>NC_047592.1:24876277-25210027 GCF_011004845.1 Esox lucius | reverse complement strand
AACACAACTGCACCGCTCTGGGTGCATTTTGGTTTAAAGCCGAATGAAAGAGGTGAGACCAATAATTTGGAGGAGGTGTATTGTCGGATTTGCTCCAGAAAAGTGGCGCTTAAAAGCGCGAACACCACACATCTTAAGAACGATCTCTGTTCTATATATTAAAAAAAAAACATGTGTTACATTATAATAGTGGCATAAAATTAACAATATAGGAAATTAAATCGTTAATCGAAATAATTATTTGTGACAATTAAGAAATAGTCTTCAGTGACGGCTCTAATAGTACTTATCACCCCTACCATCTTCCATCGTATAATGTTCTTTCACTAATTAGCTTCAGTTTATCTTTATTTTAACAGGTAGATCATTCGGTTTTGCGAAGGCGATATTGAGTGAAGACGCAATAATTATCTAATTTGATGTTACAAATACAATAAACTTCAACCTCATACAATCTGAGATGGTTTCTGTTCACTCATAGCTGCAAGCATTTCCTATTGAGGACATAGAGATGGAAAGAGGTCTCCTCTGTGTCTGTGCCATTACAAGGTCGGTTCCGCATTGGCAGTGGTTTTCTTGGTGGTCTAATGGTTAGGATTTTGAGCTCTCTTACCCCCGGGCCCAGGTTCTTTTGCCAGTCAGAGAATTTATTTGAGAAGCTCCATGTAGCCTAGCAGTCAGAGCTTTTGCCCAGCAACTGAAAGTTTACCAGATCGAATCCTCAAGAAAGCAAGTAAACATTTTTTGCTTTGTCCCTGAGAAAGGCTGTTGACTATATGCTCACTGTGGCAAGCTCAACACACCTCTTATTTTGGAGGGGTTTTGTGAAATTCAAAAGACCTGCAATGTACAAACAAGTGTTAATTTTGGCAGTTTTGACTTTAGTATCTTGATGTTTTACTCA
The DNA here is from genome assembly GCF_011004845.1 of Esox lucius. Lineage (NCBI taxonomy): Eukaryota > Metazoa > Chordata > Actinopteri > Esociformes > Esocidae > Esox > Esox lucius. The sequence continues at coordinate 25,209,123 of NC_047592.1, read as the reverse complement.
CATTTTGTAATTTTAATAATGATTCAGTGTAGTTGTTGGCAAAATCTAGGTAAAGTTAGCTATTGGCGGGTAAAAAGGTAATCTGCTACATTTGCGAATGCGTGAAGCCCCTACATTTTACAGCTGCTGCAAAATTACTTTTGATGTTCATTCTTTTCAGATGCACGGGGCTTAAACGCTGTAGAAAGTACTTGTACTCCTAAAAAGTCAGAATCGTACTAACAACCACGAATATGTGGTCAGTCTCTCCTACGGAAAAGCAGTCGATCCACTCACTGTGGTTGCCACTTGAAATTTCATAACGGAAGTGTGAAAAAACTGAACTTTTGTGTTGGATTCAGTCAACTATCTTGTTCCAATGCCATTACCAGTTCTAAGCTTGTCCTGGATGCTGGCCCATTGTAAATCATTTCCATGGTCTGATCTGAAGTTCTACAACAGTTCCAGAACTCTGTGATGTAAATATAATGCTCTATCTTCTAGATGTATACCAGTGTCTGTGTCCCATTCTTTCAGTATTGTCAAGCCCCATGTTGCGACCATCGAGGAGATGGCTAAGTTCCACACAGACGCCTACCTTGAGCACCTTTACAAAATCAGCCAGGACGGGGACAACGACGACCCCCAGTCTGGAGACTTTGGACTGGGTAAGAGGGTAGAGACGAGTGCGGTCACTGGAGTTTATCTTCGCAGACGTCTCTGAAGTTAGAAAACACAATTATGTAATTTTCTTAACCCATCAAGTTACTAAATCTGCGTAGGTTTCAAATATCATGCTAGCTAGTCTAAGTAAAGTTACTGGACAGAAGAATGGGACAAAAGTAACAGAGTGTAAAGTAATGACATCGACATGTATCCTAGCAACAGAAATCAAACTCAGTTTGTCCTGCTACACACACTCCCGCCCTGCACATGGAGTTTGCAAAGATGGAGCATAGGTTTGGACAATCATACTTTTTGTAGTGTGTTTTTATAAACTTCTATGCAGTGCTGTTCTGTTGTCAGTAGAGGGTGGTCTTGCGCCACTTGAAAACCACCTCCCATGCCATGCCCACAAACATCTCCACGGCACATTTTCTTCCCCGGGGATCCTCCCCTTCAATGTGTTACAGTAAGGAGACGAGGAAAGAGGATGTGAGCAGTCAAGGACGTACCATTGAGTGGCTTGTTATCTTAACTATGTAAGCCTGGGGTTGGGAGATAGTGTGGGAGGGATTCAAGCCCAGAGTTGTTATTCTTGGATGACGTTCATCTTCTGCCAGCCCCTTCTATTCTGGAAAGGTCTCCGTCTCACCTTCTTTGGGTTGGTCTCTGTCCTTCACCCCCTCTGCCTCCCTTCCTTTTCATTGTCTTTCTCCTCCGCTGCTCTTTTCCTCCTTTGTCCTCTTCTCCACACCTCCGTCTCCTCACTCTGCCCATTCTTTTGCCCAATCTTCTGTCACTTTTCTCTATATCTGTCTCTGTTTTGCTCATCCAATCTGTGTCTTAGTCACTGTCTCTCCATCTTTGTCTCCTCTCGGTCTCTCCCCCAGGTTATGACTGCCCGGTGGTGGAAGGCATCTACGACTACGCCGCGGCGGTGGGCGGGGCCACCCTGACGGCCGCCCAGTGTCTGCTGGACAAGAGGGGCGAGGTGGCCATCAATTGGGCCGGAGGCTGGCACCACGCTAAGAAGTAAGAGGGCTGGACCCAATTTGTGAGGTGACAGGACAAGGCAGATGTGTTGAGCATTGTGTTACAAAACAATTCCTCAGTGGATTAAAGGCCTTGTTAGACATGTTATGTAATCAATTACAGAAGGCCTCGTAGTCATTGAAAAGACTACAAAGCATTTAACAATGTCTCACTATACAGGGCCGGCTCTAGGCATAAGCGGTCGCTAAGGGCCCTAGGCCACTAGTGGGCCCCCACCCGCTAGGAGGGAGGGGGCCCCAAAATCTAATTCTGCTTAGGGCCCTCAAAAGGCTAAAGTCCGCACTGTGTGTGTGTTTGTCTCTGAGTCTTTCTCTCTTTGTCTCGGTTTGTCAAGGCTCAGAGTTGACTATGCCTATTGAAGATGGAGTACTTTCAAGCCTTTAATGGGGTGTTGTACCCAGTCACTAAGTAATGGGGATTGATGTTTCTTGTGTTTTTTTACAATATTTTGCAGGTTGGCCCTTCCTAGCAAGACACTTGAGGGCTGATTCATGAGGTGTAAAGTCTTGACCCTAAAATACATTTTCTTTTTACAAATTATAAACCATTCTCTCTCTCTCAGGGATGAGGCTTCAGGGTTCTGCTACGTGAATGATGCAGTGCTTGGAATCCTTAAGCTGCGGGAGAAATATGAGAGAGTCCTGTACGTGGATGTGGACCTTCATCATGGAGATGGTACACGAACACACAACAACTGGCGCGTCACACTGTCAGAGTAAAATATGTTTGTGTACATTTGCAAGAAACCAATAATGTGTTGCTGTTGACACATGACCTTTTCAGTGTATGACGCTTTTATCCAGCGCGACAAACGGGACCAGTTAGCATAACAACCATACTATGGGTTTTGATCTAGCAACCTCTCGGTTAGCAGTCAGATGCTGCAACCGCGAGGCTGACCTTTAACCGAAACGCTGATACAGAAACGCTGAAAGCTGTGTTTCTGTATTTTTTCCCCCTTTATTATAATAATTTTTTTCTCAGGTGTGGAAGATGCCTTTAGTTTTACCTCCAAAGTGATGACCGTGTCGCTGCACAAGTTCTCCCCCGGCTTCTTTCCAGGTGAGTGGAAACCCATAATGCGTCACTAATAATCGTTGTTCAATACCTCATCCTGCCACTGTTCTGAGGCAGTTCCTCCATAAAAGGCTGTGAATGTCTGTGCTTGATGAATGAGGATGTTTGTTTTTGCAACTTGTCACTCTTTAATGTTATACGTATTTTGTATTTATTTTTTACGTGAAGCGGGGTGTCTGTGTATGGCTTGCATGTTCAGACATGTAATCTAGTGTCTGTAGTCCTCATCGGATCCCTTGCGTTAATATGGAAAACTGACTTAGTGATTACTCACATTTTTGTACTCTGGCTTTCCATTCCATTTTCGGGGACGCTGCCCTGGATATTATTACAAGTTTAGTTTTCTGAAAGATGTTGTCTGCCAAACCCCTTAATGAGGTGTGCGTCCCACAGTTTGGGAACTGCAGATGGGAATTATTGTCAAACAAGCTGACAGTCTGCTGGATTAGTATGACTCAAGTTTGGGAAACTCTCTCACACACACTCCTAACCATCCTGTCCTTTAGGCACAGGAGATCTGTGTGATACAGGGTTGGGTAAAGGACGCTGGTACGCAGTCAACGTCCCTCTAGATGACGGCATTAAAGACGACCGATACTTCCAGGTGTTCACCAGGTACACAATTGTTTTAGCTTGTACTTTTTTAGTTTCTTCACCAGGTTTTTATCCAGGTTTTGATTTGTTGTGTCTTTCAATGCAGTGGTATTATTCTTTGTATTTTTTATTAGCATTTGTTTGGAATTTGTGATTCTATTTTATTTTCACTTTGAGCTGGATGCAGGCTGAACATTCCTGTTCCTGTTATTCCAATTTGCATATATGGCCTTGCCACATTGCAAGAACCGACAGCAGGTGTGGGGATTTAGGAGTTCAAAACATCCTTGGGTACACATCTCTCCCAACCTTTCTAATACTACTGCTTTCTCGAACAGGAACCAGGACTCAGGTTACTGGTTAGAGCTAGTTTGCGCTGTTCTGTGAAGGGAGTAGTACACAGCATTGTACGAGATTTTCAGTTTCTTGGCAATGTCTTGCATGGAATAGCCTTCATTTCTTAGAACGAGAATAGACTTATGAGTTTCAGAAGAAGGTTCTTTGTTTCTACGCTATTTTGAGTCTGTAATTGAACCCACAATTGCTGATGCTCCAGATACTCAACTAATCTACAGAAGGCCCAATTTTATTGCTTCTTTAATCAACATTAAAGTTTTCACTTTTTTAGAATTATCAATGAGCCTTTTAAAAAGATTAACTTGGATTAGCAAACACAACGTACCATAGGAACACGGGAGTGCTGGTTGCTGATAATGGGCCTCTGTACACCCATGTAGATATTCCATTGAACATCATCCGTGTCCACCTACAATAGTTGTTTAGAACACCGATGTCTACACTGTTTCTGATCCATTTGATGTTATTTTAACAGTAGGGTATGCCCAAGGAAGTAGCCATTTAAAAAGATTACTCTGTAATCTGCAGTGGTCTAATATAGCGTTGTCTTCGACCTCTGACCTTGTGACTGTTTGTAATGGTCAGCGTGATGCAGGAAGTGCAGACGCTGTTTAACCCCGAAGCGGTGGTGATGCAGCTGGGAGCCGACACCATGGCCGGCGACCCCATGTGCTCCTTCAACATGACCCCTGTCGGCGTGGCCAAGTGTCTGCGGCACGTACTGGACTGGCACCTGCCTACTCTGCTGCTCGGAGGAGGTGGGTATTGGACGGACGCGCGCACACACACACTGGAAATCACAGCCCCAGACTCCTCAATGCAGCACCAGATGATAGCTGTTAATTATACCAGTACAATGAAGCCTTTTTACTCACTACAATCTTTCTCTCTTTACATCTTCCCTCGCTCCTTCTCTCTCTTCATCCGCTTTTATTGCTCTCTCGTCTCTCCCTCCCTCTCTCTCTCTCCAGGAGGGTATAACTTAGCCAACACGGCCCGCTGTTGGACCTACCTGACTGGTACCCTGCTAGGACAAACACTGGCCTCTGAAATACCCGACCATGAGGTAAGTCTCCACACACACACACACACACCATTCCCAGCCCTAAGATAAATACGGCCACATTCACACACCTCGACGGCCAGCCTTCGCTGAGTCATTCCCAGTAATCAAAGATGGCCACCAGCCCTCAATAAAGGGGTTTGTTTTCAGGTGAATCAGGATTGATGGGGGACAATACCACTCTGTCCCCTCCAGACCTGACAGAGGGTCTCTGTTTGTCTCTCTCTCTCTCCCGCTCTTGGTTTCTGTGCTTCTCACTATCTTTTTTTCTGATTTCTCAGAAGGACCTTGTGTGTTTTATTACCAGCGGTGGGGGCTGGTGTCTTTTGGCGTGAGGGTCGTTGAATTCCCATATAATTACATCAGTAGATAAAGAGAACGATAGAGAAAGAGAGCGAGGGATAGAGCTGGAAAGAGAGCGAACGTTTTTTCCTTCTCCATGTACAGTGAGGGGTAGGTATCTGTCGTTCTCGTCTAAGACAAAGAATCTCTTTCTGTAGTGCGTGCGTGTAAGTACGTGCGTGCTTCTGGGCCCTTATAAAGGCACCTCTTGTTTCTCCTCCACCAGGACATGCTGTGACCTTGTGTGACCTTTTGACCTCATTAAGAACGGGCTCACCTCAAACAAGACTAACCAGCTGCTACAACATGACACACACACACACACACACACACACACACCCTACATTGTCTTGCTAGAGCCAATTTTCTGTCCAACACGCCGAATCACTTGTCCTCAACTGGTTTGGCCTCTGAGCCCTAATTGAATTTGCCAGTCTCAGTCGTGACCCAATATTTGCATTGTGATAAATATTATAATGATTATTTTGTCTACAATAAACAGAACATTTTAAAATAACAGTGAATTAATGAATTGTAATAGTCAAGGGAATTACGTTTGTTACTTTTTTCTTCGATAAGAATTCTATATTTCTCATTTGAATGTATTGTTAGCAATTATACGCTTGCCTCATCACATCGACTCTTACAGCAGGTGCATATGAGTTGAAGTTTGAGACCATTGATGCACATATTGCTGAGCCAATCTGCATCAAATCGCACTGCTCGCACTTATTGCACATATGTGACGGAGAAGATTGCAATTCCCTGGCAACAAACACGATTCAGCTTGCTGGCGCCATATCTTCCCCAAGGAGTTGCTAGAGTGTGGCAAGGCAGACCTTTTCACCAACCTCTCCCAGATGCTTCCTCTGCAGTATAACCGAGCAAGTTGGCATGCAGTAACAAAGATACATACCCCCATTCACCAAATCTTCATATCATATTATTCAGGAATGTTTTTGCTGATATTTGGAGGTGTTGATAGATCATTAGATGTTGCAAGGGGAGACAGAAGAGTGGTTTTGCATGTTCAAACCCATGACGCAGAGGTATATGGCCTTACTGCCAGCAGTTTGGACCTCTTGCAGTAGACCACAGGTGCTGAGGAAGTAAAATAAGTGAAGAAAGAATTTGAGCAGTAGGGCAAGAAAGATGGAATGCAAATTAAGTAAAAAAATTAAGACAAAACGGAAAATGCCCTTTTGTTGCACCTGAGACCCAGAGATGGGCAGTCACTCTGTCCCTCCCTCCTCAGCTGGCTGCCTCTTCTTTGGGCCTCGTCGACCAGGGCAGCCCCCCAAACCCCCCTCCAGATATAGTGAGGCTAAAGCCTGAGCTGGGAGCTGTCGGCCAGGCACACAAGGGCCTCCTTTCAGACCGTCACTCACACACGCTGACATTGTAGAACTTCTGACCCACCCGCTGCCCCCCCACCCCCATTCATATCTGCTGGTTCTGTGTGGGAAGTAGACTTGTTGCAGAGATAGCAGGCCTCGATATAAACCAAACTGGGAATCCACAGGTGCGTCAGGTATCATATGTTACTCTCCGTAGTCTGCCTTAATTTATGGAGGGAAAGCTACAAACAAGGAACGTATGCAGTACAACTCCTATCTGTGAAATTGCATTATAATAATACCATTCAGCTGTATTCTGACGAGGAAGAGAAAAGGTTACTTGAAAAGGGAAAGACATTCCAACATGGGTTTCCTCTTCCTGACACTTATTAAAAATAACTGCTGCTATAATTGAATTGAATTTAAGAGTAAGCAAATGCATCTATGGTAATTTTGCTTAAAGTAAGAATCGCACACATTGTTAATGTATCACGGTTCATCTTGCTATACAATATGCATCACTGGGAGAGTTATACTACTAAGTTAAGTTAAGGTAATCCCATTCAAGTGATGAAAAATGTTACTCAAACAGATCTCTGGCCTTCCAAGCAGTGCAGTGTTCTAAGTCATTGCCTCGCAGTGAAGCTTTGCCATTGTGGCGCGGTGTTTGAATCCTGGTTGTAGCAAACCTACAGCTACTGTGTGCGGTAGGGGTTTGAAATAGAAATGGATGCCATTGTCGTTCAGGTCTGTGTGTGCTTATTAACCATCATCCTACATTTGAAGATGCAGTCTGGGATTTCAGTAAATAACATTAAGCAGGTGTTTTTGGCGACTTTGTCCCATTTTGGCTCAACATGGCTACTTTTACGATCAATAGCCCAAAATCACGGAATGCATCTTTAACTAATTTCATGCAATTCATTGTTTTATATTTAGGATATGGTGGTCAGATTGTTTTACTGCATTAAACAGTTCTAACCCAAATAATTACAGGAAATACACAATTTTACCTCAGATTGAAATGAATCACTTGACTGGCCTATGCATTAGGTTATTTGCTGCTGTTATGGCATTTATGAATCTGAGTTAAGTCTCCAGAGTAAAAGTAGATCTAGCCTGATTGCTTATACTAAAATGTTATTGGGGCTGTTAACTACATTGTTAAATAGAACAGAATTTATTGCATAACATATTGCAATGAACATAATTAAAATCATTTTTCTTTTTGGCACGGTGGGGTGGGTCGACTGTGTGACGACAGAAGCTGAGGAGTTCTTGATAGTGGAAATGTTTGTCATGCACATCCCTTGTGTGGCCAACCCTTCCCGGTTGAGCGCGGTGTGATAAGAAGCAGAACATTTTCATGAGATGTGAACAGGAGGACACAGTTCACCAATTTAGTTGTATAACTTATCATCGCAAACTCTAGTCATAATCTCTGTGGTCTTTCCTGTGGCGGCGATTGAAGGGAAAGGCAACTAGGCCTAAACTGGTACTCCATTGTCAGCACTGCCCTAGCTTAGCACACTAGCTTTTTTCTCGTATGATTTTTGACAGATCACGAACGTGGGAAAGATGGATTAGCTGCAGCAGTAAATGTGCACTGAAAGCTGTGGCTTTGAGCGCTGAGTCCCAGTAGGCTGTGTATCTATTCATAAATTAGATCATAATGCTCAGCATACCCGTCTTTAAGTCCAATGGGAAAGAAGCAAACATCGCAAGCTATCTGTTGACCAGACAGTTTATAACAGCTGTTAGAACCCATTTTTTTTAATTCCCTCAGAGTGTAGCTCAAAGGACAGTAGTGTCATGTATCTTTTTAGCAGCTTTCTTGGCCTGGGTTACATTGGTTAACTGTACATAATAGATGGGGCTAGAATATTGAACAAGACCTGTGCATCATATTAAAAAACAAAGAAATGTAAAAATATTTGAGTAATGTTCAGAATTTAACAAATGATGGCCCTTCTAGTTGATAAAGGAGACAGGCCTGGCCCATGTACCGCCAGTTGAACAGCCCTGTTGTTATACGCTGGGTCTGTGAACTTGGTGCATAGTCAGACCATGAGCATAGCAGCTGGCAGGACAGCCCTAGGACTAGGCTAGTTGACCTGTATTGTCTCTTAACCATGTCCTAATATCCATCTCCTAAACATACTCAACAGGGGTCAAAGTTTGCCTCGTCTTCATTTGCTGAGTTGGTTGGTTTTGAAGGTTGTGCTCTTCCTCCCAAACAGCCCTGTATTCTCTCTGTAGGACACTTCTGACCATGTCCCCTAGGGAATAGGGTCCCAGCTGGACCTCAGATTGTGGGTTTGTTCACATTCAGTTCTTATCTTAAACTTGAGGAAACTGTTTCTTTTGAACCCTACCCACTAGTTCTGTAGACCTGAACTTGGCGTGTGTGTGTGTCTCCAGCTATTCAACATGTTTATTTCCTCTCTCTTTTTAAAGTCTGTTTTCTCTGATTTCCGCTGAGCCATTCCCAGTGCGTCCCTGTGCAATAACAAACTCTGGTTCCCATCCTACCCTCCCTTCCTCGTCCACCCCACCCTCCTTGGAGTCGCTCGTACCGTTGCCCCGCGGCCAGACACTATCCAGTTTTGTAGAAAATGTTGGATGTTTGTAGGGTCGGTGCTAACGCAGGGAAAAAGACAGCTTGAAATCAAAATAGATTTCATCATTAATTGATTTAATCAGAATACATTTCATCATTAATTGATTTCATCAGAATAGATTTCATCATTAATTGATTTAATCAGGGGTTTTTGCTACTGATTAACACAAGTCCATGTGAAAGTGAAAAATAAAATCTACCAACTATTATCAGTAAATTAGAAATATTAAACAAAGTAATTGATTGCATTAAATTATAACACCCTTTTGTATGACTCACCTGTATGAGATTGGGAACCACTTGTCTTTAGAAGTCACATAATTAGATGAATGGATTCCACCTGTATGCAATGAAGGTGTTTCACATGATTTCAGGTAAAATACACCTGTCTCTGGGAGGCCCCACATTTGGTTAGTACAATTCCTAACAAAATCTGGAATAAGGTTATTCAAAAGCACCTCTCAGGGGTAGGGTATTAGAATATTTCTAAGGACTGATCAAGTCCCTTATTAAGAAATGAAGAGAACTGTGATTCTCCCTAGAACAAGACAACATCAAATACTGAGACAAACAAGGCTTTCCTGTCTCATCGCACTCCAACGACTCCTCGTAGTAGGTCTGGTGCATGTTAGCTAAGTCGGTTTTGTTTGTATAGGATTGCTTTCACCTCGGGTGTGTGTGTGCTGCTGAAAACATCCTGGTTGAGCAAGCAGAGAGGCTTGGAGAGAAGTGCATTACAGGACACATCTAATACTTTGATTGTCCCCCGAGGAACATGGGGCAACAATAATCAATAAAAAGAACATTAGTAAAAACATATATTACAACTACCAGGCCACTTAGCCTTTCTAGTACCCTCAGGCCATTCTATGGTTGGCAGCTTAGTCATTTCCTGTCCTGCCCCTGTACTTCCTGTTTCCTGCTATGGTACTTCTCGTCTCCTGCCCTGGCACTTCCTGTCCTGTCCGGGGCGTGTCCACTCAGTCTGCACATCGGGAAGTACTGGGCTCTCGGAATACTGGGTTCAATCACCGGAAAACTGCACTGGGATTGGGAAGTGTGCGTGTTTCATTGCCTGTGTGTGTCTGTTAATGGGTTGGTTTCACTGTCAAATAAACTTTAGGAGATGAGCTGCTGGTCTGTTCTAAATGAAAGTGCCTGTGTTCTTATATAAAGACAATTTCTTATATAGTACACTACTGTTCACCTGAGGCCTGTGATGCCTCAGTCGAAATTAGTGCACTATAAAGTGAAAAGGGTGTAATTTGGGATGAGCAGCCAAATACAATGAGAGGATCAGTGGGGCCTGACCTAGTGACTGACTATTGTTCTGTTTTATTATCTGCAAGTAAAGGCCTAGAAAAGACTGACGGGCAGACATGGAGACGGGGATAAGATAGTGGTGTGCAGACCGTGTGTGTAATTGCTGTGTTGTTTTGTCTTTGGTTACCCATTACTTATTTTCCACTTGCTGGCAATGTAAGCAAATATTTCCTGTGCCAACAAAGTCCTTTCAATGGAGAAGAAATTGAATTGAGTGAGACACGCAGATATGCGAGGGGGGGATTTCATGCCTTTTGTATTGAGTATTTATTTGTGTAATTCTGTAATCCAGAGCTATTCTGTAAAGCACTCAGCGTGGCTGTCTGGTCGAATCAAGAAAAAGGAAAAATAATGTCTGGACAGATGGGACGGAGATGAACAGAGGAACGTGCAGGACTCGAGAGACAGGGAAGAGGGAGGTAGAAGTGGGGGGCGGGGGGGGCGGTTGGGCTCGGCTGGAGGACGACGGAGAAGGAGATGCGAGGCTACGTGCTCAATGTGACTCGGCACTGACAGGCTTTCCATTTGTTTTCCAATAGCTTTTTTTCCCTATTTCTCCACAACTCAAACATTGACTGTTCATATCTGGACATGTGGTCATTTCTGAGATGTTGGGGATAACTGGAACAATAAACAAGATTCTTTCTCTCCTCTGACCAAGGCTAGCCTCTCTCCAAACAAGCAGTTGGACTAGAGACGTGGGGGGGGGGGGGGGGGGGGGGGGGGGGTAGAAGGAGGGACAGGTATGTGAGAGTCAGAGTTACAGTACAGTGAATCAGTTTGGGCTCTCTGCTCTTTTCCTTCAAGACCTGTGTCCCTTCAGCCTCTCTCCTCTCCCTTTATATCTATCTGTAGCCCATCTTTCTGTCTGGTTTAGGCCTTTCTTCAGCCTGTCTTTCTTTCTCTCGTCCCCTTCCACCCAATCCTCAAGTCCATTGGCTATGAGCCAGACCAACTGAAATAGTCACTCTGTCCTCTCCTCTGTCTCCCCCCAGTGTCTCTCACCCTCCTCCAGTCCCGCTCACCTCTACTGTATTCCAATCCAAACAACCAGACAGCAGGACACAGGTCTTTGTGCTGTACTACTATAGGAACGTTAGGTTCATGGGAAAACTGGTGATCTGTGTGCGTGTTTGTGTTTCCTACGTTCTGTAATCCCTTGCATGTTGAGTTGCATCAGGACTGAAGGGAAGTGGACCGGAGAAACTCAATGGGGGTAATTGGGAACAGACACACACACACACACACTCTGCCTGAACCAGTATGAAACCTCAACACAGCTTTTTGACTAAGACAAAGCACCCTGTGTCTTTCAAACAAGGTACACACACAGCTGTTTCAGAGTGTGTAAACTCCCTGACTCCTAGCGTACCTTTATTCTCTATGTACATAATTAATCAGTAATTGAACCATAGGTGTAATTGATTCATATTTTCCATATTGGGAAAAGACAGATGCTCTCTGGTTTCTAGCATTCTATCCAAAGACGCATAGTTTCCCCCAGCACCATGTAAGATTGACACAGTAAGTCCCAAAAAAAGGGGGGGGGGGGGGGGGGGGTTGGCTGAGGCAGGGGCTTATCAAGACATTACGTGTGTGTGTCTCATTATGATGGAATCCGTTAGATTGAAATGAAATCATCACGTCTCCCCCACAAAGAAAATTCACATTCTTTCCTTACCGCGACGCCGTTGTCAACTGTTTCTCTGTCAGTTTGCTTTCGTTTTTCACTGGTCGGTGAATCCAACGTTCAGACTGCAGCAGTCTGTTTACTTTTCATGTATTTATTTTGCTGACACCTATTAAGAGTGAATAACAAACATTAGTGATGGCATACGTTTTAGTACTTAAACAATTATTTTAGTTGCTGAGGGTTGGAGAGTAGAATAATAAGCCCCTTCGAAGCTGGAGATGATTAGGTGGCCATGATGATATGATTGGACATTTCACAGTTATGTCTCAAGGGTTAACACCACCCTGCTTAGGACACATTTTAAACACTCCATGGTAGGAGTAATGAGAAATGGATGCCATTGTCGTTCAGATCTGTGTGTGCTTATTAACCACCGTCCTACATTTGAAGATGCGGTCTGGGATTTCAGTGAATAACATTAAGCAGGTGTTTTTGGCGACTTTGTCCCATTTTGGCTCTACAGCGCTACCTTTACGATTAATAGGCCAAAATCACGGAATCATCCTTGAGATGTCCCTAGAACATAACTGGAGTCCACCTGTGACAATGTTCAAAAGTTACGTACTTGGGCCCGTAGGGGCAAAGATGGCATTTACCGACAAGTTAATCACATTTTTCTTATGTTACCAAAAAAAACGCTGTACTACCTATTGACTGATTTGGCAGCAGTAATTACGGGTTATTTCTTATAGACTAAACAAATATGGCTAACAGCCGAGTACAGGAAATTATCACAGCTAGCGAAAGCATACTAGTGCATCACGGCAACATCAGTACCGGCAGAATGGGTTTTCTCAGCTGATAGTCAACAGACTATGTAAGTAATTTTATATAATTTATTCCTATTAAAATACCAACAGAAATATTCACTGGAACTTGAACGCATCGGTAGGTTTATGTCTAATGCAGGCTGTAACCTTACTCTGTTAGTCTGTATGTTAAGTTTCGTTTCGTTTCGTTTGGAAAGTAGAGTTTTAAGGGACTGTATGAGAATTAGCTGACTAGATGGGCAAATACATTTAGTATTTTGTTGTTATGGCCAGAAAACATTGACACACAGACGTTAGCTAATGTAAGGCAATTCATACACACGCTATCTCTGCGATAATTCGTTGCAGACACGGTGCGTTTTTTGACGATGTTTATAGTTCATTTACAGTTGTAATGAATGAAAAGCTTGTAACAATTTGAAATAAATAACGTTGTAATTTATGAACGACTTGACAGGCTTATGCATTAGGTTATTTGCTGCTGTTGTGGCATGTCTGAATGTCTCCAGAGTAAAAGTATATATAGCCTAATTGTTTATACTAAAACGTCATTGAGGCTAGCACATTTTTCAAGAAAACGTTGAATTTGTTGCATAAAATATTACAATTTACATTCATTCCCTTCATTTAGTAACTCTCTTTTTGGCACGAGTGGGTGGGGTAGAAAATTAGACTATTCGACGACTTAAGTCAAATATTTCGAATTACTGTACACATGGCCTTCAGTAAATAATGTAGTATCTGATTTTTGATTGTAATGATAAACATAGTTGTAATCGAGGGCGGGGCGTAGGAGTGATTCTGATATTGGGAGGGACACATTTGACCACAGTGAGAATGTTCATGTATTCACCAAAATATATATTTAATATGTAGTTCTGTGTTTTTCCACTTCTACAATCCACTTCTGGTTTCAATTCTCTTTGTCCATGATTGCATTAGATATAGACATGCTGTAGTTAAACAAGGGTGGGGGACATGCCCTATGCCCTTGGTTGTAATCATAGAGTAAAACAATAATTTGCATATTACAGTCATAAAATTACTTCTTGAAATTAGGCTACTTTGTTGCATGCTAAAATCCCACAAGGTATGAATATTTAGCTAAACAACATTAAGCATTGTTGTAAATGGCCTTTTACTACTTTTTGTGATTTTACTAAGTTTTTCTGGCTGCTTAACTTCTGATTACAAGCCAGTACTACCATTTTACCACCATGGAATTTTCATAAGCATTGACCCCATGCTATCAAGACAGACAAATTGTACACTGCTGAAGCTAACCCAGCTTGCTAGATAGCTTGCTACATTTCACTGCAAAACAATGTTTGTTTTTCTTTCATACATGATATTGATGCAATAACTATAAAAATTTAAGGGACAAAACTGAGTTTTCCATCCAAAGTGAAAAGTTGTGAGAATTGTTGCAAACCCCTCTTTCATATCTTACCCCAAAAAACATACAAGCTTGCATATTAAGAAATTCTACCTGAAATTGTAGGCCATCTGGCACTTTAGGCATACTGTTTCCAAAGTCCTTTGGTTTGGGATTTATCCATCTTAATCTGACATACTATATAGTATGAGTAGTATGTTCAAATTTATCATGATGACTGACACAGCCCTTGTTTGTTCTTTCTTGCCTGAAGTGTCTTATCTTGTCCACTAACTGGAATCTCTGCCTCTCTCTGTGCTGTTGTTTACCACCAGTTCTTCACAGAGTATGGTCCCGACTACTCCCTGGAGATCAGTCCCAGCTGTCGACCGGACCGCAACGAGACCAAACACCTGGACACGGTCATCTCCACCATCAAAGGTATCAGACGGCATGACCGCAGTCTGAACACAATTACTAAATACCAACGACAAACCAGAAACATGTCAGACACTCTTAGAAAATCCACACTCAAACATATATATACACACACACACCAGACTGATTCCTTCGTTGGGTCCATATGTGACTGTTTTATTTTAAAGAAAAAGTTCATTTCTTTTTTATTTAACGGTCCAGACCTTTTATTCACAGAAACATTTAAAACCAGAGCTGTCTGTGTCTGTCTGTGTGTGCATGCCCAACCCCAACAACAATGCCCCCACAATTAACACAGCAGGAGTGTTAACTGCGCCCCATGTAGACACCTTCACCCATCACCTAAATGTAACCGTTCCATTGACCTTAACTCATGCCACCCACCCACCCACTTCCAAGCCAGCCTGCTGGGGTTGTTCTGGTAGTAGGGAAACCCAGGATGTGTGTTAGATGTATTTGGTGAATGTCAGTAGACACTCCTGTCTATCTGTCGGTAATGCTGGGAGGGGGAAGGTTGAGAAGTTACAGTAATGCAACATGTGCATACCAGCAGTCTTTCTGCGTGTGGACTTGTGACTGTGCAATTGCGAATGAGAGAAGCTGCATGTGGCCAAAATGCCTGTTTTGAAGTAGTCAACCGAGCAGGACTTTTTCAACTGCTTGTCATCAGGAGGGACCATGTCCAACTGGGGAGAAGAGGCTATTGTCTGGAGGGGGGAGGACTATGGGGGAGAGCTAGGGAGTAGGGCTTCCAGATCAATCGAATGATGATCCAAATTGCAATTTCCAATATTCTAATGTGATGCGCGTCTGCGTGGATTAGTACCCGTCATCAGTTTTTTTTTCTCTTGTGGGAGTCCAACAGAATGTTTCTCTACGCAGTTTTGTACGGTTTCTTTTATAGTTTACCTTAATACCTTCACTAATCTCTTAATTGTATGCAACAATGCACAGAAGTGACAGACACAGACTGTGCAATGTAGGCCATCTGGAAAGTTGACTGATGTAAGATTTCTTTGAGATAATTTATAGCTCCTTTAAGACTTGATGTTTGGTTTTGGGGTATTTATATTGTTTTGTTTGAATGTGTGATGGTTTTTTAATGTTAGTTTGAGCTCAGACGGCAACTGCTAGCACAGAAGGTCTGTTTCAAGGCAGCGAGTGGCACCAAGATGTTGTCCCACATACACAACATCATGACTATTAGAAAAATGTTGCTCAATTGTTGAGAATGTTTTGCCTAACTATTAGCAATGGCTCAAACTTAATACTACAATGTTTTAGACACAGGCTCTTGAAATCAGTAATAAGTGTTAAGTACATCAAAACTGACTGACTGACTACCCCACGTTAAACAGCATAGTGGTTAGAGACGCAGACTCCCATGCAGGGGACCGGTGTTTTAGCCTCGCCCCAGTCAAACCAAATTATGCATTAGAATTTATTTAGGATAGACAAAACCTTCACTGGCCACAACCTTCAGAAGCCACGTTTTAGTAAGCCTAAAATAAAATTGTTTATTTCTGATGGATTTTCGAAGTATGCATCTGTGCATGCTTTTTGGGGTTATATACAGTAGATCACAACCCCTTGCACAGTAAAAGAGGAGGGGTTTCCACCATTCTCTCGTCTTTTCACTTGTCAGTTATCGTCACCTATATTGATAGTTATTGTATCAATGTCATTCACAAACGTTGTTGTGCCATGAAATGAAATAGTTTTGCAGTGTAAAGTTCATCTTCAGTCTCACTAGCAATTCCTAAATTCTTATGACTATTCCAAGTAGTGAGTTAGTAGATACTAGTAAGCCTATTACTGGCTAGTTAGCTGTTAAAATGGCCAGTGGCAAAAGCCATACAGATCATAGACGCTATTTGTGGTGGAAGTAAACTTAAGAAACAGTCAGTTTAACACAATGCTAAGTACTCAAACTTGGCGTGATGTTAATGCATGAAAGTCGAGACATATCAACACTCAGCGTGCGTATGGTTTGGTGGCGTAATGGTTAAAGACACAGCCTCTCACATGGGAGACCCAGGTTTGAATCCAGTGAGGGTAACAACATTCATCCCTTCTAATTGCAGGCTGGTTGAACTAGGCTTGCCTGGTTCCTTTTCTTGTTTAATTCAGTTAGTACATTAAATAGATTTTTATTATCTAATTTTAGAATTTAGGTTATCTAAGCAGTTTATACCCAAGTGCATGGAACATTTCAATTCGTTATCTTAGTTGTAATTCTAATCTTTGGTTCAAAAAATTGCAATTCAATATTTTATCAAAATTATGCAGCTCTAACAGGAGGTGTAGTATGAGGCTAGAGAGTAGGATGGATAGAGAGGAGGTAGGAACTATAGAAGGAGGTTAGGGGGTTGGAGGAAAGGAGAAAGGAAATGTAGTAGGTGGGTATGGAGTTAGGAGAGAGGGGTAAAATGAAAGGCAGTCAGAATGTGCAGTTGGTCTAGTGTCACATCTGCTCTTTGTTCAGTTCAGAGATCCTTCGTTTCCTCTTCTCTCTCTACCTTTCTTTCTCCCTCTTCCTCTCCTTTTCTCACTCCCTTCTCCCTTCTGTTTCTCCCTTTTTTCTTTCAGGGGAATTGAAGCTATGCATTTAATTGAAGGTGGTGTCCCTCCTTCCGCCCTCTCTCTCCCCTCTTCCTCCTCCTTTCCGCGAGTTCACCGGGTCCTGGTTTTACCCTGTCACGTCTGTTTAACGTCTTCATTCTCACAAACCATGCGCCCAGCCATTGTGTATGTGTGTGTGGTTGTTGGGTGGTTGTTGCCAGAGTGCAGACTGGAAACCAGTGTTTACTAGTGTTCCCAACCCAGGGAAAAGCTGTGTTTACGAGCCATGGCTCCCAAACAAGGGAAGCCCTTTGAACTGCTCGTCTGGCCTGGTAAACACACACTGTGCAGGCTTAGGTTATCACGCCATGAGCCGAGAGCTTGAGTCTTCTTGACACACCTAGACATGTGCACTGTGGCTTGGCAGTTTGGTCTACATCCTTGCCCTGCCAGTTTGCTTGTCGTCGCCACTTCAGGGCTGTACAGTTATTATGGGATCCACGCTCAGGAGCCAGCTACATCAGGTATGCCAGCGCATTCGCGGAAATACACAGCTCTCGCAGACAGTGAGCCACTTGGCCTTGGCTCTGCTAATGCAAGCAGGCAGACAGACTCCTGACGTGGTCTCCCGGGTGGGCACAGCGACGTAAGTCACTGATTCGTAGTACAGCGGCCAGGAGTTGAAATCCTAGTTGTGGCATACCGACAGTGTGGCATACCGACAGGGGGTCCCATGGAGGGCAGTGCGAATTGGCTCTGCGCCATCTGAGGTTGGTGGGGCGCATTTCTGACACGCCTGTTTTGTCTCGCCGCTCTCTAGCGACTCCTTGCAGTGGGTTGTGTGCTGGTAAGCTTAATCATGGTTGTTAGGAGAATTTGCGTTCCTCCCTGTACTAGTGAATACATCCTGGGCTGTGAGTGTTGTCCTAAGAAGCTGAAGGACAAAATGGAGTTTGGAAGGGGGGAAAGACAACAGGTCAAATAATGGCACGTCTGGGAAACGCATGTCAGTGTTTGGACAGATCGGCAGTTGCATCAGTTGACCACACTGCGTTTCAGGCCTATTAGCTCATAACTAGAAGCCGTAGGTCCAGTAGGCACGTAAGTACCAAAATGAAATGGTTAAGAGCTAAAAACCCATTGTCTAGTCTGAGTAATCCTGGTTCCTGTTGCTTTACTCTAGTGGCTGGATTTGGCTTAAGCGACTTGATTTTATGCGCCCACCCTACTAGGGTCGATACACGGTGGGGGAATGTTCCTGGCACACGTTTGGCCTCTTCCTAGCACACGATTTGAGCAACGTTTAAACGCCACAGTGCGTCTGAACATTGTTGTGGACCAGGTGCATCCCATCACGACTACAGTTCAGCCTTCATCACATGGAGACTTCCAGCAAGATAATGCACCGTGTCCCAAAGCACATGTTGTCTCCAAACGGTTCCAGGAACATGACAGCAAGTTGGCCAGTGCAGTCCCCAGACCTCAACCAACGGAGCAGCATTGGGATGAGGTTGAACAGGCTGTTAGCAGCATGAATGTACCGCAGTCCAATCTGTAGCAAACCACTTGATGCCATTGCAGAGGCATGGACCAACATCCCCGTGCAACATTTCCGACACATACACAGTCCACGTCCCCATTAAGGCTAAGGGTTCTGACCCAGTACTAGATGGGTTTACCTAATCAACTAGTCATTGAATGTATTGTCAATGCAAAGTGTGTGTGTGTGTGTGTGTGTGTGTGTGTACACGGTATTATTTGCTTTAATAGGTTTTATCTGATCATAGGCAGTCATGAGACTTGCGAGGAGCCCGGATAAAAATTGTGTGTGACACTTCCATAGAAGTCTCTCAGAATGGCGATACTTATTCACGCTTGCAGATCAGCTGTCTGTCAGTATGTCCTTGGTGGCCGTTTTGACTTCACCTGGATAAATGCGTTACCTCTGTGTTCCGAGGGGCACGGTGCCAAAATGCCGGCTGAGATTCGTTAATTAAACGGGAGTTTTCAATTGCGCCCTACCGCAACTGCGGCAGAAGCAGGAACCTCTTTTTGTTTATCGGTTTATTTACGACGTAGTCTTGTGTTTATGAGCTGGGGGAATTTATTTCCCAGGGCACAGATAAACCAACTAATTTTTGTTCCAAATGACACCCTATGCCCTGTTTATTGTGCACACATTTTTGTCCCGGCGTTGGTCAGTCCGTGTAGCCTACTATTGATGTCTTTTGTGAGGCAGCTACGTAGCATGCAGTACATCGGTAAGAAGGGCAGACTGCAGCCACGGACAGCTCAGACCTTATCAGTGACGGCTCGGACAGCTTGCTCATTAATTTTTAGAGGAGTTGATGATAAACGTGTGTGTGTGTGTGTGTGTGTGTGTGTGTGTGTTTAAATTAGATAACAAAATGACAAACGCTTTGCACGAAGAGAATTGTCAAAGAAACACCTTGCTACTGCTCAGTAATCACAAAGCTTCGCGCAATCGGGCGGCATGCGGTGAGCTGCAATCGATTACCAAACGCAGCCAGCAAATAACTTGGGTCGCGGTTACCGCTGCTCGCCACTTTACCGGAATTTCCAGGCCACATCTGGAGGACATTTACGAGACTCTGGGCTCTGTTAAAAAAAAAAAAGCAAGGGAGAAAGAAAGAAGAAAAAGGACATTAAAAACCACACATGGTTGCTTTTTGCCGTGCGCTGATTGGAATGGATTCTTGGGCAATGCAAACACACAGTGAGGGACACGCAAACACACACACACACACACACACACACACACACACACTGCAATACACACCCCTAGTCTGTTGGCTCAAACTGTTTTTAAGCATGTGCAGCAGGACAGTTTATAGTGACTGGTTTACCAAACACACACAGTGCAATGCAAATGGCCATGAACCCAAACCCTGTCTCCATAAAATTGTTATTTGTCAAAACCAATATATATGACTGGATTATCATCATTCTCGCAGCTTTTGTTAGTTACATGTTAAACAGCCTGTTGGTAACAATACAAAATCCAAACGGCATTTTCAAAGGTGATTGACATGTCTGACCTGGCCCCTTTTACTCAACACACATTGGTCTTAACTTTGCCAGAGGTCCAGTGTTTGTTCTGAAGAAATTGGTTGCCGTTAGGGAAGAGGTAATGGAGGAGGGTCTGGGGGGTGGTGTTCCCTTTTCTTCAGGGATCTGTGGATCTCCTCTGGAGAATTGTTAGTGAAGAGTCCAGTTTATTCAAATAAAATTATTCACCAAACAGAAATTCAATTAAAATGTTGACACCATTGAAACCAGTCCAGTCACATAATTGTTCTAACATTCATATTGCCTAGTATGCAGTAAGCATTATCACATGTAGCTCAACGGATGCAACAGAATGGCAATAAATAAAATGGCCTGAAGAAATCCAGATCAAGGCTGCTCAATCCTGGCCCTGGAGACTTATCATTGGGTAGGTTTTCTCTCCAACCCCAGTTGTGACTAACCTGACTTAGCTTTTCATCCAGCTCATTATTTGAATCAGGTGTGCAATATTAGGGTTGGAGAGAGAAACTACTTGAGGGTAGTTCTCCAGAAACAGGATTGAGCCGCCATGATCTAAATCTTAAAATATTTTATCTAGTTAGCATTTTATATATCCACTAAATGATTCCTTTAAATAAGCATGTAATATAACGCTGTTCACGTAGAGGCATTCAGTTAAAAAAGGGTGATTAAAGGTGAAAGCTCAAATATGCATTTTTGTGTCCTGAGTGCTTATCAGAATGCATGTTCAACCCAGTGGCACTCAAAAGTTAAATGCACCTTAAGACGAGAGGCATTTTTATTTTGTGTGAAATATGCTAGATGTTGACAACACCACAAAAAGTATACAAAAAACTGGTGCAGCTAGGGTGCCAGAAAATTATACAGTTAAAAAAAATACTTTTAAAAAACCGATTTGTTGTAAAACTACATAGAGTAAAATTACATTATTAATCTGTAGAAATATGGAAAATCACTTTACTTCTAAAAAAGTATATTGACGTAATTTTACAGCAAGAATAAATCGTCTCACCCAAATGTTCCCTTTTGTTGCCGTCATCAATATCTTTTAAAAATGTTTGCTCTTCAGTTTTAATGCGTTTATACATCAGCTATTTGTTTTTTGATGACTCACGCCTTACCAACTTCTACCAGAAACAATGTTGGCAGAAATATGCAAGAGTCAGAGCTCTCAAAGCAATGCATATAAAGCAGCCAATCACACCAAATAGAATCGTTTTCTATGGTTGGCACACAAACACAACCATAATCCCCAAAAAACATTCCAAAGGGTAACATTGTATATAAAGAAAAAAAAAAAAAGCTCTGTCACCTTCATATCAATTACAACAAACATAAACTTTAATAAAATGAACTGCCACAAAACTTGCCGGGATATCAGTAATAAAACAGAAATACTCAGAATCAACATTCTTGTGTTTCCTGATAACAGACTTTTCCAGTTATTTTACAGGACAAATGTTAAATTAAGGTTTTAATGTGTCATTTGATACAGAATATTACTGTCATTCTGAAATACAGAGAATAACGTACAATTGAAAGTAAATTACCTTAAAAGAACATTTATTTTTTACAGTGTAGGTAAATGGATATAGTAAGCCTTTTGTTCACAGAGGAGACTGAAATGTGAACTTTTATAGCATTTTCAAAAAAGTGAGCAACTTTGGTCAGTTTTTGCAGATTCCTGCACGACAATATAAAACAATATTACTATTGGCAGCAGGACACAGTGAACACTAGTAGTTGTATTATATACATTGGGTATTGGCACTGATATCTGATTCGATTCATGTCCCAATTTGATTGCAATTCGATTTTGATTTAATTGGATATAGTGATAATTACAATACCAATAGTGCTTATAAGAGAGATTCTTTGAGAATTTAGGATATGAAGTGCAAAGGGAACCTAGCTTGAACCTAGCTTGACATGGTAGATTACAAAAGATTACTGTTTAACACAATTAGGGCCAAAGTATTACATTGAATTGCTTTTTTTTTATGTAAATCACCAAAATAACACCGGTTCTATTTATTATTGTTTTTCAAAATATCACTAATTAAAAATAAAAAGTACCTAATTTATAAACTACCGTTAAATAATTGCAAATTAGCTTGTTTTTCAGAAGAATGTAAATTGTTCCAGATATGTGCACTTTAATAACAATACAAATTATTTTTATTTATTGTTTGTACAGTGCAGTTGTAGATCTCTGCTGCTAGCCGTTTGAATCAATGAAACAGTCGTTCAACTGAATGCTCGAATTAAGTCTGTTTTCATATAAATATGTGTCTCATCACAATCAATAATCACAGGGTTTTACTTGCATATAAAACTCAAAGGCAACTGCCTTCCCAAACTCTGAAACCACCTCTGTCTGTCGGCATGGTAAAACACAATTTTGTGCCGGGAATGTGACCGTAGGGGTAAACCTTTTTTTCATATTGGCACAGTTTCCTGCCCAGTTGGGATATTTTTAATGACAGGATGCGGGCAAAAATGTACCTTTGTGGGTCGAATTGCATATATAGTTGTATAGAAAAAATTGCATTTGGGCAATTTCTTTTTCCTTTTTTTTTTTTTTTTTTTTTTTTTATACCTTTTTTATGTCCACGGGTGACTGTGGTTTACTGTCAATTACATTTGGCCTCCCTGCATACAGGAAATGACATTGTGGAGATGAGAAATGTCTGAACAAGTGGATCCTAGTTTTATTTAACACCAAAGCATGTCAAAAAATTTCAATTAAACGTAATAATGCTTAAAACGAAAATAAACACCAATAATTTTCACTGTGGTTAATTATAAAGCTGATGAGTGATTTTTTTATATTTTTTTATCTGATTCCTAGATCTTCTAATGAACATTGGTTTTGATGCTCAGTGGATAACTGTTTTTGTGTGGCTGAGACATAAGAGGGAATAATATGCTCTGAATGCTAGAAGGATTGTGGAGCTATGCGATTGGGGGCTTAGTAAAACAGCCACCAGAAACTATTGGCTGGATGCACTTAAATCCCATAATGTCTACTACTCATCAACAGTGGAGAACGAAAAACAAAACATGAAATATGATGAAAACCTACGTTACAAATATTGCATGTATATTATATCAAGTATATCACAGAGCGCCTCCGGTGGATATTGGGGGTTGTGGTACCACAGCTGCTTAATTTTGAGCCAAGAAAAACCCAGAATCGTTTAACTAAATTCACTTTTTTTTTTACTCTGTGTCCAATTGTCACACTAATTGTTATTAACATGTTTTTATAATGCAACTGGCTTGATACATTTTTCTTTGCAAACATAAAACAAACAAACAGCACTGAACTTGAGGACACCGATTGTATCCTGGAAGTGATGTGTAGAACTCTGTAGCCCACCGTATAATTGTATGAAACCGTTGTTCAAATGAACGATAACATTTTATGCAGCAGTTTTTTAACAAAACCTCTGTTTATGTTTTCATATAAATATGTGTATCATCACAATCAATAATCAATTATCTGCATTCCCTATTGCAATCTGTGTCCAATTATTAGTTATAAACATGTATTTATAATTCTGCCTGGCTTAATCCGTTTTTCTCTGCGAACGTAAACAGCCTTTGTTCAGCGCACTAAGCTGGTGGACCACATATGAAACCAATGATGTTGTAGAAATCCTCTGAAAACGGTTAGACTGAATGTTATAGTTGAACGAGTCACTAAAATGGAGTAGTTCCTCTCAAGTCAGTGAAAAATCTTAAAAAAAAAACATGAATAATTCAGGAACTGCACATCTCTAGTGACAGCAGAGCTGCCAGAGTTGCTGGCTCCTGCTCCAGGAACCATTCTAGGATCTCCAGCACACTATTCCATCAGGTCACCACATCAGTCAGCAGCTTGTATAAAGGCTGGTCTTACAACTTCTGCTTCACTTTAAACGCATGTCAGGCCGTAGAGCTGTAGTGAAAAGAAAGGTTGCAATGAGCGTCATGCGACCAAGCAAGCGTGCGATCGCTGGAGGTTGGAGGGGATCCATTTTATGTGTGCGACAAGGCAACCAGCTCCATCAGTGCCACAACATCACAGTATCATGTTAGATTAGATTAAACTTTGTCATTGAACAGTACAACGAAATGCAGTTTGCGTCAAACCAGAAGTACAAGAATATGTACACTCACCTAAAGGATTATTAGGAACACCTGTTCAATTTCTCATTAATGCAATTATCTAATCAACCAATCACATGGCAGTTGCTTCAATGCATTTAGGGGCGTGGTCCTGGTCAAGACAATCTCCTGAACTCCAAACTAAATGTCAGAATGGGAAAGAAAGGTGATTTAAGCAATTTTGAGCTTGGCATGGTTGTTGGTGCCAGACGGGCCGGTCTGAGTATTTCACAATCTGCTCAGTTACTGGGATTTTCTCGCACAACCATTTCTAGGGTTTACAAAGAATGGTGTGAAAAGGGAAAAACATCCAGTATGCGGCAGTCCTGTGGGCGACAATGCCTTGTTGATGCTAGAGGTCAGAGGAGAATGGGCCGACTGATTCAAGCTGATAGAAGAGAAACTTTGACTGAAATAACCACTCGTTACAACCGAGGTATGCAGCAAAGCATTTGTGAAGCCACAACACGCACAACCTTGAGGCGGGTGGGCTACAACAGCAGAATACCCCACCGGGTACTACTCATCTCCACTACAAATAGGAAAAAGAGGCTACAATTTGCACAAGCTCACCAAAATTGGACAGTTGAAGACTGGAAGAATGTTGCCTGGTCTGATGAGTCTCGATTTCTGTTGAGACATTCAGATGGTAGAGTCAGAATTTGGCGTAAACAGAATGAGAACATTGATCCATCATGCCTTGTTACCACTGTGCAGGTTGGTGGTGGAGGTGTAATGGTGTGGGGGATGTTTTCTTGGCATTCTTTAGGCCCCTTTGTGCCAATTGGGCATTGTTTAAATGCCATGGCCTACCTGAGCATTGTTTCTGACCATGTCCATCCCTTTATGACCACAGTGTACCCATCCTCTGATGGCTACTTCCAGCAGGATAATGCACCATGTCACAAAGCTCGAATCATTTCAAATTGTTTTCTTGAACATGACAATGAGTTCACTGTACTGAAAGGGCCCCCAAAGTCACCAGATCTCAACCCATTAGAGCATCTTTGGGATGTGGTGGAATGGGAGCTTCGTGCCCTGGATGTGCATCCCACAAATCTCCATCAACAGCAAGATGCTATCCTATCAATATCGGCCAACATTTCCAAAGAATGCTTTCAGCACCTTGTTGAATCAATGCCACATAGAATTAAGGCAGTTCTGAAGGCGAAAGGGGGTCAAACACAGTATTAGTATGGCTTTTGTAATAATCCTTTAGGTGAGTGTATATACAAGTGGAATGAATAAGTGTGCAATTAATGCAAATGCATTACATATGGCAATTCTAAATGTGCAGTGGAAAACTCACACATTTACAGAACATTTACAGGTATTAAGTATAATGTATGTACAAGTGAGAAATAGTTTCTGCAATTCTCAATGGCATTCTGAATTTGTAATCAAGGCAAATTGAAGGAGTAAATTAGCATGTGCAACTGAAATGCAGGGATAGCAGCAATGAGCTTCCTGAGGTAGACGTGTAACAATTGAAAATGCAAGTACAGTGGCAGTTCTAAATGTTCAATGTGCAGTGAGGGCAGGGTTAAGGTGCAAGTTTTAAGGTGCAAGTCGGCATGTGCAAATGAAATACAGGAATAGCAGCAATTACACAGGAACTGAAATTGTATCAGACTAGTCCAGTAGTGCAGGGGGTGGGAATAGTTAGTGATGGGAAGTCACAGTTCAACAGGGTTACAGCAGATGGAAAGAAACTTCCTGAGCCTGTTGGTGCGAGACCGGAGAGACCTGTGCTGACTGCGTGATGGGAGCAGGGATAACCAATTGTGGCATGTGTGTGAAGGCTCCCTGGTGATGCCACGTGCCATACTCAGAAACCGCTTGTGCTAGAGGTCTGGGTGCCAGCGGTTTTTACCCCCCGTTGCAGGGCCTTTCGGGCGGCTACAAAACAACCACCAAACCACACTGGCGCAGTTGGTCAGAATGCTTTCGATTGTGCAGTGGTAGGAGTTCACAAGGATTTTGGAAAACAGACGAGCCTTCTTCAGCCTCCTGAAGAAGTGCAGGCGCTGCTGCACCTTTTTGACCAGGGCTGAGGTGTTGAGGGACCAGGAAATGTCCTTTGAGATGTGGACACCCAGGAATTTGAAGCTGTACACGCTGCCATTGATGAGAACTGGGGTGTGACAGCCGCCTTTAGACTTCCTGTAATACAGAATGAGTTCCATGGTTTTCTTTGCATTTAGAGCCAGGTTGTTATCAGCGCACCATGCCGCCAGGCACCTCCTCCCTGTAGGCTGACTTGTCATTGTCACTGATCAGGTCTTCCACCGTGGTATCGTCGGCGAACTTGACAAAGATGTTGGAGCTGTGTATAGGAATGCAGTCGTGGGTTAAGAGGGAGTTCAGAAGGGGGCTCAGCACACATCAGTGTTCAGGATCAGGGTTTTGATGGCTGGCTCTTTGTTGTCCCTGTTGAAGTGAGCATAGAACCTGTTTAACTCGTCGGTGATGGAGATGTCGTTGTTGGACTTCGTTGTTCATCCAAGGCTTCTGGTTGGGGAAGGTCTTCATTAGTTTACATGATGATGTTGTTGGTGCAGGTGTTGATGTAATCCAGAACAGAAGAAGCATATGTTTCAATCTGTATGGGAGTCATGCGTGGCTTGAGTGGCAAACAACCTCCAGTCTGTGTGTTGAAACTGGTGCTGTAGAGGTGAGTCTGACCCTTCTGGCTACACTTTGACTGTCCTCACTATTGGTTTCACACCTTTAATGAGGGGTAAATACTTGGGGAGAAGACTTGTAGGCCTCTGGAATATTTGTGTACACCTGGTCTAGTGTATTGTCTCCTATTTGATTGAATTTGGGTAAAACTGTTTTCAGATTTGAGTGATTGAAATCGCCTGTAACAATAAAGCCACCATCCATCTGGGCAGTTTGCTTCTTGCTAATATCAGCCTGCAGCTCTTCCATTGCTAGTTTAGCATCCGGTGTTATGTAGGTTGCAGTAACAACAATAGATGTAAACTCCTGAGGCAAGTAAAAAGGCCTGCACTTAGTCATCAGGTACTCCAGATTGGTTGAGCAGTGACTCCCGGTTACGTTAATGTCAGTACACCATGCTTTATTTACATAAATGCACAGGCCACCTCTTCTGGTCACAATCCACCGCTGTTCCATCAGATCTGAAGTCAGCATGTCCCTCCAGCTCGGTTACGTTGTCGGGTATGTTGTTGTGTAGCCACGTTTCTGAGAAAATCATGATGCTGCAATCCATAATCCTTTTTTGTGAGTTGATTCTTAGTTGTATTTTGTCCATTTTGTTTGCTAAAGACCGTATGTTAGCGAGGAACAGGCTAGGTAGTGAAGGCCGATGGGGGTTAGCATTAGCCTAGCCCAGAGGCCACCCCTCTTCCCTTGTCTTTGTTTATTCTCGAGTGTCCTTCCTGTTGGTGGTATAGTTGGCGTTTCCCAAGGCGACTTTACAATCTTTGGTGGGAGTTGGGAGTTGTCAGAAACTCTCACTGTGCATTGTGTTCCAGTATTCAGGAGTTCCTGTAGGCTATATATACTGTATGCTAGGCTGTACCGAATGAATGAAGTAGAAACTATTAAGTAAATTGTTGTTGGTTGCAAAAACTGGGTAGACTCTGGGCGTTGCAATGTGTTAGCAGCATTCCTCGTCATGGTGGCTGGTTCTTTCTCTCGAACCTCCTACTTATTTAACACCTCCATAGAGAAAATGAATAGATTCATTACATTGGTTTCTGGACTTTAAAATGCCCATATTATGAAAAAAACACTTTCTGGGTTTTGGGGTGTTCTTTTGTGTCTCTGGTGCTTCCACACGCATACAAACTTTGAAAAAAAAACATCCATGCTGTTTTGAGTGAGATATGGGTTTCTGAATGTCCTCTGTCTTCAGTCTCTGGGTGAGCTGTTAGAAAAATTTGAATATTCCCACCCTCCACCCCCTCCCAACAGAGCATACCTAATGTCTCCACCGTCTATAGGCTCCACCCACCAGGTACAGCAGTAACTTCTTCTCTGATATCCTCCATGTTGCTACTGATTCAGAAGCACCATGTCGAAGCACCACTTAAACTGTGCTGTTGTTGGCTGTAAAGAGGAGCACAAAACACTCCATCGCGTCCCAGCCGCATAAGACAGAAGAGCGGCATGGCTTGAATTCATTTTTGAAGGCAATGTCCCTGCTACATTTGTCAAAAAATTGTCGGTTTGTGCTAACCACTTTGAGACGGGCTGTTTCTCCAACTTTGGTCAGTACAAGGCAGGATTAGCCAAGAAACTTTTGCTAAAAGAGTGCGCAATTCCAACTTTATGTGGAATACCTGCAGACTAGGGACATGTAAGTCGTTCTATACAATTAGCTGTCTTTATTTTGCAATTCTACACAAACTAACCAAGAAGTGTTTTGGCAAACTAACATTTTAGCTAGCTACCATGGTAACAGTTAGAGTGGGCGTGGGCAAAGGAGCAGCAGCTAATGAATATGCAATGAGCAGCAGAAAACAGAACACTTTGAAAGGGACTGAAACAGAGGGTAATAGAGGGAGGTAAGAATCTTTTCCTACAAGCTATTTCCAGCAAACAACTTCAGAAACATGTTTTATGGAACTTAAAGACCTATTTTAAGCAGTCATAATGTGGGTGCTTTAAGAATCTATTTTCAGATTGTCTAAACAACAATCCCAATTAATCCCACTTGTCTTTATTCTTTAGCTGTCCCAATAGGAGAACCTTTGAAGAGCCCTTTATGTTCCAGGTAGAACACATCTTGTTTACATATAGTACCCTTTCCGCAGAGGATATTAAATGAAGAGGTGTACTTTGAGCCAAAAACTGTTCTTCTATGCAGTCTACAGGGACAGCCAAATAACTTTTTGGGTGTGAATGAATGTGTGCGTCTGTCTGTACAGGCAAGTGCATATTTAAGTGTTTGTAGGCCCACAGTAGTTCAGGCGTTCAGCGGTATGACGGCCTGCCAGTAAAACACGTTTAGCCGATGGTAGGGGATTGAACAGCTGAAACAGACGACTCCTTAGTAATCTAACCTTGAGTTGAGTCACTGTGGTGCCCACTTGACAACACTGATGGCGTTGGCCCATGTAAGTTCTCCAATGGGAGAACACAGAGGAGTTTCAAACTGCTGACTGGATGTACTGCAGCCCTGTTTATGTTGATGGGCCATGTTCCTTTTTCCTTAAAGTCAACATCATCTCCTTTGTTTTGCTGACGTTGAGGGAGAGGTTGTGCCACTGTACACTGACGACACCTCCCCCCTCCCTGGCCAATGCCAGCCAATTGGCATCCCCTGCGGGGCCTACCTGCCTCTTGTCAGCTAGCGGCACTGTCAAGGCTCGAATGTAGGTTGCAGTCGACAGCTTGGCGTGCATTATTGACTGTCATGACAAAGATTTCTTTGGAAATGAGCTTCCCACCATCATGTTGTTATGCAATTGAGGGGTGTTACATTTGTTTATTTACATATTCTGTTTCCTCATTTGCATCTATGCTCCTGTTAAGGAAGTGCATGAATTGTGTGTTTAGCATTTTGATGGAAATGTTCATGGGAGCTGCTGCAGAGACACACACCACAAGTCATTTGCTTCTAAATGTTTTTCAGCCTGTGTACTAGTACACATGTACAGTATAATATATCTCTTTGTCTCTCTTTCTATTTCTGTGCCTCTCCAGGATCACTCCCACTCTACATACAGTGTTTGAAATGTTGAACAAACATAGGTCTGCATTACATTTAGACAACTGAACTCTTAGTCACCGCTAAGCCAAGTCCTCCCCCACACACACCCACATACACCTCGTTATCAATACCCCACTAACAGGAGGCTAACTTTGCTAGTCTTCTATCTCTGCATAAATCAGATGTATCACTGACAGGCCCGCTATCCATACTTAGCGTCAATGCTAACACGCTGTTAATATTGACACGGGTGAGGTGACAGGCCTCAGATTGAATTCAGAGATAAATGAACACTTTATTGTGTGTGTGTGTCATGTGTCGTGTTTTTATTGCATATGTTTGCTTATCTATGATTTAATTTGACCCTGTTTTTCCTCCTCTCCCTCCTTCCATTTCCACCCTCTGTTTACAGGGAATTTGAAGAATGTGGTTTAAAGGAGGAGTCTCTGTCTCCTGTTTCCAATCAGGTCCTCCTGGGGTAATGAACTCTCACACAAACATACACACACGCTAATGAGGAAAGTATGTTGAAGCTCCATCTTTTGCCAATGGAGGTGTGTGTGGAGTTGGAGAGAGATTGGAAAACATGACTTTGAATGTTTCTGGGGAGGGGGGGTAACTTTTATTGCAGGGGCCTAGAATGAGGATAAGGGTCCAGTTGTTGCCTGTTTCACTTTCAGTCTGTGTCCTTCAGTTTATGTACTTTTTTTTTTTTAACTGGGGGAGGGGGATTTGGGTTCAACTAGCCATGGACCACTGAAAATTTCTTCCCAATAAAATGGCTTGTAATGACAAACCATCTCAGAGTTGGAGGGCAGATTCAAGAACAAAATTCAGAAGATTCATTTTTCTTTTTAAATCCTTAATGAAATGACATGGCCCAGAAAATACCTAGTTTCATTTTACTTCTAAATTCTCAGACCAGGTCTTCAGCTATGGTTATTAAGTCAGAGGTTTGCCCAAATGGGTTGTGGGTGGACTGGAAAACTATCAAACATCTATGTACTAAAGTGTTGGAAACACATAGGGCAGGCAGTGGTGGTATTTAATGTACAGTTGTGCTAAATTAATAAAGCAGACACATGGGGACTTGTGTTACCTCCTTGGCCCAATGACAAATCAACCCCTAAATACTAGTGCTCTCTAGTCTATCCATTTAACCAGCATAGTGCAGCTAAATATTTTGCTGTGCAACCTGGATTTAATTTTTTTTCTTAAAAAATTCACTATTCTACTTTCTACCTCATTTATTTACACCAATGCTCCTTGTACATTTTAAAAAAATAAATTAAAGAAGAATCAACTTACAAATCTGTCTTATGCCCTCGTGGAGATCTGAGAGGACTTGACAGATGTATGCAATCTAGTAATTGCTTCAACTTGTCCTCGGATAGAACGTGCATAAGATTCCCCATAATACTTATACCAGTCATATCCTCTCAGATCTCCAAAAGAGCATGAGGTTAAGGGGTCGATTTGGGATTGGGCTTTTAACTTGCTTGCCTCGTGCTGCATGTTAAACCCCACTGGATATAAGTACCAAAACAGACAGTCTGGGCTGAGTTACCCAAAACAACGAAGATAATCTTAAGCCTGAGCAAGAACCCCAACAACAACTTTGGTATTATATGATCTTGGTGCCAAAGTGACTCGTCAGCATATTTCTTGTCAGTTGAGGAACAGACAAGGATAACTCTTAGCATTATTTTGTACTGCACAGTCAATGTGTTTGAAGTTGCATGTTAATGATATGATCTCCTGTGAAATGAAGTCTAGCAAAAGCAAATTTGTCCCGTTTCCATTTTAATGGCATGTTTTAAATTGAACTGTTCATTAGGAGTGTAAGTGTTTTGTATCATTTTGCTTTTGGTTTCACAAAAGTATGACAATGTTGAGGGAAAATGCTTTTTAAAGGGTTTGTTTTTGCCTTCTGTACAATGTAAATATAATCTTTTAGTAAAAAAAAGTGACTTTGTTGTTAAATTGTCCTTCTTTTTTTCATGCAAACATCAACTTCCACATTGTCCAGGAGGAAACTGACCCATTCCCTATATAATGTACTACTTTTGGCCTCTGTTTTGTAGGCCATGGTCAGAGGAAGTGCAATATCATTTGAAATGTGATGCAAGAAGATCATACACTCTCTTCCCTCTCCTCTCTTTGTTTATCACTCTGTCACACACTGTTGAATACTTACACAAACCAAATCTATGGATTGTTTGCTTGGCTGTTGTTATCCTTAGAGTGCATATGAAACAAATGACACTTGTTAGTCTGCTTATAGGGATATGATGGATAATGCAACCGTTTGAACACATCCCTTAAACGGCTCTGGCAGGCTGTTACACGTAAGGTAGCAATCTGGATTTGCCAAATCATTTGGGTCCTAAATGAATGACATTCATCCATTTATTCTAGAAGAATAGAACTTCTGTCTCATGAGCTTAGTTTTGCTGTTGTACCCAAGCAGAACCCAAAATCTCAGCTTGTTTTACGCCAATGTTTGTTAACAAAGGACATTTTAAACGTTGTTTAAACTGAAATGTTCGTGGAAGGTCAGTCCGTACCTCCCTAGCGTGGTCTGAATTTTATAGTGCTCCCATTTTGCTTGCCCCATTTCTCAGGTTTTTTTGCGTTTTGATTGTCCCTCAGTGATTTTCGATCCACTTCAGATAAGGTGTTTTCTTGAGGCTTACCCCACCACAGTGTTTTGATCAACCCTTTGTCAACCTATTTGCAAAAACAGGGCAAAATATATGCCACGGTTTTGATAAGTCACCTCGTCTTAAACATATTTACACTGTTATGAAAACGCAGAGGTGTACCAGAGGCTGAGCTTAGCTCTCTTCCCAATGGGTGCCCCCCCCCCAATTTTATTTTATTATTATCACTACCTGACTTCCCACATCAACGATATAGGCAGATAGTATTAATTCCCTTAATAATTTAAGGAGGTTTCATCTGCCATGATGAACGTATTATTAGGCTGCAACATTTTGTACCTACAGTTCCAAGACCTTGCTGCTAGCTGTTGTTGGACCTGGATCATCAATGAGTATCTTTTCAACGATAAGACCAGCGTTCTTGTGGGCCCGTGATTGGCTCCCGTTGATGCCGTGCACCCGTCGCACCCATTAAATCACCACCTCTGATGCAGGAAAACCTGGCATGGAGCCTTAATTCTCCAACAAATGACCGACTGTTTGATAACTCACCACTAATACATGTCCTATCCCATAGGCTGATTTCTACATTGAGCTCATTCGTTGATTTGAAAACACTGCTTTTTAAAAACACAGGGAGGGTTTATAGCCTTTGTAAGTAATTATTTAATAATGTTTAGTATCCATTTATCAAAAGTCATGTTTAGTAACATTTATTTCATATAAAAACACATCTTTCCTGCAATCTTCCACCTTAGAAGTTGGGTCTGTGATGATTGTCATATGAATCTGTTAATCTTTGATTATTGAAGTGAACATAGCCCAGCTTTTGTGACAGGGTCTGAATACTTATGTGCATCAGATATTTTTATTTTCAATAAACTGGCAAACATTTCTAAAAAGTTGTTTGCTTTTTTATTATGCATTGTTGTGTTTAGATTGATAGCAAACAAAATAAATGTTAACTAAAATATGTCTAACTCTACAAAATTGTAATACTTTCCCAAAGTATTTGGTGTTACTGTATCTAATCTTTTAAAGCAATAAATATAGCTCATGCAGTTTATTAGTATTATTAATACAGGCGTATCATAGCACCAAGTCTTGGGGAATAATAAGCTAGGAGGATCTTGTTTCAAAAAGAGAGGAAGAATTCCAAGTTGCTCGTCCTAAGCTTGTTCTCTTCCTTTTCTTTTTTAGGTTGAAAAACCCCCTCATATTGTCTATCATCTGGAAGAGAATATAAAAGATTTACAATATAGAATTCATGGAAATGGTTAGAGAACATAGAAAATAGTATTTACCCTTTGGTGTATCAATATAAAAAAGAATGTTGTTTGTCAGCACATCAGCTCATTCAGGAATTAATCAGACCACACTCTTTACCTCAATTCTTTACCTGGGACAACTCTATCCGAGCTTCGGTTTTTGCCTTCTCTAAGGCATCCATCTGTAGCCCTTTTTCGCTCAATAGGGCCTGCCATCTCTGCTCAGCTTCACTGTTCAGCCTGTCCAGCCTGACGCTGGGCTGCAACTGTCTGGTGGACCTTCTCCACTTCAGAAAGGTTTTTGGCCAGCTGAGTGTTGGTCTTGTCCCAGGCAGTTTTCTCCTCTTTGCCTACAACTCCACATTGGCCTTGTTTTCCTGCCCTAGCTGGTTGCAGACGGTTTTAATGGTCTCCAAATCGAGCTTTGCACTGGTCAGGTTGTTCTCCAGCTGAGTCTTCTGTGCCACAATTTTTTGCCAGCTCAGCTCTTGTCTGGTTGTGGGCAGTCTTCTCCTTTTTCAGAACTCTGCTAGCTAGGAGGCCCTGCAGTCATCATGCTCCAGTCTGGCCTTGACATCT
This sequence comes from Esox lucius, assembly GCF_011004845.1. NCBI lineage: Eukaryota > Metazoa > Chordata > Actinopteri > Esociformes > Esocidae > Esox > Esox lucius. The sequence goes on along the minus strand of NC_047592.1, from coordinate 25,174,478 downwards.
TCAATATCCTTTTTGAGCTGTGATGCTCTAGTCTTAGCCTTCTCTTTGACGTTAAGCTTCGTCTCCATCAGTTGTAGAGAATTCTTCAACTGGGAGGCCCTGGTGCTTTTGATGATATTGGAGATACTGGATTTTTGATTTCCATGAGCTGTAAGCCATAATAATCAAGATTGAAACAAAAAAGGCTTGGAATATTTCACTTTATGTGTAATGAATCTAGAATATATGAAGGTGTCACTTTCTGATTTGAATTACGGGGGAAAATGTACTAGATGCACCTGTCTGCTGGGTTTAATTTACATCTTGACTGTAAACTCTGCAAAGAAATAGACCAGATACTTTTAAATTTTCTATGGAGGAACCGTACACACTACATAAGAAAATCTGTATCTTTGTCATTCATTTGCAAACACATTTTTTCACCACACAGATGTTATATTTGGAATAATTGGGACATATTGTATAAAAATATTGGTTCTGAAATAACATTCTACTGGTGAGTCAACTTTTTAATGCTGGAGGCTTCTTGCTTAATTATAAGGATTTCTTATCACTATACAAGATCCCTGTCACTCCTAGAGATTTTGCTATTGTTATTGATTCCATTCCATCAGGTGTTTCTGTCTTTTTCAGGAATGTATTAAGACCTGACCCCCTGTCCTTACTCTCTACAAATACACCTCTTGACTCACCAGTAGGAAAAATCAGTTTTTCTTCTGGTTTTCACAAGAACAATAGAGGTATACACCGATCAGCCATAACATTATGACCACTGACAGGTGAAGTGAATAACACTGATACACCCATCAGCCATAACATTATGACCACTGACAGGTGAAGTGAATAACACTGATACACCAATCAGCCATAACATTATGACCACTGACAGGTGAAGTGAATAACACTGATACACCGATCAACCATAACATTATGACCACTGACAGGTGAAGTGAATAACACTGATACACCGATCAGCCATAACATTATGACCACTGACAGGTGAAGTGAATAACACTGATACACCCATCAGCCATAACATTATGACCACCAGGTGAAGTGAATAACACTGATACACCCATCAGCCATAACATTATGGCCACTGACAGGTGAAGTGAATAACACTGATAATCTCGTTATCATGGCACCTGTTAGTGGGTGGTATATATTAGGCTGCAAGTGAACATTCTGTCCTCAAAGTTGATGTGTTAGAAGCAGGAAAAATGGGCAAGCGTAAGGATCTGAGCAACTTTGACCAAGTTATGAAGGACCAAATTATGATGGCTAGACGACTGGGTCAGAGCATATCATAGCCCTTGTGGGGTATTCCCGATCTGCAGTGGTCAGCACCTATCAAAAGTGGTCAAGGGAACCGGTGAATGGGCAACAGGGTCATGCATCAATGAGCCAAGGCTCATTGATGCACGTGGGGAGTGACAGCTGGCCCGTGTGGTCCAATCCAACAGACGAGCTACTGTAGCTCAAATTACTGAAAATGTTAATGCTGGTACTGATAGAAAGGTGTCAGAACACACAGTGCAGTGCAGTTTGTTATTCATGGTGCTACGTAGCCACAGACCAGTCAGGGTGCCCATGCTGACCCCTGTACCACTGCCGAAAGCTCATTGTTGCAGATCATGTGCACCCTTTCATGGCAACAGTATTCCCTGATGGCATTGGCCTCTTTCACCAGGATAATGCGCCCTGCCACAAAGCAAAAATGGTTCAGGAAAGGTTTGAAGAACCGAACAATGAGTTCAGTGAGTTGACTTGGCCTCCAAATTCTCCATATCTCAATCCAATTGAGCATCTGTGGGATGTGCTGGACACCAAGTCTGATCCATGGAGGTCCCACGTCATAACTTACAAGACTTAAAGGATCTGCTGCTAATGTCTTGGTGCCAGATACCACAACACACTTTCAGAGGTCTAGTGGAGTCCATGCCTCAACAGGTTTTTCTGACAAACACTCAGAGACTGTGGTGCATTTGTTTTGGCTTTGAGTTGATGTTAAAAGCTTTTGGCAAGATAACTAGATTTATAAATGACAATATTCATAATGATTTTATCCTACTCTTGAAAGAAGTCTTGCTGGGATTCTTTACCTTAAATAGAAGTAAAATGAAACAATTTTATGTAATGAATTTCATTATTTTATTGGCCAGATTTCACATTCATAAATGTACATTTATGAATAGAAAACCCTGTTTTCTTATTTTACAGAAGGAAATCGATCAATGTTTTAAAGCAATCAAATATTCCAGCAAAAAAGCCCTTAAGATCAACAGTATTTGTTTGTCGCTTAAGGTCTTTATGTAATGTCACATTGTACCTCCTAGCTTGTATGTTCATTGTATACCTGTAATATTACTTGTTTTTCATTGTATTTACTTGTTTGTAACACCTGTTTATATGTATATTTGTTCTGCTTGAACACCAATAAAACCAGAGTAAGAACCAGGCAAGCTGAGTTCATCCAGCCCACGATTTGAAGAGAGTGTTGTTCCCCTCACTGAATTTGAACCTGGGTTTCCCACCTGAGAAGCTGTGTCTCTAACCACTACACCAGAGAACTATGCATTTGCTCAGTGTGGGTATAGCGTCTTGACATAAGATCATGTCATGCATTAACATCATGCCAAGTTTGAATGTTTTGCTAGATACCATTAAGCATTGTGGTATTTCTATCAATATTACTATCCGCTACCTGACTTCCTAGCTCAAAGATATAGGTAGATAATAGTAATTAATACGCTTGTGAAGCCAATCCTACCGTAGATGTACTGGCCTCTAATTGTGATAACGTAATAGAAACACGCAATGTAAAAATACTAAATAATTTTATGTGAGAGGTCAAGGGCAGGCTCCTCACCCACCATGAGCCCCACCTCCTGCACCGCTGGTAGTTCATCGCCACTGATTGGCTGGGTCTGTACTTTGTTAGGTTGAAATATGCTTAAAAATGAAAGATGGGTTCCTAGAATCGTATTTCATTTAGAAGGAGCCCCAAACAAGACAGGCCACGGATTCACAAAATATTTATGAACAGTTCTCATTTCTGTCCTTATAACACATTTTTCACACTATTTTTTTTTATCTGGTAGGCCTATGTTTTTAGATTGACATTTGTAATAAAACGCGGGCCAAGGCAAAGACAGAGGAACCAAAACAATTTGATCAATTCAGCTTAATGAACGTTTACCATTTCTTAACCTGCACTACCACATATTCCTGACAGCTTCACTAAAAAAAAACTATCTGAGCCTATAGAATGTTTCCTAACCTCCCCTGAATGAAATCAAACTCTCATCTCTCTTCATTCTCTGTTCATGTAGTTGAAAAGCACACCTGCCTGCCGCGTCCCGTGTGTCCACTACACCAAGACTTCCCAACGACATTTTATTCAAAACATAGTGTTTCCATCTTGTGGCACATCATCATTTCTTGCAATAGGTTACAAAAGTTAAATATTTCCGCGAAGTTATGACGAGGGTGTCAAATAATCCTAAATTATTGTTACACTTAACACTGACGTTAATGTTATGCTTTTGTTTATTGAAATGTGTTTTAACCCCAGCCTCTCAGAACAGAACTTCAATGGAACAGTAGGCTTCTTAAGACAAATCACCCGCTGTACTTTTAATGGGAGATCGGTCAGTTGATTGTAGCCGACTCTCCCACAAAATGTCCAAAGTGATACATTAGAACATTAATCTTGATTGGCGATTTAATTTTTTGTGTTAAATATTTTGTGTTCAATAAAACAAAATAAAACAAAGCCTATATCAAATAGATTTCAGGATCTACAAGATTCTTTATGCATTAAGTGCAATTTTACAGTCATGTAGCCTATACAACATTTAGGTCTAGTAAAATGCACTTTAATGTTATGTTTTGGCATAAAATGTAGCCCTTTGGTAAGGTTTGTATTATCTTTCAGATCAAATTTTAAGATTGTAGACTTGAATAGCCAAGGTTTATGGCGATCTCCCTTCTCTTGCCATGGTTTTTGCAGCCAGGCTTAAAGTTCCAGAGTCACAGGCAGTTTACTTGGCTGTATGCGCCAGCAATTCACGAAGAGGTTACCTATTTGTCTAGTTTTGCATGGGAAATTGAAAACCGTTCGTCTCATTTGCATATTGTTTTCCCAACGGGAATAAAGAGGACTTCCATACATCATGCCTAATCTACATGAGAACTGTGCCCGCGCTCTTACAGGACTTGACCACAATAAAGACAGATGCTCGTGAGCCTTTATGTGGTTAACTGAAAAGGAATTAAGGCGCGTGGCGTTTTAAAAGAAAGCGCTTTGGCTGGGTGGTTGTAATTTATGTTAACTGACAATGTTAAGATGCTAGCTGTTCAGAATCGATCAATTAAGGATCTTCAAGACTGAAATAAGGTTGTGAAACTTCGGTATAGATAGCCTATAACTCCAATCAGCATTTTTATATGATAACATTTAGATGTATTTGACGTAGTTACCAAAGTTGTTTTAGGCTATTAAATAGGCGTAAGAGTGCGTGCGTGTGGGTGAGTTAGTGTGTTTATGTGGGTGTAGCCTATGCAAGTCTCTGATCTAGTTTTCTATTTTTGGTATTCATTATTTTACTATGTGTAAATCATCCTTTCTTTCAAGAGAGTTGAGGTGTGATTGAGGTTTGATGGGGCTTTGCTTTCCCTAGTGATAATCAGTGAGATGTCTGTAAAAAAATAAATAAAAAAGTGTCCTGGAATAGAAAAGAACGCCATTTGACCTGTGTTTGTAGAGAAAAGCGCTCGCACTTAAGAATAAAGAACATCTGCTTCAGAAGAGCGCTTTCACGACGGACACATGAACTGTGGAAACTGGATCACTCCGGTACTGGAATGAACTATTAACCTAACGGTTTGTTAAACGATCATTGAATTGCGTCAGTCCAATTCCCCTGAAATCTATGCCATTATTCTGTAATGTCCCGCCACAAACGCATCTCACCCGGGAGGGTCTAGAGGGTCGAGTGTGTGTATGTGTGTGAGAGAGGAAGAGAGCGAGAGAATAATACTTTTGATTCAGTTACAACCCCATTGAGGGATCTCTGTCAGTCGCCCAGTCTTTTATTACGCACGGAGAGAAGAAAGAGAAGGCAAGACGCTGCACGGCGGTTTAGTCTACTTTATATGGTTACAGCTTTCAACAGTTCCTTGCCAGTGACTTGCTGAATATATATAACTATTGTCACTCACTTTCTATTCACAACTAACATTTACTGGTGTGGGTTTTCAAGTTGGAGTTCCTTTTGGTGCATTTGGACCTCACAACATTTCGCTCCACACATCGACCTGCTCTGCTACGCTGAACGTGGCTTTCTAAAAGGTTTGTTAATTCATATATATATTAAATGTAAGCTATTTAGAAGTTATAGAAGTTTTTTTTTTATTACCCAATATGCGTATTTCTTTAAAATGTTTATTTAAAAAAAAATGTAACTGCAATTGGCATGCCCCCACTAAAATGGTAAATTAAATGCATTTGACGCAGTATTTTAATTGATTTATACAGCCTTTATACAGCCCAATAAATAATGTGGTTCAAAACGCCTGGCTTCGACCAAGCAATTTTTTACATTTTACCAGATCGATTTTGAAGTGAATGTTTGTCACAAATACTAATCGCCTGTGGCCTGTTTTATGCAAAGTAGGCTAATTGCATATATTGTCTAATTAATATCCTTTCAGCAGTGTTTCCTCTATTCCGAACAAATGTATGGATTCTAGTAAAAGCGTTGCCATGCCTAGCCGGAGCAAATGACCGTGTGTGCATCTTGACAGGCGTTATTTCCTCGTCACGTATTGTTATTGTGTAGGCTAATCGACACCGAGGTTGTCGGAGCGAAGAGTAAAGGCATTGTATTATCATCTCTTTCAAGTCTAACCCGCAAGTCAAAAGGGAAACCGATATGATTAAATTATGGAAAAGCTGTTCCAAGTAACTTGTGATTGACATCATAATGTGATTCGTTTTATATGCTAAATAATCTAGCTGATTGATTTAATAATCATTATCAATCAACCGTTTCTATCTTCTTGGCAATTTATTAAGAACGTTTCTTGAGAGACCTACCACAAAAGGCCCAGGTGGAATACATAAAAAAACGCATAATATACATAGGGCAGGGTATTTGACCAGAATTTTGTCATAGGCCGTTGTTTCTTCTATTTGAGGTTTCTATTTTGAACAGATTTAAAAAAAATCTGTCTGTTCACACCATCACTCTGTAATAGAAAGTTGTTGTGAGAGCCAATGTACAGTCCACCTCTGACAGTAATCAACTAATGAATAATGAACACAAAGGTCCAGAGACGAGCACACACTGGTGAATACTAAGAAGAGCTGCCATGGTAGGCCAGGAGATGTGTCCTACAGGTCCAGTGCAGCTGCATGCCTGCCTACAGCAATTACTCTCCTAGATATGGTTTGGGCAGGAAGGGGGTGAAGGCGGGAGGGGGGGTGTCTGCAGTGGATCAACACATAATTAGCTGCCTTCAATGACAGCCTTAACGTGTGTCTATCCCCCCCTCACACACACACACGCACACACACACACACACACAGGCACACAGCCTACTTCAAAACTCCTTTCTCAGGGTGATATGTGTTTTTCATGTGACTCAGTCATCAGAGGGTCTGTTGTTTTTTAACCCTCTTAGAAATCCCAGCCGGTCCCCTCACTCTAAGCCTGGACGGCATTTCAGTGGTTAATTTACCTCATTATCTGTATCCCAAATGGCCCCCCATACCCAATGTGGGTGACTAGTTTTGAACAACTGACTTTGGAGCAAACATGTAGTGTTTTCTAAACCTTGGCTCTTGACAAATGAAGTGTACCATTTGGGAACCCTTCTTTCTCCCTGAGGCATGACCCACCAACATATTGGTTTGTTTTCTGTGACCAATTAGCCAGAACCCAGTCTCCTGTCAAAATCCATTAGTTGGATTAGGATATTTAGTGGGTAGCCTAGTTAAGCAATTGACTTTGGACTGTAAAAAATAACTGAAGCAAAGCCTTTATCTTCACTGTGAAATACAACTGCTAGCTAAGTTATAATGTCTCATCTGTACTTCTAGATGTTTTTGAAGTGCCTTTTCATCGTAAGAAGAAGCAAAAAACCACACATGGTTCCTGTTTGTTGTTTTTATGTTTCCCCTCCCACTTTGTCTCAGTTTGACATCATCATAGTACCATCCCTTTCTCTTTTCACAGGTGTCCCCAGGTGATGACCTCACTGCTTTTCTCCACCCCTGCACACGTTGTCATGAAGGACCGCGAGCCTCCATCACCCTCCCTCACCCTTCTGCACTACCCCGGGACACCAGGCACCGTCAAAACCTCAGGCGGGGGCCCCTTCCCCCCCTCCTCCACCCTCCAAACCTCAACCTCTCCATCCCTCTCCAAACCCCAGCCCTTCTGCCTTCAGACCCTCCAGACCTCAGGCCCTCACCTTATAGCCAGCATGCAGCTCCAGAAACTGAATTCTCACTACCAAAGTCTAGCCGGAGGTGTAGGTGGCGGCGGAGTCTCTGGCCCCACCTTGGGACCCCAAAGGGGGTTTGGGGGCTCAACACTGGGCTCGGCTACGCATCTAGTTGGGGTTACCCCTGGTGTCATTGGAGGGGGGAACCAGGGTTGTGGTTCTGGGGGGATTATAGACTCTGACCCAGTGGATGAGGAGGTTCTGATGTCGTTGGTCATAGAGCTAGGTTTGGACCGTGCCAACGAGCTACCAGAACTTTGGCTGGGACAAAATGAGTTTGACTTCATTGCAGATGTACCTGCCAGATGCTGACCCTCTGAGATAGAGGGATGAAAGGAGGGGATCCGTGTTCCCTCAACCTTTCTTTTCTCCTGTCGCTGTAGTTCAGATTGACAGAACATGTGGTGTACCAGCCGAGGACTGCTCAACATACCACTCGCATAGAACCTTTTTTGTGGGGTAATCTTCAGAAGGAAAAACAATGTGCACAAACTATTCCAAAAAGAGCATTTTTGTCTCTGTTTTTTCTGTTTTTTTCTCTGGACTTCTTGTTTTCCCTCTGAGAGGACACTGGTATGGGTTATCAATGAAAATGTTTGTGTGTCTGTGAGCGATCGACAAACAGCAAACAACATGAAGCACAGCCCAGTAAATTGCCTTTATTTTGTCCTTTGTGGTGCACAAACGCCCCTGAAATAAGGTTTCACTGAGGGATTGAAATGTTCAGAGACAAACAGGTTTAACTGAGCCTCCAGCCTGTCTGTCAGTTTCACTGTACATCCCAAGGGCCTCCTAAACACACACACCGGCGAAAGGATGGTATTACGATCCAGTAATGGAAATAGCAGCTGTGAAACAGGCACTTGTTCTGTTACCCCTGCGTTCAGGAGAGTTCAGAGGGTTTGATGGGACAGCGCGTGCACATGTTGTGTATTTCCCTGCATGTGTATGTTTGTGCCTGTCTAGATGTGTGTACCCGTGTGTGTGTGTGTGTCTGTGCGTGCATTTGTGTGTGTCTGAGCGTGCGTGTGTGCAGAGATGCATGAGACAGAAGACTGACAGACCCGAATAGAGGCCTATCAGAAGCGTGTGTAGTCTCGGTAACCGGACCTCTACGCTGCTAACTGTGTGTAACTAAATAAATGAATGAGTTAACGTCAGTGGTCTTCATATGCCCTGCCTCCTGGTAACTCTGGAGAAGGATCAAATCCCCCCCCAAACACACACCCCACACACACACACCTTTTCAAAGTATCTTCTCTCCCGCGGTCTACGATCCAAGACCCTCCATCACTACCTACTCAACCATTGTTAAAGTCAATGGCCCTATTGGTCCAAGTCAAATGAGTGAACTATATGCAGGCGATAGGACGCTACTAAGATGAACACACAATGTATTCATGTGTGAGAGGTTAGGTTACTGTTAATGAGATGGTTAAAGGACACATTTCTTTTGTTCTATCCCTTTGTTTGGGTTTGAAATTTTAGATGATTAATGATCAACTGATGAGTAATTGACTTTTTTCAGTTTTACACTACCAGTTCGGAAGACTTTATAGAGTGTTTCCTCCTTAGAGAGTCATGAAGAGGAAAAGTCCCCATTCAGATTTCTCAAGTTCCATTAAATATTATTCTAAGTTATTCTTCGACATGCGTTTTTCACCATGTGATATGTTTGTATCTTTTTTTGACCACTTGGGTTAGTCAGACAGTGGTTTTACAGATCCAAAACAGGAGTAACTTTAATCTGAACAGGGGTCCTTTGTGGTTTTGTAGTTTAAGTTGTAGATGCTGGATCACATGCTTATTGAAAAACAGCAGTGAGTGTGTACATGTCTCTGCGCTTGTGTGCGTGCTTGCAAGTGAGTGTGCCTCATGGGGAATTATTCCTGTAAATGACACTTAAGGTTTGACTCCAAGGAAATGCAAGATAATATGGTAACACACAAACTAGTTTTTTTCTGGTCAGAAACTCTTTGAGCTTGTATTGTAGCAAGAACATTTACTTTAAATGATGTTTGTTTTGCTTTGCCTTTTATGACAATTCACATTTTTTGTGATCTTTTATTTTTGTTTTAGCTCAAAACCTGGCTTTTTGTTGATTTTTGTAAAGAAAAAGAAATGTTGGATATTGAATATATGTTTGTTAATAAAAAATCACTTGTCAAGTAGATACTGCACTGATTGTATGGTCCTAAGTTTTTCTATAAATCAAACCTATTGAATTGAGGCCTTAGTTTGTTCTACAGAAGTGGAGAGGACCTATGCTTTTTTATATGTATATCTTTTAGTTTTATCTTCTATATGATGGATGGAATCATGAACAAAGGATGATTTTTGTTTTAGCACTTTGTCTCTGCATCTCATTTGTATCTTTATGAAAATATGTAAATTACTAGATCATATTTAAATGCTTGTATTTTTGTTACTTCTGCATTTTGGGAACAATAAATGAGACCAAACTGAATCTTATATTTGTTATTTCTCCAAATCAATTTAAATGGAAACATTTTCATATCATCAATTAATTCAATATCAAGCAATGATTGCTGACAACAATAAACATTTTTTATTATAACATGTCGCCATCTAGTTGTGACTTTAAGTGCTACAAGTCCTATAGTAAAAGGAGGATAGTGGTTACCTACGCCTATTGAAACTGAAGACAGAATATTGGTAGCCATGATTTTAGAACATTTTCAATTGACCGTAGACAAACTTTTAACACTATTAATCTCCTGTGAGGGCACTGCGTGTTAACAGAACCACATTACACAATATTGTATTTCTGCCTTTCTGTTAACACTTATAAATTACGGGTCAAGCGTAATGTCATGCCATTGTGTAAGTATGAGTAGACAATTCATAGCATATGAAAGCAAGCTAAAAGAGAGAAAGACGTCACTTGTGACATGACATTTTGCAAGAGGAACCCACCAGATTCATAACGGTTTTATTATCTTGGGAGGCATAAACAGAAGGGCTCTGTTGTGAGCGCAGGCATTTCCTGACATGGATAGCAAAATCTGAGGCATGAAGGAGAAAGACCCATATGGAGCATATATATACTATAATGTATTCGTTTATTAAGGGTAATACTATGAAAATCAATATTCAGGAAATATTTCAACTGCGTGAGCGTTGCTTTAGAGATTTTAAGAATATAACTGAAAAATAAGGAATACAATAACAACAAGACTGAGTTCAACACAATACAATGTTCAACACAATAAAAGTATTATCTTTGTGGAGGTCCTAAAAGTATATTCCATATTTCAAAGATCAATTAACAGCAAGGTGCAGTTATTCTCCTCAACACTAGAGAGCGGACAATATAAATCCCACTCCGGATTCTCCTCATCGCGCACCGTACTCGGTCTTATTTTCTAAGGCCTGAAAGTGGGAGGTCCTTTTCCCCGCAGACTCCAACATGGTGAGCCGTATTTCCTTACGATTCTGTGCCAAATCATCATCAAACATCGCTTTTTATTAGTATATGATTACACATATAATTGCTATTGTTTGTAAATACATACCTTTTGTGGTGGTTGGTCCCTGTATTGATATGATCAATTATGATTAGCTCTATGAAACTTAGAAATACCTAGTCCTTTGACCATCCTAATCACCGGCTAACTAGTTAGCAACAACGCTGGCCATTTGAATCAAATATGTTCCGGCTGCTTCGACCTTTACTTTTGAAACATTTCCATAGCTTATACTAGGCATCGGCAAATGTGCGAAAAACGTCTTAGGAGATAATTAGCCAAATATAAGCCACTCTTCTGTTTTTACCGAGTAGGCCGCAGACGGAACTCATATTCGTGTACAGTAAATTGCAAACTTCTGTACGAACCTCTTTCAGCCATTGAGGTGGCATAGCCATTCATAACGAACAGAAGTGTCTGTCTTTGGGCTGTTGCTGTTAGGCTTATTGCAGAAGTTAACTGGGTCTTGTGTTTTTATTTTGTTTAGGCACGAGGACCGAAGAAGCACCTAAAGCGCGTTGCAGCGCCAAAGCATTGGATGCTTGACAAGCTCACCGGAGTGTTCGTAAGTAACCGAATGCGTATTGCTTATGTTAAATCCGCAAATGTGACTTCCTAGGTGAATACAATGTATATACTTTTAGCAAAAGGTTTTATCTGTACAAAAGTTACTTAATACGTAGGTGCCTTGTAGTTACCGTTTTATATTGTGGCTGTAGTTCTCCCTTCATCTAGACAGTTGAACATCTTGAACCTACCTAATTTGTGGCATGCTCGCTATTGATATTTGTTTCCTTGTAATTTTGAGACAAGTTTTGTTACATGTTAGTATTGCTAGTTAGGTATATTCCATTTCCTGTTGGCATTATTCAGATGTCTACCATTTTGTTTAATTTTGCTGAATACTTGTAGAAAATTGCTATTTGACCAAATGAACACTGCCATGACCTACTCCCTTTTCCATTCTGCTTTTTGTACTTTTGTCCATTGGTTTCCCACAGACCTAGTTGTACCAAACCTAATTTGCTCATCCCATATAGGCTCCTCGTCCCTCCACCGGCCCCCACAAGCTGAGGGAGTGCCTGCCCCTCATCATCTTCCTCAGGAACCGTCTGAAGTACGCCCTGACCGGAGATGAGGTCAAGAAGATCTGCATGCAGAGGTTCATCAAGATTGACGGCAAGGTCCGCACCGATGTCACCTACCCCACTGGCTTCATGGGTAAGTTGATTGGGGGGTGGGAAAGGGGGTTGACGGAGGATGGGGAATGATTAGTGGTGACATTGCCTTATCTAATGGCTTCGTGTGAGCAATGAAGAAAATCTTTGGTTTTGATCAGAGCTGAAAAAATCTCACCAATACCTCTAAGAAGTTCTGAGCTCTTTCTGAACCCAGGGATAGGTTTTAAAGCATTTGAATGGGTTATAGAACATGACTGTTTTTCCATGTAATGACCTCAGGAAATCAGAATTTATGTAGTGATGTGCACAGCAATATGTAAGTCACTGAATTATAGGTCCGGCTGCTAAATATAAACAATTGGTTTGTAAAGAAAATCCTTTGTTTTTGAAGATCTAAATTTAAGTGCTTTCCTTAAATGCGCCCAGTGATGGCTAGTAGCCTTTTTCCACTGATGTGCCGAGACTTTTTGCCGGACCGTGTAAGTGGAGCCGGCCAACAAGAGCGAATGACTCTTACTGAGTGGGTGAGTGGACTGACTTACCTTGTTAAATGGCCTGGTGGTTAGAGAAGCGGACCTGCAGTCTCGCTAGCAATTGCTCAATTCTTATGACTATTTGAAGTAGTAAGTTAGTAGTAAGCCTATTACTGGTTAAAACGGCCAGTGGCAAAAGCCATACAGTTCATATACGCTATTTGTGGTGATGAACTTAAACTGACTGTTTCTTATTAACTCAATGCTTAATGGTGTCCAGCCACTGGCCAAACGAGCAGCATAGTGGTAAAAAGACGGTGCTTCATGTGGGAGACATGAGTTCGAATCCAGTGAGGGCAACAATGTTGATACATTTTAATTGTGTGCTGGCTGAACTAGGCTTGCCTGGTTCCTTTTCTTGTTGGGCTTGGTCTCAGCTAAGCAGTGTACAGGAACAGAGGCCCGAATTAGGATGTCCTCATCAGTTGTCAGATGACGCCTTGCTACTTTCTCTAGGCGTTGATGGTTTCTAGTTAGATGAGTGTGTAGTGCCCGGCAACAAATGAGTTCTGTGGACTTTCTTCTAGGGATTAAGTCTGTTTTTGGCTCTCTACCTATACCTCCTACGCACTGCCCCACATGCTGACATTTGCTCTGGTGTTCGCTTGCTTCCTCAGGCGCGCGCACACCTTCATACACACCCAGTCAGTCTTAGGCACCTATATACCTGCCAACATGGATGATTAATTTCCGAGCTCAGGCAAGGTATCACAGTTTGAAAGCGCAGACCATGCAACACCTCTCCTTGACAAGGCTCGATCACCCATTGCTGTTGATGGAAGAACAGCAGTGGGGTGTTTCAATGAACAATGGAGGGGATTTGTCATTGGACCATGCCCCCGCATTCACAGGTGCACTACAAGGCAACATTGCACTTTGTTGATTGGTACAAGAGAACTTTCATAGCACAAGCCTAGTCCAATGGTTCTCAGACCTTTCCAAGTTGAGCTGCAAACCAGTTTGGGAAAAGTCTTGCAGTCCCTGGGGAGAGGTTTTTCAGACTGCTGGTCTGGAAGATTTGGGTAGTCTGTGATGTAGTGTAATCCATCTGATATCCAATGGGCTCTCCTTACGAAGGTCTTCAAGGCCTAAATGTTGTTGGGTTGACTTGATCTGACTACTGGTATCTGAACTGTTGCTTTGTATTGAGTTTATTCTGATGAGACCAAGGTCAGCTGAGTAGTTGACACATCATAATCCCCACTAAGCCTACTGGCAAAACCTGAAAGAATCTTTTCTCATTACATCACATATCCCATATGGGAATTTAGATTCACTTCAAATAAGGTCTGTTTAGTTTAGGCTTTCCCCACCTCAGTGTTTGATAACCATATAAATCTCTTCAGGACAAGGTGACACTTTAAAGTTGGCATCAATTCACTCTACCAAAGGAATTGGCCTAATGTAGAAGTTACTGATAAGCCTACTGAGTTCTATAGATATGTATGCAGTTTAAACACAGGTGGTGTAAGCCTGCATGAAATAGACCTTATTTGAAGTGGGCATAAAAATTATGGAACCACCAGGTAGCCCCACACAACCGCCTGAAGCTGCATGCTTACGTTGAAATGCTACACCAATATCAGCGTTGATACTCCTGTATTATTAGTTATCTGAACTGGAGGTGATTGCTAGAATAAGGAACATAAAGTCCAACCAGACTAATAGCTGTGTAGTGCTTAAATGTATGCTTGCAGGATCAGACGGCTGTGCAAGGTTAAAGAAGGATCCATTTTTGCCTCCTTCTGCTTTAAATTTGAATGCCTTGTGTTTTCAGAGATGCCTTTCTGCATGTCACTTTTGTAAACATTGGTTATTTGTGTCCTTTGTGTGCTTGAACGATTGAGTCCATCCTCTGAAGTTTCATGAACCTGTTTTTGCCCACAACTGCTGCATTCTGGGTTTTATTGCACCATTATCTGTAAAAAAAAAAAATAATTAATAAAAAAAGCTTCTAATGTGTGAAAGTAGTCAATTTGAGATTCTAACATTATTCTAATGTTTGGTTGCACAACTAAACCTTTTCATAATCTCTGCGTGCCCTATGTATAGAGTTTCAGCCACACGATATGGGCAGGTGTCTCTAATACAGTGGCTAGTGAATATAGATTAGCTTTGAGACTGACTGTTGCTTGATGGGCAGGGTGTTTACCTTGTTTTGGATGTGGTCATTAATTCGGGATGTTGTCTGTCTGTAGATGTGATAAGCATTGAGAAGACCGGAGAGCATTTCCGTCTGATCTACGATGTCAAGGGCCGTTTTACTGTTCATCGCATCACTGCTGAGGAAGCCCAGGTAGGTCAACGCTGTTAAGTTATTGACTTCACAATCCTGTGTCTTTCGGACAAGCAGTACAGGCTCTGTCCTGCCCCATGGATCAGTGTTTAGTAGGCTAAGAATGGTTGTCCATCATATTAAAATGTTTTCAGAGTGATTTAACTTTGCGTATGCCTGGTATCCGACGTGATGGCCAAGAGGAACCACAAAGCCAAAATGTTGCCACAATTTAGAGCTAACCTTAATTATGACTCCCATGTCACTTGACAACCAGTTTGAAGTTACTTAATGTAATTTGCTTTTTCAGAGCTTGTTGGAAACATTTTTCTTAGTGAGGCTGGTCTAATAACCAATTGGATTTTACCAAAAAACATTAGTTTTCCTGCTCATTTGTAATATATCAATCAAATCAAATTTATAAAGCCCTTTTTACATCAGCAGGTGTCACAAAGTGCTTTTACAAAACACCCGGCCTTAAACCAAGGAGCAATGTTGAATTTCAGTGACTAGGACAAACTCCCCAAGAAGGCTGAAAGTTAGGAAGAAACGTAGAGAGGAACCAGACTCCGAGGGGTGACCAGTCCTCTTCTGGCTGTGCCGGGTGACATTAAGAGTACAAATTGTAGTAATTAAGGGACAGCAACGAGGCGTTCAAGCCTGGTACTCCACAGGTGTGGGCCAAGACCTCATGTCCTCCTCAGTTTAAACAGGGCAGGAGACGGGGAAAATTTAAAATGCAATCTTTAGATCTACAAGGATTTATAATGGAGAAGAACTGACCCTACTCCCCCAGCACAATAATATAGCATCGTAAGACCTTGGGGCTGAGATGGGGGTCCAATGACACTGTGGCACTATCCTGGGGGGGCCCTGAACAGGGCCCAACAGACAGGAAATCAATCCACCCACATTGTCAAACATCAACCAAAGGGACACCCACCAACCGCAACCACCCCAAATGAGGGCCGAGTATTGCCAGCAGAGTACAGCCCAATTGCCCGACGTACGCACCAGAGACAACAAGCCAGTGGCTCCACCCCCGAATTGCATTGGAGGGGGCCCATCCCAGTGGCAATGAGAGCCCACCTGGCAAGACAGCAAGGGGGGACAGTATAATGCTCAGCTCCTCCGCTCAATAAGGGCACCAGCTTGAAAGCAACACTAATTGTATTTCAAATTAGAATTAACTGACTTGTTGAAATGACATAGTTCTGTGGAATACCTTTTTTATATAAAGCGTGTAGTATGATGGTACAACATTTTATTGTATTCTATTTATTTTATGCAGCAATATAAAAAATTGCATTTGATTTAAGAGTGGGCCTGCATCCAGGTGTATGACATGGATCTGCTTTCATAGGTTACTGTTCTGTATGGATGGAGCAATGAAGACAATTTTTGGTTATGAGCAAATGGCTGAATAAAACTCACCAAAACCTCTAAGAAGTTCTGAGCTCCAACTAAAAATTAGATGTACCCTAATGTAACTTAGTATGACTTAAAGGGATAGTTTGTCGAGAAATCATATTTTACAATGTTAGCAGACTATATTAAACTATTCCAGCCTGGGAAACAGGCAATGGTGCTAATTCTACACAAATATATGTTTCAGCTTAAAGGGGTAGTTTGTCAATTTTTTTCAATAATCCATTATTCAGCTCTGTCCCTGGCTGTAATTAGCATTCTTGGGAATGAAATGTGCAACAAACTGCGTCCCACTACGGCAAAACTGTATTGCAATCGGAAACAACTCAAACATCAAACTATATTCAGTAATCTGTCACGGTAGCATACATTGTAATTGTAACTGTACACTGACCAAACAGCTGGTGGACTTTGGTATATCCAAATTGGCAGTAGTTGGGGTAATTGGGGTAGGAGTGAACTTTAACCTCCAGAAACTGAAGTTTGTTTCTCTAGTTGGCCCATTATCGTGAATATCGTCTGTGGTCTTCCGTTTTATTTTTGTTACTGTGGAAAATGCTGCAATCTAAAGTCTGCTGCCGGCAATCTGCAGTTTTTAAACTGGTCGATGTTTTAGAAACCATGGTACGAAGGTTTTAACAAGGTATCGGCTTAATCGTGACGGAATTATGCTCCGTAGTAGTCAGGGATGCAGTCACTTCACCACCAAACAAACCCAATAACACTGAAGATCAAGGTTGTGACAACTCTACGCTACTTGGCCACGGAAAACGCAGCGGAGCCTAGCTACTTATATCTGTCATTTGTCAGAATATTACATCAAACAACAAATGCCTTCTCCAGACCCCATATCGTCCGAAAACCCATACGGTTTCCTCATTCGCCAACTACAGAGAAACAAAGCCTACTTCATGGCCATAGCAGGACCACCCAGTGTAGTTGGTATAGATGGGACACATAGGCCTAATTGCACTAATTATTGCACCATCAAAATATGAAAGCCACCAGAACAGAACATCTTGACTAGTCATATCATTCTTGGGTTCATGTTTAATCGGTAACACCCTACATTTGTTTGAATATCTTTACTTCAATTTGGCAGCATGACACCTGCAGCATTATGATGAATTCCCTGTGACCCCCCCCCCTCCCCTATCAGCTAATCACTGTGGGCATAATAAGCTTGTTTGTGGAACACTATCATCCTGCCTTTTCTCTTAGCTTAAGACTTCTCCCTGTTCCTTAGTAAAACTGGAGCTCTATCAACTTTTGACACGTAGTTGTCGCACAGGGCTTTGGTACCCAGTCGGGTCACCAGATTTGTTTCCAGAAGTCCTCACTCACTTTATTTTTTTTAACCTCCCTCTAGTACAAGCTGTGCAAGGTGAAGAAACTCCTTGTTGGCACCAAGGGAGTCCCCCACCTGGTGACCCATGACGCCCGCACCATCCGCTACCCCGACCCCCTCATCAAGGTCAACGACACAGTCCGCATTGACCTCGCCACCGGCAAGATCACGGAACACATCAAGTTTGACACAGGTATTGTGGTGTTTGAAAAATGACAGTACTTAGACAATGTTTAATTGTGGTACCTCATTCATAAAGTGGCTGAATAATGAGCAGAGAGGCCTGAGCAATGAAGGTTGTGTACCTAGCACAAGTCTGCTTGGGAATTTGAACCAGAGACCTTTCAGTAATCTAAGACCATTACTGTCTACAACAAGTGGCCTGTGAAGAATTTAATGGTGTTGTATGGCCGTTAGGAAAGCAGGATAAGTTAGTGCTGCTTGTTCAGTGCTGCTCTGTCGGTCCCCCTGCAAACATTAACTTAGTGTTCTTACTATCCCGGTCTGCCAACGACCAACAGCTGACAGGGATGCTTGGTGTTCGACACTGTTACGCTGCGAAAGACTGTACAACTGGGAGTTTTTAGGAAGATGATGGGGAATTCTACTCAGACCCTAAACTGTTTTAATCTTTTATTTTTAAGAACAGGGTTGAAGTGATTGTTCAAATGGGTTTGCATTAATACTATATGAGCTCTATTTGGAAAGGGGAGTACAATCTAGAATGTTCAAAGAAGGTGACATTACTGCCCATATCAAATGTGGTGTCCGTTTTAAAGCGTGGCCCTAACCCTGAACTCTTTTCCCTTCAGGTAACCTGTGCATGGTGACTGGCGGTGCCAACTTGGGGCGTATCGGTATCATTACCAACAGGGAGAGGCATCCTGGCTCGTTCGACGTGGTGCACGTCAAGGACAGTGCTGGAAACCTCTTCGCCACCAGGCTTGGCAACATCTTCATCATTGGCAAGGTGAGCTGTGGAGGACGGACAAACAGTCCAGCACACGTCAACAGACCGTTAGCCCCCTCCATCTTGACACACATGTTGTTGCTCAGTACTCAATGTGTGATTATTCGGAGGTAGATCAAAGCTAGTGCTATGTCTTCGGTACCAGTGTGTGTTATTGTCTGCTGGTTCTATCCTCAATCACTAGCACAATGACTATGACAGTATTTGACTTGAAGTAGAGTTGAGGAACAGTAAGTGTACAAATCCCATGGGTTTTAACTCTTAAAGCAAACCTTTTAATTCTCAGGCACTCAAATTGTTTGATTACAAACGAACTTGTCCCATCAGAGCTGTCGTCAGCATCCTTCCTATGCTAGTTTCTCATGCAGACATCCGTCTAGAACAACTTCATCCTCCTTGGGGGGGCAGAAACATGAGACAACGCAGAGTCATGATACATGCTGTTTATATGGCTAGGCCTGAGAACAACGGCAGTGGGGCAGGTTACCATATATTACTATGTTAGTGTTATTGCACAGGCTACCTTCTCCACCATTGTCTATAATGGTAACTCTGTCGGCACCTGTTGTCCGACTCTGTAGTTCACTCGGCTTAAGGACATTGTGATTTTTGCCGACTAGTTGTAAAATGTTCTCCTGCCAAAACAGGTCCCAGGAAATGGCAGTCATGTACAAACATGACAAAAATAAACCCCAACGAAGTGTCTCACAAAGCTGTTGGGCCACCAGAGCAGCTTCAATGTGCCTTGGCATAGTTTCCATGAGTCTCTGGACCTCTTGGGGGATGGAAAACCATTGTTCCTAAAGATATTCCCCCAGTTGGTGTTCTGATGATGGTGGCTGTGTAACATGTTGGTCCAAATTCTCCTGTCTGGTGACTGCGAAGGCCATAGCATATCATTTTCATACTCATCAAACCATTTTGTGACCCTTGTGCCCTGTGGGCAAGGGCACTGTCACCCTGGAAGAGACTCACTTTCCTTGTGGCATTTCAATTCCAAATTGAGGGCAGCTGGGCCTGCTCTGCCTTTTAATGCCACAGAGCATCTTTTTCACTTGTCATTTGTATGTGCTCCATGTCAAAACTATTTGCTTTAAATTTTGGAATTCTAAAACCAACTGAGGTATGATAGTGATTGTATTTATAGATTATGCACAAAATTCATTCCACATGCATCTTTAGGCCAATATTAACAACCACTCATTGTTCACTCCTTTCCCCCCCCATGTTTGAAAGTGAGTCCTTTACAGTCTTGTCAAATGTTGTTTCCTCTTCCCCCCTAATCCCCAGGGCAACAAGCCGTGGGTGTCCCTGCCCCGTGGAAAGGGTATCCGCCTAACCATCGCTGAGGAGAGAGACAAGAGAATTGCTGCCAAGGCCGGCAGCAGCTAAGTCCTGATGTAGGTCTAGGCATCCTGGCTTTGAAATAAAAACAATGTTATTTACAACAAAACAAACCGCCTTGAATCTTCTGTTCACTGTTTTCAGTAAACAGTTTAGACCAGGGGTCTCCAAACCGGTTCCACGGAGGGCCATGTGTCTGCTGGTTTTTGGTTTTTCCTATAAATTGGTTCCCAGTTCACACCTAAGAAACCAGGTGAGGGTAGAAACGAACCAATTAGTAACCTAATTAGTCAATCAAATACAAGGAGAGAGCGAAAACCTGCAGACACTCGGCCCTCCGTGGAATAGTTTGGAGACCCTTGGTTTAGACTTAATGAGTGTCTCAAACCTCAGGCTGCGGACCACTGCTGGTTCATGGAGGAATGCCTCCCGGTCTGTGACAGTCCCTCATGTGTCCCATTGATTGCATTCACACTTCATAGAACCAGAGTTACACACAAGTACCGTAATGTCTGCTGTTTAGATGTATTTGTTATAATTCGGACCCTACCTGTACTTTTCCTAGCCACTCTGCATCAATATAATGTTACTAGCTCTTTGGATTTAAGACCAGGTACACAAGCATTTAGTGACTACTGATAAAAGGCATTTAAAAAAAAAGGCATAAAAATGTAATTAGAATTATGATGGGAGTAGCCTAAAGGCCAAGTCTTCATCAGTTTTACAGTAGCTGAAATGTCCTAAAATTGAGAATATTTCTTGATGAACATGTTACAACTAATACAATAAGTGTAGATTCTGAGATGGTAAAATGCTTTTAATTGTTTCACTTGTCCCTGGCATAAATCTGAAACGCTGCTGTGGAGTAATTCTTTTTTGGCGTTTTCTTGCTAGAAAGTAGGAATACCCAAGAAGAGTACTGTGAAATAATGGGTTGTGAACAAACTCATGTTGCAGCTATAAGTTTGTCAGACTAGGAGATGGAGAAATCCATTTCACTAATTTATTGATCACAGCACTAACTACAACCAAAATGGCAAATTGAGTTGGCCCTAGAGATAATGTAGAAGACAACTGAACACATTTTCTAGCATAGACCGGCATTAAAGGCTTCCTGATCCATGGCTTCAACCTAGTCATCAGGGGACATAATCCCATGATTCTTTGGAAATGGAACAACATAGCGATTCCTCTAAGGCTCTGCACATGATGGACCAGGTACTATCTGTAGTTCTTAGCTTGCCCGTTAACTGTTTGATTGCTGGTTTCAGAAAACACTTGGGTTCCCCTCCACGGGTCTATCCATTAACCTTCAAAACATGGTCAGTCTTCCCAGCTTCCCCCCCTCTTCAGGTGGCTGGTTGCATTATCCCTCCCTCTTCAGGTGGCTGGTTGCATTATCCCTCCATCTTCAGGTGGCTGGTTGCATTATCCCTACCTCTTTTACTAACCTGTTCAGTTGACTTGCCACACCATTCGATTGCTCTTTCTCCCCATCCATCCTGGTTCTGGTGGCTGGTCACAACCTCCCTCCCTCTTCGGCCCTTGTTTCTGACGCCTCCAGTTGACCATATGGGGACCGCTGAGAGACAGCCTGTTCCTCCCACTGTACTTGGCCTGCAATGCATACTCACAGAAGTCAGTGTGTTCTCGACGAGTGTATCAGGGTCTGTTTGTGTGTGTTTGGTGTCCTGTTTCTCCCACAATACATGGCCTGCTGACTCCTCCCAAACACGAACCACCACACCCTGCAGGAGAGTGTGTGTGTGTGTGTGTGTGTGTGTGGGGGGGGGGGGGGGGGGGGTCATGGATGGCAGGACAGCACAACAAACAGAACACTGACACTGCTGTAGCAATGTCCTTGGTTTGGTTGGGGAATGTGGTTGATTTAAGGAAACATTTTCTGGGGGCGGTGGGGTAGCCTAGAGGTTAGAGTGCCTGACCAATTATCAAAAATAAGATGAAATCCCTGAGCCAACAAGGTGAGTGAGTGAGGGATTTAACCCTAATTGTAGAAATGAATGTGATCTCATTCAAGTTACCTAGTAAAATAAGTGTAAAAAGACCAGTACATTATAATGAATTGTTGAAGCTTTTGAAATATTGTTCATTCTAAACTTTGTTTTCCTGTGACTAACGTGCTTTATAAACGGTAGGCTTTAAGTGATACACATCTCTCTAGAGATGCAGGCTTGTATAGACTCTACTCTTACCGTTTCAACGTTATGTTCGCTTGGCCAGTCTCCTGCACGGTTCTGGTTCTGGCTGCGTTACCCAGTATGCAGAAAGAAAGCCATTAACTTTGATGTGAACCGAAATAGGCTACACCAGGGACTCCGTTGGCTTTAGACCAGACCTGAGTTCAAATAATATTTGAAACATTTCTCAAGCTTGGCGCAATTCATCTAACCTGCCAGGTGTGCAGGTTTTTCCGTTTTGGGAGTATTCTATTCGTCCATTGAGCCCGGCAAGTTCGGCCAGTCACAGTCAAATAATTTGAAACCGTTTCAAATGATATTTGAACCCAGACCGGTACATTTGGCAGAACATATGGCTGGGAATAAATGGGCAAAAAGGGAAAAAAAATAACATGCACGAAAAGTAAAGCAAATAAACACTTTGAACGAGAAAAATGAGTGGGAGAGAGGGCGAAAGAAAGGCAGATGAATAATGCGAGGGAGATGGAGAGTTTCTGGAAGGGTGGAAGAAAATATATTGCAGAGAAGCTGAATTGCATTGTTTAAGTCGTTTAAATCTAACCAACAATATAGGCCCTACTTTTCTTTAAAAACAACCACTCCAGATTTTGGGGTTTGACATATGCCTATACTCGGTACCCGCAAAAACGTTTGTGTTAACTGTTTTGCTCTACGACGGAACGACAGGGTTTTGAGCTTGCAAACTCAGATTCGATTGAGCAACTTCTCAGTTGATGCTATAACCGCTATTCTACAGGGTGATCCCCTTTCATAGAACGTAATTATGTACCTGGTCTAGGCGGGACTAGGACTGAGAAAGCACCAGTTCACTTTCAACCTGTTTCAAAAACATATTTACTGAGTGGTCCAAAGATATAGGTCGTATCCAAGAGGCCGAGATACGAGAAAATCAGGGACGTGGGTTCAGCGGGGGAACGGAGAGATTCTGGAGGAGTGTTTGAACTCATTACATTAGAGCGGGAAAGTTGGTTATGTAGGCCAAGAAACAATGGACGCAGTCATGAAAGCAGCAAGGGAGAGAAGCAAAAAACGGAGACGACGAGGGGCGGGGTTGGGAACATATGTTTCCAATCAATTTCTGCCGTCATGTGATGGACAGACCGGACTGTATGTTTGTTCATGCTCGTCGCTGTTTGGAACTCTCTTCATGAAAACCTAACTTAGGAATGTCACTACACGACTAAGTGCTGCTTTATGACGTAGCTTAGTTTCTCCTCATGAGAACTACACTCCCTATCTCTATCTCTCTTAGCAATTAATGGTTTCATTTGTGTCAATCAAAGCCATGCAGTTGAAAATACAGTTATCCCTTACCCTTTAGTCCCCCTCGCTTTCTCCCTCAACTCCTGCTTGCTCAGACACAGACAGAACGCATGAACAAAAACATCTAGGTGGGCCAAATCCGGGCTGGGTGGGGTGTCTATATGGCTGGGGTGGGGGCGGGGGTTGAGGGGGACCAGATGTGTTTCTAGGGTGCGTCCACAGGCAAAATGGAGAGGAGTAAGGGTGTTGACTTGAGTGTCAGAGTGCAGAAAAAATGGGTGAGTTTATGAGTCAGGGAGCGACGGGCAGATGGGGCAGAGCGAGAGGTGCTCTGAGAGTTGATGAAGTTGGAAATTGGATGGAATTCTGTGTTTGTCCAAGTACAGCTGTGATAACTCCCTTCTCCCCGATCCTGGTTATTATTCCATCCCAGGAAGAGATGGAGAGAAACTGTGTGTGTCCAAATTCATTTGTCATGAATTAGTCTACATCTTTTTACTGCGCATCCATGTGCGCTTGCGTAGAAATGTGACAAGTGACAAGAAGGAGCTCTTCAGACTTTATCATTCTTTCTGTTTTCTTCAAACATATAAAACAGGCCCAGTTGATATCATAGTGGCCTCGAAACGGGGGAAAGGGGTACAAAGTATATAGGGCCCTAATGTGTAGAGGGGCCCTTGCAATTTTTGAATAAAGAGGAGGGGGCCCTCAGAGACGTCCTGTGTACAGGGCCCACACTTTTGCTACCCCCCTGTATAGCATAGACAGGCATATCTGTAGTACATTTAATGTACATTGGAGGGCAAAAAAAGGCATGACATCGCAAAACGTTCACATGCTGGGTAGGCCTGCAATAAATAGGTCCTATATGGTACATGCAATAAGTAGCCTATGTATTTTTGGCTGATTATTGATTGTTATTAGTTAAAAAGACGCTTAGAATATTTAGGCTATTCAACCAGTGAAATATCCCGTATATCCTAAATCTTAAGTTCCTGCGAGTTTCTCTGCCAAGTGCGGGGTCTGGATGACGTCTTACTGTCCGCTGATCAGAACAGAGGGTTTGAGGCTTGATGCTGAATTCCTACTCCTATCCGCAGCAGGTTTCAGTTTGGGAAGACTACTGTTGCGCGGAGGAGAGCACCTCGCGGTGGACAGTTCATAGCAATGCAAAGAATAAACGCACGGTAGAGCAATGTTCTTCAAGAACAACGGGAACAGACTTTGCCGCATGGATTATACATTTTTTTTAACTAGTAAAGGATAATTTATAAGTCGTTTGGAGGGGAAAATGCCATTCTGCAAGCGCACAATAGTTCCCAAGGATGTCTGTAAAAACGACACGAAGAGGCAAAGTGCGATTTTCGGGGACTTAGTGGATGTCTGCGGGTTCACACTATGCTCCGTGCTCCGACAGCTCTCGGATTTATCCCGGCAATCCGTCAGCATCTTGGAAGAGCTGGAGGGCGAGCTCGTGTCTATATGTCACCGTTCGGGAACGCTCGAGGGCAAGGTGATTAGTTTACAACGGCACGTCACTGCGCTCGCCAGCAAGACGCCGCCAAAGAGTAAGAAAACAATGTTATTGTAGGCTATTTGACTTGCATGAGTGAGTCTACAATTATTTAACGTTAAGAGGGAGTCTCAAAATTGTTAGTTACTGTACTGTTTGAGGTAACTTGAATCGAGGGTTTGCAGGAATAGACAATGTCAAGACCCTGTAAAAAGGGGCATCACACCTATTTGTGCATTGCTTATGTGTTTTGCTGTTTCGGCAGCTTTCATTGCCTTTTGCAAATTAACTATACCTCTATGTGTTTTGACTTGTGTTTTTAATGCCCATCTTAGAGGTGTTATTGGGCGGTTGGCTACACTTTAAACATAATGGCGCTGCCATTGGAAACACTGCACGTGCAACTGCCATAATGTTGTCACGGTGCCACCTGGCTAGTTTAAAGCCAACTCACTTGAGATGTATGCCCGCTGCATAATTATGAATGTCGCCCGGGCTTGATTAAGCATATGTGTTTACATTTCACACAAGATTATGATTTCTCCTATTGCGGAGTCATAACACATGGAAGATGCCGTTTGCTAAATGTTTAGTGTCAGCAGTTATTTCTGAAGTTCATAGACAGCCTAGTGCATGCTTATTTCTCTGCCCTCATGGTTTATAAACTCTACTAAACCAAAGTGAGGTGAAATGCTGACCCTAACTCTACCTACTGAAAAGACACAAGTCCATTAGCTCTTCAGATGAATTTCAACATTAAGTCTTGAATTACAGTCAGTGGTCACGTTATAACACCTAATGGTATGACACAACACCAATGTAAATGTCATATGGTAAAGGAAAGAAATGCAGGTTATTCTTTGAGAAAGATATTGAAGATTCAGCAGCCTTGGGTTGGATAGTGGTACCACAATCGAAATTGCAGCCATACCGTAGGCTGCTGTGTTGATGTGATGCTGGTGTGGGGCTAGCATAGCACAGAAATGCTATGGCAACTCAGTTGCAACACACGAATGACTCACTAAGTTGTTATGTCCGTTGTTATGGCAGACAAACTGTGCAAAAGTTAAAAAAATGCACCATTGACTGAAAGTAGCTTACGTGACATATGTTTAAGTTAAGCTACATATCACTAAACCTTTGTTTGCCCAGACTGGGTGACAGAGGCATAACCTGTGACAAGAACCCTGTGGCTATCTCTTTCATACACTGTTCTCCCAACAGTAAAAACAGGCTACACACACGGTATAAACTTTGCAGTGGATGTTCAACCAGTGGTGATCCCCTAGCCAAGTTAGCTTAACCCATCATTTATCAATGGAATTATGCAGCGAATACAGTGAGAGCGCACTGAAGCTTTGACCTCACATGAAATTGTTTTTATCCAATTTCAGTACCAAAATAAGTAGCCACATTTAACACAGGCTATTCTTTGTATTCTGAAATTTGACGTTTTTGAATAAAAAACAACATTTTGCGCAACGTCAGAATGGTCAGCCCAAATTAGTTGTTGCTCAACCCAAGTACAACTAGAGGTTAACAAATTTGAGTTCTCCAGTTTTGAATGTTTTACATACAGGAGCATACACACTCCTGTTTGGGTTACTACTGTATGTGTAGAGAGAAAATGGAGAGATTGAGTAGAGCCAGAAAGACACAAGGGAACACGATAGAAAGGTGGTAGAGAAAAACAACTGAAGAAGGAATGAGCAAAGGGGAAAGAGAGAGGAACATGCAAAAAGAAGGGGGACAGAAAGTGTGATCACATGGTTTCTGTGCTGGAAAGTGAACTGAAGATGAGTAACACTTTCCTTTAGGAGTTTCCTTTTCTTTATCTTAGCTGTTCCCTGCTCTGTTGCTCTTTGACCTCTTCTGCTAGTGTATGTGAGTGTGTGTGTGAGTTTGTGTATTGATTTCCATCATTACTGGAAGCTGTCAGTCAGTCGCCAAGGGCAATAGTGCAAACAGTTAAAATCTCTCTGAAAATCTCTGACCTCTTGAATTGCTGTATCCCAAATGGACCTCTTCTCCTCCACCCTTGACCCACTCTTTGTGTGTTCACGTGCACCTCTGCCTTTTGTACAATTGTCCCTTAATGTTGTAGGAGTAAAAATAATCATGGGTGTAGGGGCAAATTAAACCTTCCCATAGCTCATTCACGATGTAGCTGAGTGCATAGAGCAGAACTGGTTAGGGATTTGCAGGATGTCTTCTCTATTTATCATTTTTTCCCTCTCTTTATTTCTCTATCTCTGCATAGTCTCTCTTTATTTCTCTGTCTTCTATCTATACATAGTCTCTCTTTATTTCTCTGTCTTCTATCTATACATAGTCTCTCTTTATTTCTCTGTCTTCTATCTCTGCATAGTCTCTCTTTATTTCTCTGTCTTCTATCTCTGCATAGTCTCTCTTTATTTCTCTGTCTTCTATCTCTCCTAGCAGAGTTCATGACAAAGTCAGAGAAGGTTTGAGTCATGAGGGTCAATCCTCCTCTCCACTGAGGGCTAAAGACGATCCCAACTTGACCAGTGCTATCCTTCTCATCCCTTTCCATCCTTATTGCCTGTCCCCAGTTTCCTCTTCCCCCGTGCCTCTCCACTCTTGTTCCCAGAATTCCCCCCTCAGGTTGGACCAGAAACCTTAAGCAGCAATTATCTCTCTGATTATTTTGACAGCCAGTTGGCATGGCGATCCGGTCTCCCTCTGACTCTGTCCTCTGTGAGTGGGGCAGTTAACAAGGCTGCTTTCCGAATGTTTTTCTTGACGTTTTTCACAGGGTCTCTTCTGATTCGCTTCTCATTGTGATATATCATTTTCAATGTAACTTCATTGGACAGGGAAGAGAGACTTCCTGCTGAAAGAGCCGTAGGACGGATTCAAACTCTTGCTGCAGCAGTGCATTGGAGGAGGCAGATTTATGATTCTTTAAGAGAGATGGCTGATTATGGTTGGGACAGAGAAGGGGAGAGGAGACAGAGAATTTGAGGGAGCTGTGATTAGAAGGGGTTAGAAAGAGAGCGTGAGAGAGAGTGTGGGTTAGAGAGAGAAGTGTATGTTGGGTTAGGTTGAGGGGGGGAATGAGAGAAGGAGAGGAGTGTTGGAAAGAGGAGAAAGGAGATCTGGAGGGGAAGATAAGTTCAGGTGAAAACACAGAAGAACAAAATACAATTAACAACTTCCTGCCTTGGCTGTGAGCCCAGCCTACTCTCTCTAGCTACGTAACTTCAAATTTTTCAGTTCATGTTATTTTTCCCCTTCGCTGCACTCTTTGGCTGGGTTCGTCGCCCCGGTGACAGTCCCGCTGTGGACTAGGCCAAGACACAGTCGTAGCAAGTGTTCGGCGAAGCGGTCCACTGCCAGGGTTGCGCTGGGGTGTCTCCGTGTGTCTGTTTCCGTTTTACAGGACACTGTTCTCTTTTGACTAGTGGGAGTGTGTTTTCTGTTAGTCACAATCATCTTCCTCTCCAAAGTACAGTAGAAGAGAGAGAAAGGGATTTGTCAATCTGTATGAAGCAACATTTGTGCAACAAGTTGTCAGTTCTGGGAGTGTCTTCCTATCTTAATGGTTCCCTAGAGACACTCTGGCCGGCTGGCTGGGTGTGTTTGTGTGTGTGTGTACTTCCATCTCTTCCCATCAGAAGATGTTTCCTGAGAATACAACAGAGAGAGAAGCAGGTTTACACAACTACTGTAGATATGCCCCCTGTTCCCTACACGGTGCACTAGTTTAGGCTGGAGCCCTATCACGCCTGGGCAAATGTAGGACTCCACATAGGGGTTAGGGTGTGATTTGGGCCTCGCCGAATGACTCAAGATCTAATGGAATTAGACCTCTTTCACTGTGAGGTCAGCAGTTCCCTGGAGGGAGAAGACATGCAGTTAGAAAGGACGTTTAATAACTTGGGAGAGGAATGGGTGATGAGGGTGAGAGAGTGGGTGAGGAGGGGGAGGTTGGGGAGATTGGGTGGTGAGAATTCCTAAAGGATTGGGTTTTAAGGGTGTGTCCAAAACAATTCATAGTAAACTAGTTTTGGAAGGTCTTGGATTTAAAGGGACACTATATCTTGAAGGGAATCTAATCCCTGTAAACAAAGGGTGAATGTACAAATATTATCTGCTGTAGGAACTGAAGCCCTTTTGGTAAATTTACCCTTAATTTAAACCCTTCCAGGATTTAATTGTTCAGTAAGCGGCAAGGGTTCAAATCCCTCCCACTGCTATAACTCTGTCCTCCACCTTCAAAATCACACACCAAGTCAATTTGCCTCCACCTGTGATAAGTTGTCGTGATTTCCATGATTTCACAATAAAATAATCCAGTTCTTCAGGTTCACTTTGTGTGGTAGTGAATTGCAAAACAAACTCAACCATGAGCACCAAGGAGCCTTCAGAAAGACTAATGGACAAAGTTTTGCCAAGATGCAGGTCAGGGGAAAGGAATAAAACCATTTCAGAGTGCTTGAATATCCCTTGCAGTGCGTGTGTCATCCCTGAGATCTGACCCAGATCAGGCCCACCCTCCGATCTGCCTCAGTTGGGGAGTCCGTCTGGAGATGCTTTACAGACTAATGTACCTACAGGCAGTCTATCGTCAAAATTCACTGCTAACACTAACCTTAACTTTAAACCTCAACCTATCCCTAACCTTAACACTTATTCCTATCTTAAACGTAGCGTGCATTTACTTGTTTTTTTATTAGAAAATGTTATCCACGTTTGATAACCTTTTGTTTTATGATGAAACTTTTTGGCCTGAATGCAAAGTTTTGCGATTGGCCCAAACCCTACACAGCACATGACTGAAAGGTAGCAACATCGTATTATTGTTGTTTCTCATCTTCACGGTGGAAGCTTATCCCATTATGACATTTTAGTTTTTTAATATATATAATTTTGTTTCAGAATAAAAAACCTGTTACTGTGGAAGGTTAGGCTTATGTTATGTAGATAAGTGGGGGAAAAACAAATTAATTGTGACCAACTCTGAGGCACTGCCACAACTCAATGTGAAAAGGTTCAGGGGGATGTAGTCACTTATAAGCACTTTATGTCCCAGTGTGTGTTAGTGGAATGACGTAGGCTACATGTGCAGAACAGCACTGGGGTTTCACAAGGCCGGTTGAGCGATGCTAGTGGCCTCACGCTCATGTCTCTCTGTGGGCCAAAGAAAATTTCCGTCCAAGTATCTTAACTGCTCTACAACTCTTCGGTGCAAAAGGAGAATCATGAGGACTGCAGTTTGTTCACCCCCTCTCCTCTCCTCTCCCCTCTCTCCTGTCTGCTCGTCTCCCCCTTTTCTCTCCTCTGCAGGTCTTCCAGCTGTCCCAGATAACTAGTTCACTCTGGTGCTAGCTCACTGTGTGTGTGCGGTACTGCTTATACCAGTGTTAAGCCATCTCTGTTTATACTATCCTCAGAGTTCAGATTCCTATCCAGAGAGTGGAGTAGATTTAGAGAGACGGAGAGAGCAATTCACCTTTATACATACAGAGAAAGAGAGGATGTTAGAAAAGCTGTGCCTTCTCTGCTTTGCACTTAGCTCTGTCACTGAGAGACCAGTGTTTGAATCCTGCTTGCCAGTTAGCGAAGGGGTCCCTCGGAGGGCAATGCAGTTGGATTGCGCCGTCCGGTTAGTAGTTGAATATGGTTCCCTTGCCTCTTTGCACCCTAGCAAGTCCTTGTGGTGGCTTTGGTGTCTGTGAGCTCGAGGGCACTCAAGGTAGATGGCCGTAGTGTGTATAAGGACTCCGGTATATACTTCCCGTTAGAGAGAGTAGCGTGAAAAGAACTTGAAAGGCATGGGATTTGCTTTGAAAGGCCCATATCTCCACATCGACTGTCCCGTGTCTGTTGGTACTTGCGGTATTGAACCAGGGCCATATTCACAAATTAGAATTCACAAAATTGGATAGGCAAATGGGCTAAAAGCAAGAAAGATATTCTAAATAGTAGGCATTTTTTGAAAAATAGAATGCTTGGTATGTTGTCGACTTTCAAGAATGTCGTAGTCTTTAAATAGCAGGTTGAGAACTGATTTCAGATTTTAATTTAGTGAACTTTGCTGCCCTTTTGAAGAAGTGTCTTTTCCAAATGGTGTGTGTTCCAAAATCTAAGCGGGAATCAACCCAATCGTGTGTTAGAGTTCATAAGAGCCTAGTATGCTGCTACAGTATATGAGTCTGACTGCATTTGTGTTGCAGAACAGTGTGTAGTATGATAAGTCATGTAGTTGTAGGCGAGTCCGATTACAGGCAGAGGCAGAAAAGAGATAGAAAGAAAAAAGGAGGAGCCTCACTTCCGTTGGGTCTTGCTGAGAGAGGAAGAGAAATGGAAATGGAGATTGTATCTGTCTCGGCCCCTGTCTTTAACTGTTAACATGTAACAGTCCCAACATTCCAGTAAACAGAAAATAAGACCCATGTATCTGTATCCCTGTCTTTATCTTTACCTCTATTTTCCCTTCATATCTCCTTCGCTCTCTTCCTCTATCTTTCTCTTGCTTTCTTTCTCCGCCTCTTTCTTGTTTCTTGTCTTTTCTTCCTTCCTTTGCCTCCCCCTTCCCGCTCATTACCTCTTTTAGATCTGTCGTTTCTGGGCTCTGGTTATTATCATAAGATGTAATGGATTGACCAGACCTTGATACACAGTATCAATTAATGACACATTACACAATCAGTTAAAGTCTTCCAAGCTCTTGAAAGTCAGAAATGTTCAAACTTTTCAGAGGAACTGAACTTTTTTTGTTGGGGGGGGCAGTCACCATAACAGAAGATGAAATCTTAGATATCACTGACTCCGCCTCACATAAAAACACTGGCCCACTGGGTTGCCATGGTGAGAAAGCCAACAGATCCCTGCAGCTTTCTTTGTATTTGTTTTGATGTATTTATGTCTCTCTGTTTTATCTGTGTGTATCTCTCTCTGTCTCTCTCGCTCTGTGTGTGTGTGTATGTGTGTGTGTATGAAAGAGAGTGTAATGTACATGTTAGGATGTGTGTCTATTCCTTCTACCCCTTGATGTAGCCTCTCACACCTTGCATCCAGGTGTGGTCTGACCCTCAACGTGGCCAGGAATAGTTTGGTTGAGAGGGCAGTGCTCTGGAATGAACTGATGACATGCCAGTTCAGTCTGACACAGAACTCTACCCAATGCTCGTCCTCGCTGCCTCTCCTCCAGCCCCCTCGAACCTGTTTCCATGGAGATGCATAGAATGGCAATAGAGATTTTATGGTGAATTGTGGGATTGCCTGTTGGTGGAATGCACTTCTGACCTCTCGTGGAGACTACATCCCCCATGCTCCTCAGCTTCTCAGCTTAGTTGTTGTCCTTTCCCTCCTTGTTGTCCTCCTCCTCTTCCCCCTCAGAATTTTCCTTCATCTTTTCTAACCTTGATTGAGCTCCCAGGCACCCAACCTACCCCAAGGAGTAGCTGGAGTGTGACCAGAGGATGCAGCCATGTCTGATATCCACCATTCCACTCCAAGCTGCAACCAGGATCTGAACGCCTGGCTGCCGTAATGCAGCTTTACTGGCTTAGACTGCTGCTATTTGCTGGAAAATTGACTGTTTTAATTGGACAATGGCCCAATGTCAAGATCAACAAAATGGCCAGGTGCAGGTGGTGTCTTAATGGTGGGCAGATAATAATGGAGGGTGGAAGAGTGAGAGGTACGGAGAGAAAGACAGAGAATGGACACAAGGCATTATGGGAAATTGTTTTCTGTGTTGCTGTTTTTCAAATTTTTCTAATGTCTAATTATTTTCTGCTTAAAATGCAGAGATCATGTGATATGACATTTCAAGGGAAAAATAAAGCTGTGGGAAATGCTATTTCAGTGTATTGGGTTGTCGCCCAACCCTTGAGAGTCAGGGGGTAGCCGCAGCCCCACATCCCCCCCTCCCCTCGCCGCACGGCACTGTGGGAAAACCGAAAGTATGTGTTGGCAGGAGAGGAGTGCAGTGGGGGCTGTGGGTGTTTGTGCGTGTCTTGGTAGGGGTCTGGCTATGCGTTAGGACACCATAACAGAACAAATAGTTCTACCACCTGCCACATGCTTCCTGGCGCACAGACGAAGTCTGTGTGTGTCTGTGTATGTTCTGTGCCCTCCCCTGCCAAGCTTAAGCCGGGCATGTGGTCCTGAAATGCGAGGGTGTTGTTAGTAAACATGGGGTGTGCGCCGTGTGTGTCAGTGTGTAAGCAATGCATGTGTGTAAACAGAATTAATGTGCTTGGGAAAGAGTGTGGAGAATGGCAATATGGTTGTGCGCACATCAGACTGTGCCTCTGTGTCTGTTTGTGTGTGTTCACAGCTTAACCCTCAACGAAGTGGACATCCGTTTGTATTCAGCTTTCGGTGGTGAAAGATAGTTACCTCGACCTTCAAGGCAAGATGTTCTATGAAAGTTATCAGCAAAGTCAGTGCTTGTGTGTGTATATCTCCTTTCCTTTGGCATTATTTCAAGCTCTACATCCAGTCCTGAAAGTGTTCCTTTTTTTTGTTCTTCAATTTACAGAAGTTTTTTTTTTGGCCTGACAAAACGAAACAGTGGGTACTAGATATATTTCTGGTATCAAAGTAGATGTTTGATAAAGACTTGGTTTTCCGCCTACAGCATGTGCATGTGCAATTGAAAATGAAAGGAGGGGAGAGGGGGCAGAACAAAGACACATGACACTTTCTAACTGTTGCTTGCTTCACTTTCTTTCTGTGAGGGAATTACAGTGTTTCCCGGGGCAGACTCAGTTACCAGGAGTGTGTGCTTAGTCCCATTTTACCAGAGGTGGCATTTGATGCTGTTGTGGGGTTGCTTTGTTACCACTGTTACTAGGGGTCCTTGAACTTGATTTTGAGTCTCGTTCTAAGTTTGTGGGTCTTCCAGAAGGACAACTACCCCAAACGTATTAAACGCACTCAAGAATGGCTAAAGAAAAAACACCGGACTGTTCTAACGTGGCCTGCAATGAGTGTAACGCTTTATCCCGTAAAAAGAAACTGTGTTGAGAGATGAAATCTTCAGTTTGCGGCGAAGGTACACTGAGAACATTGCAGAACTGGAATGGCCTACAGGTGAAGAGTGGGCTATGTTGCCAGTAGAGGAGTGCAAGAAGCTTACAGGTTCCAAAACACATAATAACTGCAGATGTCTTTGCCAAAGGATGTGGGACCAAATATTAGGCCATTGGGTGCAGTTATTCTGTTCATGCCATATGACTTTGTTTTGAATATAAATGAACAGTGGTATGGGATTGATGGCATTTTGTCTTCTATGGATTTCTGCTGCAGGTGTTCCTATATTTCAGTTAGGAAGTGGATATGTTACAGATAGGTTAAACATGGGAATGTGCAATTACTGTATTTTTGGGTGTGTGGACCTGGGTTTTCAGTATATATAGCTGTGCGCACGTGGGCCCCCTCCCTTCTCCTTATATATGTATGTATGTATTGTGTGTGTGTGTGTGTGTGTTATGAAGTCATTTTTTGTGTGTGATTGTGAGCCCTGGCTAGTCTAGAGTGGGGTGTGTTTGTGCGTGTGGAGTCAAGAGGGCTGACACAGCAGAATCCACTGCAGCTTGGAGGGATGTGAGGATGATGGGGATGATGTGGAAGATGATTATAAGGAGAAGGGAGGGGGCCAACGCGCGCGCATACATCACACACACACACACACGTTTTAAGGACGTGGAACCCACGCAGACGAACGCGTGAAAGGTGCATACGCAGAAACCTTGTGGGTTTACAAAGCTTTGCTGGAGTGGCCGTCTGTGCCTAGGACGTGGAGCGTAAGGAAGGAGGACTGGAGGACTGCGGAAGGAGGACTGGAGGACTGCGGAAGGAGGACTGTTTGCAACAGACCCAAAATGGGGAAGAGTGAGATCAGGCAAAGAAGAGGAGGAATGGAGTAGGAGTGCAGATTGGACAAACCCAGCTAAAAAAAGAAGGTACAAAAGAACAGAGGGAGAGGTTGATTTACAGAGCGAGAAGTGCGAACAGAGAGAGAACTTGATTAGAGCGAAGGAGGAGAGGAGCGATGCGGTG
The DNA here is from genome assembly GCF_011004845.1 of Esox lucius. Taxonomy (NCBI): domain Eukaryota; kingdom Metazoa; phylum Chordata; class Actinopteri; order Esociformes; family Esocidae; genus Esox; species Esox lucius. The sequence goes on along the minus strand of NC_047592.1, from coordinate 25,139,366 downwards.
GACGAGGAGGAGGTCTCCAGGACAGAGGAGAGAGGTGGTGGAGGAGGAGAAAGACTCTGACACATCGTTCACCATGCCTTTCTTTAGTAGAGGTAACCGTGTGTGTGTGTGTGTGTGTGTTTGCGTGCATGTGTGTGTTTGAGTATACATGTGAGAACACCGCTTGTTGATGCCACAACATGGCTTTGGTGCAGCGTCTGTCATGTGAACACTGTCAAAAACATGAACGCAATCACTACTATTGTGTTATAGCAGATATGTATGTGATGAATACGGCATTTTGTGCTAAGTTTCTGTTTTGGACGTTTTTTTTATTTTGCATGTGATCTGTGGAGCTTTGCTTGGCAGACTGTTTCACAGATATTTTGTATATACGCAGTGACTACTTGTAACAACTTCAGCAAATGTTTTTTTACAGAACCCTTTCACCTGAAGAATAGTGAAGATTTAGTGTTTGGTAACAGAATGACGGTTTGTGCTGTTTGTGTTTGTCATTCTGTTATCAAGAAATTGTCTCCAAACCAGGGGTTCCTGAAGATTTTCATGACCTGACTATGTTAAAAATACCTGATGATTTCAACTAATTATCACATTCTTAATTGTTGCTATTTAATAGAAAACTTTGTTAGACTCATTTGTATGAAGGATATAGGTTTGAAATGAATCAAAAAAGATTTGAATAGTGTTATCTTCTGTATAGACTAACATTATCATTCATGTTAATGCTTCCCCAGTCTAATTAACTGCCTGGTCTGTCCACTGTTCTTCTCTTGTCCCATTTTAAAACCAGACCCATGTTTTGAAGAATGCTGCCTTAAGGTTTATGGACAAAACTGAAATGGAATCAATTTGGACTAAGATCTAATTCGACACATTTGGGGGAAAAACAACACATTACTACTAGTGTCTTAACCACCCTTGGAAGATACCAATGCTTTTTAAGTTCTTCTCCACAACCCCAACCAGACAATAGTTGGATCTTATCAGCATCGTCTCCCACATCTGAGATGAAAAGTAATGCTTCTCATTGATTAACCAATATTAGTTATTGATTAACTAATATTATATTTTGTAACGTGATTATTTATTAAGGACGACATAAAATGTAAAATGTATTTACATATTCTCATCACCGGAGACAGTAGAGGCTTCACAAAATCGGTGTCTTTTCAGTCCATCCCCTTTAGCCTCAAGGCAGGGGGACACTCATTGTTCCCGGGCTCACATGATGCTGGCAGTGTCATAAAGTGGATCCCAGTTAAGGCCACACAGAGCCAGTGTGCAAAAGCACTGTGTGACGTTGAAAGATGCTCTTTGTTATCGGACGAGATGGAGTATCTAAGTGTATGCGTGCAGTTCTATCGATCTGTGATCTCAATTTGTGTCTTAAATATAATTGGAAGCTTTTGAGAAGCTTGTTCATCCCTCCTGAACTCGCTGTGAACTCTAATACATCAAATGTAGATTTTGAAGATTGTTTTGGAAGAATCGAATGAGGAAGGTGAGCAGGCAGGCAGGGAGGGAGGGGGGTATGGAGAGAGGAAGACCCACGAGGTAGAGAGAAAAAATTTGCATTTATTCGTTTTTAAGACTCTTTAGTAGTTGGACGCTGAAAGACTTGGAACATTCAATCCTCTGGCATCATGCACCACCACGCACAGAATATAAAAAAAACACGACACCTCCAGACTCCTCTCTTCGTCAGAAGAGCACAATGCCCCCCCGAAGGCACAACGCCTACGGTAAACTTGTTGAATGGATAGAAGTTTTGAAGTTGTTTTTCAGGAGAGGTTGCGGGGGGGTAGAGAGAGAAGAGGGTGGGACGACAGGGAGAGAAATAATGGAGAAATTAATTTCTATTATGAAGTGTTACCAGATTTGGCAAGCAGTCGCTACTCTGAAGTGTGTCCAACGTCTGAGGATGACGCAGGCTCCTTCGTATGTTTGTTTGGTTTCTCTCTGGTCCAGATGACTACCGATGAGCCATCCTGGTGTACCTGTTGCTTGCTGTCGCAGTGTGTGTGTTGGGTGCCTGAGATGATTGTGTGTGTTTGCACTGATTAGCTGGGACAAGGGCCTTAATCCCATCATCTGGTTTCCCACCTTGACGCAAACAGCGCAAACACACGCACTCTAGTGTGTGACGCTAGGGAAGCGTAGTGGCGCTAGGGAAGCGTAGTGACGCTAGGGAAGCGTAGTGACGCTAGGGAAGCGTAGTGGCGCTAGGGAAGCGTAGTGGCGCTAGGGAAGCGTAGTGGCGCTAGGGAAGCAGCAGGTGTGAAGGAATGTAGAAAGACATTGAGAATATTGGCAAGTCTCATAGCTCTGCTAAGGTAAGGTAGCCCAATGGCTGAATCTTAGGCCGGGCACTTGTTCTCCGTAATGGCCAGGTTTTTGTTCTCTGTGTCTAATAGACAATTTGACAAGATGTTGTGGTGTAAAGAAGTGCAGATCATGGATGTGAGGTAGATGAAGGGAATCTTATGATGGAATGAAAACAATTAAAAGAAAAGGTGGATGTGAGACAGAGTGAGAGTGTTGGTGGAGAGTTGTGACGCTGACAGCCCCATACTTAGGAAATGAGGTCCGGACTTGCAAGTGGCTGTGTGTGTGAAGGACCCAGAACCAGGCGAGTCAGAGGCGTCCCCCTATGGGCTTGTAATGCGCAGCAGATGTTTTCCAATTTCATTTGTCTCTCTTTCTCTTCCTTTACTCTCCACATCTACCCATTAATCTGTTTGATTCATGGGCAGATGTGGACGCTGGGTCTGTTGGCTTCATGGGCAGATGTGGACGCTGGGTCTGTTTGATTAATGGGTAGATGTGGACGCTGGGTCTGTTGGCTTCCTGGGCAGATGTGGACGCTGGGTCTGTTTGATTCATGGGCAGATGTGGACGCTGGGTCTGTTGGCTTCATGGGCAGATGTGGATGCTGGGTCTGTTGGCTTCATGGGCAGATGTGGACGCTGGGTCTGTTTGATTCATGGGTAGATGTGGACGCTGGGTCTGTTTGATTCATGGGTAGATGTGGACGCTGGGTCTGTTTGATTCATGGGTAGATGTGGACGCTGGGTCTGTTGGCTTCATGGGTAGATGTGGACGCTGGGTCTGTTGGCTTCATGGGTAGATGTGGACGCTGGGTCTGTTGGCTTCATGGGCAGATGTGGACGCTGGGTCTGTTTGATTCATGGGCAGATGTGGACGCTGGGTCTGTTGGCTTCATGGGCAGATGTGGACGCTGGGTCTGTTGGCTTCATGGGCAGATGTGGACGCTGGGTCTGTTGGCTTCATGGGCAGATGTGGACGCTGGGTCTGTTGGCTTCATGGGTAGATGTGGACGCTGGGTCTGTTGGCTTCATGGGCAGATGTGGACGCTGGGTCTGTTTGATTCATGGGCAGATGTGGACGCTGGGTCTGTTTGATTCATGGGCAGATGTGGACGCTGGGTCTGTTTGATTCATGGGCAGATGTGGACGCTGGGTCTGTTGGCTTCATGGGCAGATGTGGACGCTGGGTCTGTTTGATTCATGGGCAGATGTGGACGCTGGGTCTGTTTGATTCATGGGTAGATGTGGACGCTGGGTCTGTTTGATTCATGGGTAGATGTGGACGCTGGGTCTGTTTGATTCATGGGTAGATGTGGACGCTGGGTCTGTTTGATTCATGGGTAGATGTGGACGCTGGGTCTGTTTGATTCATGGGTAGATGTGGACGCTGGGTCTGTTTGATTCATGGGTAGATGTGGACGCTGGGTCTGTTTGATTCATGGGTAGATGTGGACGCTGGATCTGTTTGATTCATGGGCAGATGTGGACGCTGGGTCTGTTTGATTCATGGGCAGATGTGGACGCTGGGTCTGTTTGATTCATGGGCAGATGTGGACGCTGGGTCTGTTTGATTCATGGGCAGATGTGGACGCTGGGTCTGTTTGATTCATGGGCAGATGTGGACGCTGGGTCCGTTTGATTCATGGGCAGATGTGGACGCTGGGTCTGTTTGATTCATGGGTAGATGTGGACGCTGGGTCTGTTGGCTTCATGGGTAGATGTGGACGCTGGGTCTATGTGGTTCCTTGTTTTTTGTAATTTAAATGTTCCCTCTCTTGTTCCTGTTCTCTAAAACCGCCTCTTTCTCTCACCAGCCTCTGTCTTTCCTCTCTGTCTTGCATTTTTTGCTTTCTCTCTGTATCTTTCTGTATCTCTCTTTTTGTCTGTAGATTGTATAGTGGTGACAGTCGAGTGTGTGTGGGTGTTCGGGGCAAGACAGGGCAATGCAGGGAAACTATCCATGCTTCTAGTTACTGGGGTTGAGTATGAGAACAAAAGGGGGGAAGAATGAGAGGGGAGAGGACAGGAAGCTACAAGGTATCATGAATTCACCCTATTTTCTGACGTTTGTACATTGGAGATGAACATCTGATAAAACTTTAATATTACTTTAACTCTGTGAAACAAAAAATAAACTCTCAAAGTTTGGTCTTTTTGGTTATGTTGGGGTTAAGGTTAGGTATGAATTCCGCCTGGTTAAGTTTAAGGGTGGTCCTGTGGTCTAAGCTGCTGCAGCATTTCTTAAATTCTGGCCCACTATCTGTAAACCACAGATTTACAGAAAATATATCTTTATAAAAGTATACTGACTGGATGGATACATTTTTGTATCGTTTTTTAAGGTTGGCAAAATAAATTTACATTTTGAACAAATGGCACCACATACATACTGGCAAAGGGATTAAAAACACTGCCCTTTGTAGTCAGAGTCAGTGACTAAACAGCCAGGCTTAAAGATAGTTTGGACTTACGGGATAGTTTGTCCCCTTACTCCCAGTTGGTCTTTCAGGCACATAGTCATTTTTTAAAACAATCCATTATTCAGATCTGTCTCAGTCAGTAATTAGCGTTATTATTGTATAAATACATGAATGGAAACCATGTGTACCCCTATCGCAAAGCTGCATTGCAAGTGGAAATCTACTCTAAAACACTCCAAACTAAGACAAGTGATGTTGTTTACCTCAAAGAACATGACAATGTTTTATTCCTCGAAAATAAAGTTTTCATTTTCACAATATAATTCTCATTTCAAATAAACGGGCACTTCCTGTGTTTACCAGTCACCTTTGTTCACAATTGTATCAAAACGCATTCGTTCGTAAAGAGTCCGTATACACACAGTATACAAAAGTTAGTATTCGCTAGCTAGAAAACAAGTTACCTATTTCATCTTTGATATTCACCTCGAACAGTCACCTCTGCGATGGTGAACACGTTAATCCCCAATCCTTGTCCAGAATATCCGGAGGCAATTTGTACTCTGTATATTGTAACATAGCAATCAGAAGTATTACTTACTGTCTTGTCTCCACAGGTTGAACTGGGTAACTTCATGGAATTGCATTCGCATTTTGTCCTCTTCTAATTGAACGTGGGTCATGTGGGTCACGGTCCTCTGTATTAAAATATTTCTTGCAAAAATTGTGTGTCTCGTTGGCGAAGATGATCCATTGATTCTCCCACAATATGACTCGGGAGAGGCAGAGATATTGTCCCAATTGCAAAGCGGATAGAATTTTATTTCAAATCAAGATCCAGGAGCAGGCAAATGAGTAAGCAGAAGTTGACACTGAACAAAGGAAATCCAAAAGTTCAAAGTTTATTTATCAAACACACTGAATAACACAGTGTCATCCTGAACAATTAAATTCTTGTGACATGGCACATGATATCTACGTAGTAAACATTAATAAATATATAAAGCAATAATATACCTAAGTGTAAACTAGCGGCAATTTTTTTGAGCTAGGAGAAGAAATCTTCACATAGCTTTTTGAGGTTAAAGTTCATGCTCACCTCTGACATCACTGCCGAAGAACAGAAGCTGTAGCTGTTTCTCAATGTCAAGGATCCTTCCTTGGTAGGACTAGTCCTTCCAAGGAAGGATCCTTCAGAGGCTAGGCCAGGCTCCTCCTTAGCATTCGGCACAACGTACAATGGAACAGGCTACCAAGTGCACGTCATTGCGTCATTACGTCAGTGAAAAGGCCCGCCTTAGTCCCGCCTTTGTCCCACCTTCGGCCCGCCTACCGCGCTGCGATTCAACAGTGGACAATGGATGTGCTGCAGATTTTTTTGCTGTACAGCATCTTTGCTGAGATGGGGGAGGAGTTGGTGAGGGAGCATCGGCGTCAGGCTGCCTGCAGGAGGAGGAGGCTAATTTGTCGCCACCTCTGCCGTCAAAGACGTGGGATGGTAAGTGACGTTAAAACATGAATAAAGGGTGAATAAGTAACGTTACACTAATAGGCTAACGTCAGCTCCTGATTTAGCAATGTTTTCTTTTTTTTACAACCGCTATTATTTTATGTCAATACATTTTAAACTCATGGGAGTTAACGTTATTTGTCATCACCGTATGGAGAAAAATCACTACTATGATTGTTGTGATCAACAATATGTGATCAACAAAAAAAGTCTATATGAAGTAAAAATGACAAGGTGAACAGATGCTGTTAATGAACCAGTAAAAGGGAACAGGTTTAAGTCCCCCCCCCCCTGCAAATCAGTTTTGTGATGATATGTTTAATAAATATAATATATTATTAAATATTATATTAATAAATGGCAAAACTGAACCCTTCCTCTATTCGTGAGGTATCTAGCTAATTATCAATAGCAATTTGTACTGGCATTTAAAAGTTAAACTTTATTTTCATGTACTACCGTTTTAACAAAGGTACGGTAACGTTAAACACTAAACTAAAGATACTTACATTTAAAAGCATATTGCCCTGTCACTCCGCTTAGGTCCGCCATTTTTTAATATAGGAGTGCGAAGGATACACATATGCATCCTTTGCCGTCTATGGGAAATTCTCAGAACGAAGGACTCAGTCCTTGGTGGGATTCAGAGGATCCTCGACATTGGAACGGTCCTTCGACGGACGTCGATGACGGATGGACGTCGATGACGCATCCTCCAAATTCTGGCTTCGAAGGATCCTTCCTTGACATTGAGAAACAGCTCGAGTATGGTGGCTATAGGAAATTGTTTGCTAGTGCTAGTTTGAATTCAGCCAATTCAGCTTTGCGATCGCGGTACGAAACATTTCTATTCATCAATTAGGATGATGCTTATAACGCTAATGTCACAGTACGGTGAGCAGCAGCACCACCGTTCCGTGCACCCTCAGTTCCCGTCACTCATGAACACATCCCGGACTTATTTTGTGTCACATGTCTTTAATCATGCACACCAGGTCCCAATCACACCATTTGTTAGTGTTTAAATGTTTCCCCTCTGCTCCCCGCATTTGTGCATCATTGTTGTTGTGTTCGATGTCGTGTGTGCTGTTAAATGTAATTTCCTTATACCCTTTGCTTACATTCATTTTGCTGCTGAAGTCAGCCCTTTTCTTTCATTGTTTTTGTTGTGCTCTGTGTTTGTTTAATTAAAGAGATCAACACTGACTACCTTCTGCCTGCGTCTGGTTCGTGACTCCCTGAAAACGAAATCACTGTTCATCATTTACAATTGTGGTCATATTTATTTGTTACTTTATTTGCTATAAAAAACATTTAAGGAGTACAAGACTATGATGGTAACGACTTATTTCTAGAACTTAACTGTAGGGTTTCCACCCCTAACCTTTCAATATTGTCATCCCTGAGAGAATGTTTAATTTTTTAAAATACGGTTCTCATACTTTTTACAGTTTACTCATAAAGTGTGTCAATCTGAATTTATTTCCTGCCCTGAGGGGAATATAGTGTTTACGTTCTTGTTCAGTATTCTCAGATGAAGTAAATAACATAGCAATTCTGACACTACGAAACACGTTACATACAAATTGCTGTTAGCAAGTTGGCTAATTTGCAGTCTAATGAGGAGATATCCTGTAATCAAGTAATCGCTAATGCATAGAAAAATGCAATTCAAAGTTTTGTTCTTTAAATCACAATTTATTTCCCCACAGTGTCAGTTTCTGGTTATGGACTTGGCTGGTTTGTGTTTTTTTCTTTGACGTCAAAACCACTTCACGATTATGGCCCTTTAGCGTCTGAACACGTTCTATAACTTTCCTCATACACATTTCCTATTGAGATGAACAAAGAGGTTGCTCATATTATCTGGTTTTTATACAGGTAGTTTTCTTCTCAGGGCCTGACTGTTTTAATCTGAACAATTTCCGTATGATGGAGGGAGCCCTCTTCTTTGTAACTACTTGTTGGTTGCAGAGTTTGGTAATAGGAGGTGGTCCTGCTTGGTATGTACTGATTTCTGCATTTCTGAGCACATCTTGGCTGACAGAAATCATGCTGAGGTGCTTGCGTTTATTGGACATTACGTGTTAAGGTTGAGTTTTCTTTGAGATCACGAGTTATAGTATCTCTTCTCTAGCCAACATGTTTGCAACAATGTTGTGACCCATGTGATCAAAACCACTAGCTTTCAAAACTTCCATGCACACTCACAAATGGAGGTACAACACAAGAGCAGTTGTGTACTTATAGGTACACTTTTGAAGAATGTCCCCACAAAGGTACAATTATGGGCTTAATGGGGACAGAAGAGCACCTTTTCACTAACAGAAATGGTACAAAGTGAATTTAAACAAAAGAAAGAACACTGAAGGGTACACAATTGTCTCTAAAAAGGTACCCCCCAGGGACAAGCATTTGTGCCCTTTTAAGTAGACACCGGTACTTGTATTTCTGAGTGTGTGGCTGAGGGTTTGACAGACATTCTACTTATATTATGCAACATATAAACAACATAACTCACAACCAGCCAGGGCCCGATTTCCCAAAGCACTAAGATGAACGGAAGATGCCCGTATGTGACAAGTTATTTTATCAGTTTGTTTCCCGAAAGTATCATTACTTAGGTGGCACATAACATTGTTCGTTAATTAACGAGTGTTTCCATTGTAACAGGGACTTTACTGTTTGTGTGAAATAGCACCTCCCTCAACATGCAAGGAGGGATCACAAACAATTAATATTAAGGCAATTGAACAAAATAAATATCAGTTTTGATTTAGACCAATATATTTTGACAAATTATCTAAGAGTGCGTGAGTGGATGTAAATACACTGAACAAAATTATAAACACAACACTTTTGTTTTTGCCCCCATTTATCATGAGCTGACCACAAAGATCTAAGACTTTCTATATGTACACAAAAGGCCTATTTCTCTCAATTTCTTTTCACAAATCTGTCTAAATCTGTGTTAGTGAGCACTTCTCCTTTGCCAAGATAATCCATTCCCCTCATATCAAGATGCTGATTAGACAGCATGATTATTGCACAGGTGTGCCTTAGGCTGGACACAATAAAAGGCCACTCTAATTTTGTTCAGTTTATAACTGAATGCAATTGATCAACTGCCAACCCTGACAAACGTCTAATTTTGATGTTGACCTGAAGTGGAATGATAATACTGAAGGGCCTGCTGTAGCACAATGGTGTCTTTAGAGCATTAAAGGGCATCAGTCAGCGCCCCCTCTAATGTGGGAGTCGGTGTGTGTGTGAGTGAGTGTGGGTGAAGACACTGTAATAACCCACAGTCATACATTGTTGACCAGCTGGCTCTGTATTAGAAGGAGAACAATAGAAACAAATAGTTGTCCTTTTTTAAAGTGGTAGTAATACATCCATTTGTAAAACTACATAGCGTTGATTCAAGATGTTCTTTTCCTTGACTCAATCATCCACTAGAGCAGGGGTGTCAAACTGGTTCCACAGAGGGCAGAGTGTATGCTGGTTTTTGGTTTTTCCTTTCAATTGGTGCCCAACTGAGACCAAATAGAACCAGCTGAAGGAAGATCTTAACTAATTAGTGACTTCGTAAACAAATCAAGCACAAGGTGAGAGTGAAAACCTGCAGACATTCGGCCCTCCGTGGAACCGGTTTGACACCTCTGCATTAGAGTCTAATGTGCATGAATAGGTACGTGCTCTCTCTTTTACAAACGCGCGCTAACACACACAGAATTGCTGATTGCCTGATTAGTTCTGTAAAGACTGCCACTTCTGTGGAAGTCTGTATGATGTTTGATAAGATGACAAACTATATAACAAGTAATTTTCTCTGAAACTTAACTAACAGGAGATAAAGAGAACAAGCAAACCGCATTGAAGTGTTCCTGAAACATTTTGCAACATTTAAATGTAGTTTAATTTAAGATTGCTTGTCTTGAATAAAATCAGTTTGTTTTTCCTTCCCTATTGCTCTTTTTGTGTCACTTTCCCATAATCTACGTCTTTTTTTCTTTATCGTTTATAACACCAGTGGCCTTATGGTTGGAGCGTCTGACCATAGGCTATGAGGTTATTAGATTAAATTCCAGGGCCTCATTGTGGGAACTCTTGTGTGACAGTTGAAGATGAATATGTGTCTTCCGATGTAACGAGAGGACACATTCTTGTAATAGTGAGCATTCCATGGCAAACCGTCACGGAGGAGCGTGTTGACACCCAACCAGCCACAAAGAGTTCCTGAAGCTTGTCCTTTCTGACATGCTACCTAGAACGGTGCTAAGCCAATCAGCATGGACCCGTGGGCATTATCGGGGAGCAACAACCGGGGTTTGAAATCTTGTCCGAAATGGTGCAGCTGTACTTTGTGGCAGTGATAGAGACTGCTGAGCCACTCTGGAGGCCCATGCTTCTCCTCTCCCTCATCCATCCCCAGAACCCTCCTCTTTGTCCCCTTCTGCCATTCTCTTTCTCTCATCTCTCATAGTCCTCTTCCCACCGCCACCTCTCTTCCTGCACTCTCTCTGACCCTGTCCTGCCAGGATAGACACAAAACAGGAATATTCTCTAATAAGCCTCACAAGCCTTCTGCTTTGCTCTGGTCAGAGTTCAGTAGTTTGGCCTGTATATTTCCTGAATGTGTGTGTGTATAAAAAAAAAAGGAAGAAAGTGACCTGAATTTTTGTCACACACACTCCTCCCTTTCCTCGTCCCCACCCCGACCCTGTGTATCTGACCCCATGAACGAGTGATTGGTTGTGTGACTGCCTTCGATAGGTTTGTCCTTGGTTGCCTCTGTTGAGGAATTTCCGCTGTGACCCGCCTCATCTTGTAAGTTCTGCACTGATCTTCAGACTAAACTCTTGACTGTTTGGGAAGTATCCTGTGATTATGTCACATTAAACCTGGTAGTTTGGGGTCCTCAATGCTGATTCTCTGAAAGCTGTGGGACCTTAACCATGGGTACATATAAAAAAAAAAATGCTTTTAAATTTCCTAATTACATTTGTGTCCAGTTTAAAATAGTTATAAAGATGTGGCAGAGCAGCCTAATGGTCACGGGTGTTTTGCACTAAAGGTGGCTGTTGTTCTGTTCCTCAACAAGACACCCAGAGGGGTTTAGGATATATGTCTAATAGGAGAAGGGCTGTGTCCAGGCGAATGGTGTGGATACAACCCTCTGCCAGTGGGGTGGCGCTTACATATCAAATCAAACTGTATTTGTTGTATGCTTCATATACGGCAGTATAACAAAAAGTCTGAGTAAAAAAACGAACAATAATGAACATATAAAAACCATAACAATGAATACGCAATTAAATATAGAATACGACTAATGTAATGACTGATGCCAAAACTAATATTCCAGGGGGTACCAGAGCCGGGTTGATGTTAAGGGGTACGAGGTAGTTGAGGTTTATTTACAGGTTTAGATGTGGGTCATGTTACTAGGCAACAGGATGGATAATAAATAGTAGCAGCGGCATATGAGATAATGGTGTATAGATTCCAGTATGTGCGTGTGACGTCAGCACTAAAGGTTAGCACGTAGAGTATACCATGTGCATAGCAACTGAGTCATACTTTTTTACTCATGTTCAACAGCCTTATGTCTTTGGTTGTTGCTGTACACCGCAAAAATTTAGGCTTGAAATTGGAAAAATATTACATGTAGTTAAGCAGTTCAATCTGCCAGTGGAGTGAGAAAAGATGTGCTTTTTCTCAAGGCAAACTCAAACAGTTCACCCACTCTGCGTCTCATAAAGAGACAGTGGTTGGAACCAAAAATCTCCAGTCTGGTTTTTTGGTCCAAGAAAGTCTCTTCTTATTACACTACTTAAGAATTAAGGGAACGCTTGAATCACACATCAGGTCTCGATGAAGGAAATATATTAAAGATCAAAATCTTTACTGTACCTCGTTTAAATCTTTGAGAACAAAATGACGATTGAGGGCTGGATTCAAACTCACACTGAAAATCAAAGTAAACAATTGAAATCCCAGGCTGTTCCAACTTGAGTGGCCTTTTATTGTGGCCAGCCTAAGGCACACCTGTGCAATAATAATGCTGTCTAATCAGCATCTTGATATGCCACACCTGTCAGGTGTCTGGATTATCTTGGCAAAGGAGAAGTGCTCACTAACACAGATTTAGACAGATTTGTGAAAAACATTTGAGAGAAATAGGCCTTTTGTGTACATAGAGAAAGTCTTAGATCTTTGAGTTCAGCTCATGATAAATGGGGGCCAAAACAAAAGTGTTTATACTTTTGTTCAGTGTATATATCACAAATATACCACACATACTGAAGTGTGTATACACAAAAGCAGATGCTTCAGTTGTGGTTTTTTTACTTTTTTGTTTGTTTGGTAGGTGGGTTTAGCTATTGGAAGTGCGTGAGTTTGCATTGACTTGTAATCTCCTTACACTTGCTTTAGACACTCAGTACTTTCCCACCGTAAACCACCCTGGACTAGCTAGTACTATACTGATATCTTTTGTTTAGAGAAGACTAGGAGGAGACAAGTTGTTATTGTTTAAAGTAACATTCTGTTAGTTTCTGTCTATTATGATGTCTTATAAGTATATACATAAGTATAGCAGTCAAACACATGATGTACAGTATGTGGCCTAGGGTGGTCTAGCTCCGTGGTTCCTAACCAGGGGTACTAGGACCCCTGGGGATACTTGGCCTCTCCACAGGGGGTACTTAAACACCCATGATATACCATAGGCTTACTAGTGAAATTAACATGAGGGGGTAATTCAGGGGTACTCCAAGAAGCGCAGAATCGTTTTGGGGGTACAGTAACTGAAAAAGGTTGGCCACTGGTCTAGCTGACCATGTGGATACAGCTGATTAATAAATGTCTTCACAGAATGTCTCCTGGAACCATTTCACTACTAAAGTGCTTAATCAGGATTTCAATTGGAACAAATACATGGGACGTCAGGGGGTAGAGGAGAGGTTTGAGGACTGCCTCCAGGGTGGGAATGTCACATGCAATTCTTAGTATGTCCACTAGAGCGCAGTACAACACAGTAAACAGAAACAACTAATTTTGCTGACACTCCACAGATGGTAGAATGGGCTCTATGCAGATGTAGGCAACTTTAGTCCTGTAGGGCTGTAACATTTCTGTTTTGTGTTTCCATCTACTAGTTAATTTCCCTCTTCTTTTGTGCCAGGTCTCATCTAGTTCCCAATTAGCAGAGGGTGAAGACAGAAGTGTTTCAGCCCTCCAGGAGCGGAGTTGACTACACCTGGTGTATAGTATAACAACGCCCCTGGTTAGTTTCACTCTTAGTTCTTGACATAATGGATTACAGAGGAGCAGGAGATGTGTTCGAGGGAGAAAGAATGGGGGGAGGGCAGGAAGAGAGGAAGAGCAAGAGAGAAAGCACTCACCCCATTAGGTGATGGGGTCAGTGAGAAGGACAGACAGACCGAGATGGGGACGAAGGAATGGTACGTGAGAAATATAGAAAGAGGGTTGCCTTTTCTCCAAGGGTTCAGTTGTCTCTTTACAGCAGGAGCCGTGTGTGTGCGCCTGAGACATAGCGTGTGTGGTGCCTGGTGTTATCTTGGCTATAGCCTAATAATGGCTGAGGTTTGGAACATTATAAGTGCATGTGTGTGTGCATAGAGTATGTGTTTGGTTGGGTATACACAAGCGTGTGTGAATATATATGAGTGTACATGTGTCTGTGTGTCTGAGAGTATGTGTGTCTGTGTGTTTGAGAGTATGTGTGTATGTGTGTTTGAGAGAATGTGTGTATGTGTGTTTGAGAGAATGTGTGTGTGTCCCCGGTGCTGGTAGTGTTTATAGAGCTATGGATAATGAAAGAGAGGGGACTGTGGCTTGGACAGCGTGTGTGTGTGTGTGGTTGTGTGCGTGCTACCAATGGAACAGCCTCCTATAACTAACACGACCCACGTGCTGGAGAGAGGGAGAGAGAAACGGATGGGGCTACGAAAGAGTGGTGAGTTTATATGGAAGGGGGAAGAGAGGAGGAAAGATGAAAATGGAGGTCTGATAGAAGGAGAGAGAGAAGGGTAATCTGGACAGACGGAGCGACAGAGCGAAGCGCCGGGGAAGGAGACGTCGGGGGTGGTGGGTGGAAGTGACAGAACCGCAAAGGAGGAGACTAACGGAGGGTGGGGAGAGCAAAGAGGGAGTGGGATGGAAGGAAACATTTAGGGTAGGGGAGCCAAGAGGAGAGAGGGCTAGGAAGAGGGAGGGATAGGAGGAGGGAGGGCTAGGAAGAGGGAGGGATAGGAGGAGGGAGGGCTAGGAGGAGGGAGGGATGGGTCGGAGGGAGGGCTAGGAGGAGGGAGGGATGGGGGAGAGAGGGATGGAATGAAACTCTACAGGCTCAGAGGGTCGGGCAGAGAGACTGAGGGTCGGACAGAGAGACTGAGGGTCGGACAGAGAGACTGAGGGTCGGGCAGAGAGACAGAGGGTCGGGCAGAGAGACAGAGGGTCGGGCAGAGAGACTGAGGGTCGGGCAGAGAGACTGAGGGTCGGGCAGAGAGACTGAGGGTCGGGCAGAGAGACAGAGGGTCGGGCAGAGAGACTGAGGGGAAGACAGAGAGACAGAGGGTCGGGCAGAGAGACTGAGGGTCGGGCAGAGAGACTGAGGGTCGGGCAGAGAGGCTGATGGTCGGGCAGAGAGGCTGAGGGTCGGACAGAGAGACAGAGGGTCGGGCAGAGAGACTGAGGGTCGGGCAGAGAGACTGAGGGTCGGGCAGAGAGACTGAGGGTCGGGCAGAGAGACTGAGGGTCGGGCAGAGAGACTGAGGGTCGGGCAGAGAGACTGAGGGTCGGACAGAGAGACTGAGGGGAAGACCGAGAGACAGAGGGTCGGGCAGAGAGACTGAGGGTCGGGCAGAGAGACTGAGGGTCGGGCAGAGAGACTGAGGGTCGGACAGAGAGACTGAGGGGAAGACAGAGAGACTGAGGGTCGGCCAGAGAGACTGAGGGTCGGCCAGAGAGACTGAGGGGAAGACAGAGAGACAGAGGGTCGGGCAGAGAGACTGAGGGTCGGGCAGAGAGACTGAGGGTCGGGCAGAGAGACTGATGGTCGGGCAGAGAGACTGAGGGGAAGACAGAGAGACAGAGGGTCGGGCAGAGAGACTGAGGGTCGGGCAGAGAGACTGAGGGTCGGGCAGAGAGACTGAGGGTCGGGCAGAGAGACTGAGGGTCGGGCAGAGAGACTGAGGGTCAGACAGAGAGACTGAGGGGAAGACCGAGAGACAGAGGGTCGGGCAGAGAGACTGAGGGTCGGGCAGAGAGACTGAGGGTCGGGCAGAGAGACTGAGGGGAAGACAGAGAGACTGAGGGTCGGGCAGAGAGACTGAGGGTCGGGCAGAGAGACTGAGGGTCGGGCAGAGAGACTGAGGGTCGGGCAGAGAGACTGAGGGGAAGACAGGAATGGAACACTGTTTAGATCTGTTATAGAATAGTTTTTTGCCTGTTAATTTTCATTCTAGTTTTCTGTATCCCCACATTGTTAAAAGTATGTATTCCAAAGCTTACTTTCTTAATTTGTGCTATGAAATTAATTTAGAAAGTGTATTATTTGTTATAAGAATAGAACGTGCAAGACAAACCCACCTGGGGAAGCTTCTTGTTTGAGAAACCCTGCTATTAGCAATCAACCCCACTTTTCTGTAGCACTTCCCCCAAGGAAATATTTATATTTAAGAAAGTGATAATTACAGTCTTTACATCTCTATATCTCTATGCTTCTTTTTTAGACTCTGTATGTCTCTATCTCCTTCCCTTCACTTGCCCTCTCCTCTCTTTAAAAGCAAGCTATAGAGAGACTGGTGATGCATTTAAACAGCCCTTGGCATTCCCTGGCGTTTGTATTTGTGAAGGAAGCGCTATATGAAAAGAACCTAAAACCTGCTTGTTTCGCTACTTTAGTACCAGCTGGGTGAGCGTGAGTGTATGTGCCTTCGCAGTACGACCACCACTTATCCCTCCCGACTGAGAGAGAGGCATTATTCATCCCACTAGGTGGCCACTCAGATTTCTTACCTGCCAAACATCTTCTTTTGGCACTAATTACACTGAAAACAGATGAGCATAAGATGTAATGTTTCAGAAGAAAGATGTATTAGTAAAATTCATAATGTGGTAGGCCTATATTATTTTATAGAATTATATGAGGTTTTGAAAGCATTTGAACCAAAACATGAAAGCAATTGTTCAACTGAACCTGTATTTTGGTATAAGTGGTAAAACCAGCAATTTTTTGGCCCTTTTGGTTTAACTCTGCTATTGATATTTGTCACATAGAGGCTCATTGCACAGCCATGCAAGGGAAGGGTGATGTTTTTTCTCCTCTTCTTGGCACCAATTAATATTAATCCCTTTAACACTGAAATGTTATCCGCTTATCAATTGAATATTTATTAACAATTCCACCCACCCAAAACTTTTCACTTGATTTAATTTTCTTTAAATAAAGGTTGGAGCAAAGGCTGAAACTGGTTAGAGAGAGACCCCATGTGTGGAAGGTTGCTGTGGTAACTCAGGTTTGTATTATCTAGACCAGTGGTTCCCAACCTTTTTCAGTAATTGTACCAAGCTCTGCTTGGTGTCCCCCGAAGTACCCCCTCACGTTAATTTCATTAGAAAGTCTATGGTGTAATGAGTGTTTTCAAGTACCCCCTGTGGAGAGGCCAAGTACCCCCAGGGGTCCTAGTACCCCTGGTTGGGAACCACTGACCTAGACTATCTTTGCTAACGTTACCAGTTGCAGTTTAAAAAAAACCAGAAAAAAAACACCAGAGTATGTAAACAAAATGATTTAAATAGTCAAGAAACATAGAGGTAGAAGTTTGGGTAAATATTCTCTATTAGCAGCCATCTAACTTCAAGCAAAAGAGGTTTACATTTTGCTTTAACAAATACTTCAACATAAACCTGTAAAATGGCTAACTTTTGCTAAAAACCTTTGTATGACTTTTGCTACTGCCTATGTTTGTTAAAAACTATCTACACTGACATGCCAACAAAAGGATGATGTGTGTCGCTCAAGTGAGAGTTGTGTTGTCATTATAGGCCTTCCCAGCTAATTGATGATGTCTAGCTGGCAGCAGCTAGTTCAAACTTGTAAAAGAAAGTCCTATTTATTAGAATGGATGAAGGAGAAATAACTTGTAGTGTTAGTTAATACAGTATAGTATCGGTCACCTTTTTTGTTAAATAATTTTAGAGAATGGACCAATTTTTTGAAGGAGAGTGGACATCATCCCTTATATTTAGTCCTGTCACGAGAAATAGATATTGTAGATCTTATTTTCCTCATAATCCTGGAATATCGGATCACTGTCTTACCGTTAAAACAAGAAACTTGCACCCCAAACAATGACTTTCAAAAGCCATAATATAAATTATTTGACTACAAATGTATTTTCTTTTTGGCTCCATCATCAATGAGTGTTTAAATAAATCTGCAAACTACCTAATCGAGGATCTTAACTCAACACTGCAAAATATTTTAGATATGATTGCACCACTAAAAACAAAAGACTACGCAACTTGCTCCCTGGTACACAGACAATACTAGAGCACTCAAGCAAGCCTCCAGAAAATTGGTGCGAAAGTGGCGCTCCACCAAGTTGGAAGTATTTAGACTAGCCTGGATAGACAGTACAGTACAATACCGAAAATCACTCACGTCTGCTCGATCAGCTTATTTCTCCAACCTGATTGAGGTGAACAAAAACAATCCAAAATGATACAGTTGCAAAGTTAACAAAAAAGCAGTGCTCAACAAGTGAAATGGGTCTTCACTTCAGCAGTAATGAATACATAAACTTCTTTGATAAAAAGATCACCATTGGAAAACGGACTCCTCCTTAAATAGGTATATTCCCCAAAATTGCAATTGTCCTCATGTGTCCAATGACCTAAGCCTCTCTGACCTGGTGTCAATGGGGACACTTGAATTTTCTGATCCTGTATCGCATTCGACACGTTCACTACGTTAGTAATGAGTTCTAAACCCACAAATTGCCAACTAGACCCATTTTCAACAAAACTACTTAAGGAGCTATTTCTTGTGCTAGGTCAACCCTGTTGAACATAATACATTTCTCCTTATCCTCCAGATATTTACCAAACTCACAAAAAATTGCAGAAATGAAGCCTCTTCTGAAAAGATCTAATCTGGAACCAGACATTAAACAATTATAGGCCAATATAGAACCTCCAGTTCCTCTCAGAAATATTAGAAAAGTGTGTGTCCCAACAACTGAATGCCTTCCTGATGACAAATAACATTTATGAAATGCTCCAGCTTCTGACCCCATCATAGTACTGAGACTGCATTCGTGAAGGTAACAAATGTCCTTCTAATGGCCTCAGAGAAAGGTTCTGTATCTGTCCTGCTGCTTCTTGATCTTAGTGCTGCCTTTGACACTATTGAAACTGGAAACCCACATTGGGCTACATGGACATGTTCTAGCCTGGTTTAAATCTTATTTATCTGAAATATATCAGTTTGTTTCTTATGTGTTTTGGTGTTCCTCAAGGTTCTGTTTTGGACCCATTATTGTTCTCACTATATATGCTGCCTCTGGGTGATCATCCGGAATCGCAAGGTAAATAATTATGTATATTTCGATGAAGCATGGAGAAGTCCCAAAATTAGCTACCGTGGAAGTATGCATTTCAGTTATTAGGGAGTGGATGACAGAGAACTTCTTGCTTTTAAACTCAAGAAAAACAGAAATGCTTGTTTTAAGACCCAAGAAACAGAGTTTTGTTGGCAGATCTCACTGTGAACCTCGACGGCTGCATGGTCTTATCCCAAAAAACTGTAAGAAACCGTGGCGTTACCCTCGACCCTGACCTCTCCTTTGATGAACATATAAAATATATCTTAAGAGTTGCTTATTTTCATCTTTGGAACATTGCAGAAATCTGAAACCTTTTATCAAAAACTGTTGCAGAAAAAGTAATCCATGCATTTGTTCCTTCTAGATTAGATTATTGCAATGCTCTTCTCTCTGGTTCCCATGATAAATCTATAAATAAACTTCAGCATGGCTGCTAGAATCCTAACTAGAACCAAAATGTGTTAACACATTACTCCAGTACTAGCCTCTTTACACTGGCTGCCTGTTAGGGCTAGTGCTGATTTTAAGGTTTTATTGTTAACCTATAAAGCATTACATGGACTTGCTCATACTACTAAAATGATCCAGTCATACATACCCACAAGTATCCTCAGATCGCAAGATGCAGGCCTTTTAATTGTACCTGGAATTTCTCAACAAGCAGGGCTTTCTCTCATAGAGCTCCACTACTGTGGAATGATCGAAGGTTCGATGTGCAGATTCGGTGTAAACTTTCAAGTGTCTACTAAAGATTAATCTCTTTAGCATGGTCTAGGATTAAGTTCAGTCTGGCCCAGGGGTGTGAAGGTGACCGGAAAGGCTTGATACTGTCCACCCTTGCTGTCTTGCCAGGTGGGCTCTCATCGCCACTGGGATGCCCTCCCTCCAATGCCATTCAGAGGCAGAGTCACTGGCTTGTTGTTGTCTCTCTGTTGCGCCCAACGTGCAATTGGGCTGTACTCTGCTGGCAATACTTGGCCCTCATTTCAGGGTGGTTGCAGTTGGTGGGTGTCCCTTTGGTTGATGCTTGGCAATGTGGGTGGATTGATTTCCTGCCTGTTGGGCCCTGTCCGGGCCCTCCCACAGATTGTCACAGTGTCACTGGACCCCCCGTCTCAGCCCCAAGGACTTACGCTGCTATATTATTGTGCCGGGTGAGAAGGGTCAGTTCTCCTTTTCCACTGTAAATCCTTATAGATCTAAGGAATGCACTTTCAAAAGGTTCCCTGTCTCCTGCCCTGTTTAAACTTAGGAGGACATGAGGTCTTGGCCCACACCCCTGGACTTCCAGGCTTGAAAGATTTGTTGCTGTCCCTGTCCAAAGTCCTCCTGGTTGTCTTGCAGATCAAGACGATACCTGACTATTTCAGCTGCCACTCTGCTGAGAGTTTTTCCTAGCCACTGAAATTCAACACTGTTGTTGTTTGTTCCTTGGGGTTTAAGGCCGGGTGTTTTGTAAAAGCACTTTGTGACAACTGCTGTTGTAAAAAGGGTTACATAAATAAATGTGATTGATTGATGCACTCCCCTCCCCCCCAACACAGGTATTGGTCCAGTGGAGTCTAACTGCGGGACCACTGATTTGGTTTAATATGGCTACTTGTCATCACACCCCTCCCAACTTCTGTGATGCCGCAGCCTACCAGGTGTTCAGTCTTGCCAGGTTCTCACCCCACCAGGTGTCCCCTACACGACCATGGTGCTGGTCTGCAGAGCTGACCGTTGCTTTCCTCTGGGAAACAGTCTGTATCCCTGTTGCTGTCGGTTGCTGACGTGGCCAATTGTTTCATCCCAGTTAATTCATGTTTGAGTTAGATAACATCTAACACTGTGGAACGAATAGTAACCATCTGGATGGCACTGTGATACAATCTACTGATTAAGGGTGAGGTTTATTTTCTGTGTTTCAAATTGCGGCAGGAGTGTTAAGCTTTAAGCATCGTTGGGCTCAGTAGGACAAGCGAAAGTAGTGACTGAATGAACCAGATGGTTTTGTCCCCACTTGACCTCATAACTTTGTTGGCCACATGTCAATATACAGTGGGGAGAACAAGTATTTGATACACTGCCGATTTTGCAGGATTTCCCACTTACAAAGCATGTAGAAGTCTGTAAGTTTTATCATAGGTACTCTTCAACTGTGAGTGACGGAATCTAAAACAAAAATCCAGAAAATCACATTGTATGATTTTTAAGTAATTTGCATGACACACAGTGGGTATAGAAAAGAATCACCCCCCTTTAAAATAATCAAATTTTGTTGCTTTGCAGCCTGAAATGAAAACGGACAAAAACTATTTTTGTTTTATTCAGCTGTATTTACAACTTATAACATCCAAGTGAAAGATATAATACCAACTTGTCAGGATTTTTTTTTTGAAAAATAATCACCCCCCTCCAAAAAATGAATTGCAATCCCAACCAGGTGTAGTTAATCACCTTCTCAATAACACACAAAGCCAATTGACTTTCAACTGTGATCAGCTGTGGTCATTTTGATTAGCTCAGCATGAAACAAGCTTTTCCTGAAGCAGTCCTCGGTAGTGCAACTGAAGAAAACAATCAACTATGGGTGGCAAGGCATTGTCAAAAGATCTCTGGGATAAAGTTGTGGACAGGCAAGTCAGGAGATGGATAAAAAAAAAAATTAAAAGGCTTTATCAGTGCCTAGAAGCACAGTGAAGTCTATTTATTAAGAAGTGGAAGGTATTTGGTACAACACAGACCCTCCCTGGGTCAGGACGTCGCTCCAAACTGGATGAAGGAGCCAGGAGGAAACTGGTCAGAGAGGCTACCAAGAGGCCTACAGCAACTCCGAAGCAGTCATTCATGACAAAGAGTGGTCATTGTGTGCATGTGACAGCAATATCACAAATTATCCACAAATGTGGCTTGTATGGGAGGGTTGCATGAAAAAAGCCACTCCTCAAGAAAGGCCAGATGCAGTCATGACTGAGCTTTGCCAAAATGCACTTTGAAGATTCTAAGGCCATGTGGAAAAAGGTGTTATGGTCAGATGAGACCATAAAGGTGTTATGGTCAGATGAGACCATAAAGGTTTTATGGTCAGATGAGACTAAAACTGAATTATTTGGCCTCAACACCAAACGATATGTCTGGTGAAAATCCAATACAGCTCACCATCAAAATAACACCATTCCTACAGTAAAGCATGGAGGTGGTAACATCATGTTATGGGGTTGTTTCTCTGCAGCAGGGACTGAAGCACTTGTCAGGATAGAAGGAAAAATGGATGGGGCAAAATACTGTCAAATTCTTGAGGAAAATCTGCTGTTCTCTGCCAGAAAGTTGTCAATGGGAAGAAGATTTACCTTCCAACATGGCAATGACCCAAAGCACACAGCAAAACTGACCACACAGTGGTTGAAGGAGAAAAAGGTGAATGTCCTTGCATGGCCTAGTCAGAGGCCGGACTTAAACCCCATTGAAAATCTGTGGAATGACTTGAAGACAGCAGTCCACAAACGGTCACCATCAAATTTAACTGAACTTGAGCAGTTCTGCAGAGAAGAGTGGTCAAATATTGCAACGTCTAGGTGTGCAGAGAGACATATCCCAACAGACTAAAGGCTGTAATTAAAGCAAAAGGTGGTTCAACTAAATACTGACACAAGGGGGTGATCTTTTTTCCAACTCAGTGATTGTTTTTTTATTTTTTTTATTTTTTTATGACATGTTGGTGTTATATTTTTCACGCAGATGTTATAAGTTGCCCTGAGTAAATACAGCTGAATGAAACAAAAACTGTGTCTTCATTTCAGGCTGCAAAGCAACAAAATATGATTTTAAAGGGGGGTGATTCCTTTCAATACCCACTGTAAATATTTGACACATCAGAAAAGCAGAACTTAATATTTGGTACAGAAACCTTTGTTTCAATTACAGTGCCAGGCTCTTACTGAGTGAGCTATGCAGGACACGCATGCAGGAAAACACTGTCCCTATTCCCTTTCAACGAAAGCAACACATTGGGCAAAGGACCTTTTACATTTTAGTAATTCAGCAGACAGTCTTATCCACTGGGACGTATGTGCGTACATTTGAAAAGTGCTAGGTGAAACAACAACACAATATAGTAGTAGGTGCATTCTAATCAATTGATTAGTTATCAGCAAAGGTCAGTGCTGTAAAGAAGACCGTACAAATAAACATTAAAGATAATATGAAGAGATTACGAAAGGACAACAGAGACTGTAGCAGTGGAACTGTTTTTAGGTACTTCAGGTGTGTTTTCAGATGTTTTCTAAAGATGGGTAGAGATTTGACTGCCCGGAATGGTGCTAAATAACCTTAAGAACTGTGTTATAGATAGACCAGGTATCTATTTAATGTGGAAAGGAATTGTTGGTTGGTAAATTAGAATTTTCTAGACCAGCCCAAGTGGCCTGGGTTGTTATAAGCTGCTTACTTGGGTGCACATGTACAGTTGCAATATTGGTTTGAATCTGGTCCACTGATCTTTCAGCTAAAACTCTGCTCTTTATCTTTTCCCACTGTCTTTATTCAAGAAAGCCTAAAATAAATATACAGTATATATATATATATATATATATATATACAGTATGTGCTTTTATTGCTGGCACCGCCCTGAGGCTAAACGAATGGAAACACTGCACCTCTCTCTTTCCGTTCATCCATCTCCTTCCATTCCTCTCCTGTTTCCCTCCTGCTGAGTAAGGATTACAGTGTGAGCAATGGACCAGGTGCTGATGTGACCGTGGGGGTGGGGGGGGGTGTAACACACTCCTGCTCCAACCGGACCCCACCCAGCAGGACACATACTGATAGGTTTGTCGGATTCTGTATTCCCGCTATTTTTATTTTTAAAGTGTGTTAATTAAGAGTTCAATTGCGCACTGCCACATTGTCAACATTTCTGGGATTACCAGTACTGAATTCTCCTTGCCAGTCCATGATAGTTTAGGGGGATTTGTTTGGGAGGATTTTCTGGTGTTTGGGGGCACAGCTGGCAGCAGATGGGTTTACAGACCATGTCTTGTATTTGGCCATGCTAGCTATTAAGCACAGCACTGCTGTTGCGGACCTACCCATGATACTCATATCAACTCTCTGTCTCTGTCTGTGTGTCGCTCCAGTCATCCCTCTATGCCTGCTTACATTTCCTCTCATCTGTTTCTCGTTACACATGTCAGAGTTGATTTTCTTTAATCTGGCATTTTCGGTTGCCTGCCTTTGTTTATTTCGTTAAGAGGGAGAGTGAGACTACCTAATCCTGAGAGCTGTTTTCACACACAGGAAGAAACAGGCAGCACACTGAGAATAGGCAGATGAACTCAGGGGTCTCTTAACCATATGCAGTGAATACATTACCTATTTAGAGGAACATATTGATATGTCTACTTTTTTACAGAAAAATGAAAAAGAAAAACATCTTAGAAACTGATAACATGGCAACTTATTTTCAGAATCAAGCTGACTATCACAACATAGAATGTTTCTGTATCAAAACCACATGCACAGCTTAGGCTACAGAATATCATGAGAGTTATATTTGATAGTGAATTCCCTAATGTAGGTGAGTGAAACATTGATGGATTTCAATGCATGATAGATATAATTCACCAATATATTGTTTGTTAGTCAAATACATATTGCCGTTATTGAAAATCAAAGACTGGTGCATAGCTTGTAGCATTTGGAATGACGAACTAAAGAATGAGTGTCCTAAAATGTTTGGCAAAATAAAAGCAAGATTAGGAATGTCAATACATTCCATCGTGATCTCAAGTTACTAAACCTGCCTAATATACAAGGTTTGTAGCCATTTGATTAGTAAGCTAAAACACAGAGGCTAGTGAGGATGTCATGAAGTTACACAAGTTAGTAAATGGGCAATCATTCTCAGATTCTTTTTTTTTTTTGGTAACTACATCTAGAGATGCAGATAATTTTGTTAGCTCACCAGAATTCTCTTTTTTTAGCTAGTCACATTGTGCTTGACCAATGCTAACTGTGATATCCATAGTTACCATATGGCAATACTTTACATTTGCCATTGATCAAATGGGCATCATACAGGGGTTGGCACAGAAGCTGCTGGAGTGAAGTCCAATTTCACTGGCAACTGCAGGCTGGAACAGTTTGAAAGGGTTTATCTACACTTTCCATCATTAGATTAGTGTTAATCTTATTCCTACTAACATTAGTAATTTGTATTCAATGAAGTACAATGAAGGTGAATATCTGGCTGATCTGGAATTACGGCTTCCTCATCACACAGTTCATCTCAAAGTAAATTTTGAATGCTCATGTGTCAAATAGCTAAATGCAGATAGGCCTACTGTGGCCCACTGGGCCTCGAGAAAACACAAGTATTTCTATTTGTTTTTATTTACTACAGTGTCTATTTTTCATCCAAAAGTACAGCAGCTTTTATTTACATTGCAATGGAAATAGAATTTTCAGAAATGTCTTTGTACTTGCTTCGAAACGTATCTCCTACCTTCTGCAGTGTAATTGGTCCAGTGTAGTTAACATTTTGAATGGAATATCCCAGTCGTACTGTAGTATTGGAACTGTATGTCGTCATCTATAACATGTCGTGGAGGTATAGGACGTTGTAAGGATCATTTACGTAAGGTTAGGATGACAACTGTTAAGCTGTCTTTGTCTTTCATGTTACGCTTGGATACATGTTTATGGGAGGTGCTAGAACACAGTGACACGACTTGAACATGCAACCTTTGGATTTCTAAAATAACCGCAAATTGTGACGGAGAAGAGGGACTATGATGTACATTTAGACAGTAGGGACTTACCCTCCGCCCATTTCCCCTGACCAACCTTCTCACTCTAAAGTAATTCCACCATATGTAGATAGAACATTTCGGAAAAAGGAGCTCGGAAACACTTGGTGGTTCTTATAGTTTCAAGGCCTGGCTCACTTGTGCCGCAACAGTGTTAGCCCACTGAGCTAAACTCTTCGCCCTTGAATTCAGGTCTTCAGGTGTCGTAACTCAGAGTGTGCGCGGTTCACAAAGCCTCCTCTGTCATGTGTCCATTTGTTTGTGTGTGACTTCTGCACTGCTGCGGTGTTCCAGCCTCTCCGATTCCTCTTGGATAACTTCAGGTTAGGGGGGATTTTAAGGGCCTCTTTACAGCTTTCTTCTCTCACCTCCTCCTCTCGTTCCCCTCTCCCCTCCCTGCCCTCTTGCTGATCCCCCGTTCTCAATATTGTCAAGAAATGGCTCTCAAGATTGGAGGGAGAGGGAGGGCAAGTTGGAGGGAGAGAGAGGAGGGGGAAAAGAGAGGGGTACAAAAAGAGAGAGGGAGAATGACGGAGAGAGATGAAAAGAGAAATGGAACGAGGGATGAAAGACAAAGAGAACAGGCGTTCTTCTTCAAACTGTGTCCCCGGGGGATTACTAAAAGTCTGGCTTGAGTTAGAGAACCAGAGAGGGAGGGACTCTACCCTCTAACACTCCCTCCCCTCCCTCTCGTCTTAGTTTTACCCTCAGAATTCTCCCCCCCCTTCCTCGTCTGAGCCCCCAAAACTCAGCCTCCCCTCCTCCGTTCTCCCCTTCCCTTCATTCTGCTGTTGGACAAACAGAGACACACATCTCTCCCTCTCAGCACCTCCTCCTCAGCCATCGCTCTTTAACAGCCGTTACTTGGTTCACTGCGGAACTGCACTACTAAGCGACGCTCAGGTAGGTGGAGACAGGTAGCATGCCTTAGTAACCACCTCTTTCTACACCACCTCTTTCTCGTTCTCCCTCTCCCTCCCTCCCTTTGACAAGGTGACTCCACTTCTCCACAGTTCTTGTCAGACCTGCTGCTTTGGACCAAAGCCAGCGGAGATATTGGTTAGTGGTGACGCATATAACCCATTCAAGACGGATTGACCGTTCCCCTTGTGATGTACGTACTGTGCCATACACTGCTTATTATTGCATCCCAAATGTCTCCTTATTGCTTATATAGTGCACTACTTCAAGCAGGGCCCCTTTGACTGATTATAAGACTCTGGCCAAGAAGGGTGGCAGCCTGTGAATAGGAGTTAGGTATGACTATACTGATTTTGGAGTGCTGTTCGGCTGAAAGGATTAGGATGTAGACTGATGTGAATAGTGGCCTAAGTTGTGATGGTGTAGCTAGAGCAAACAGTTTATCTTTGGAAACCTTGCAGGTTCTAGTCTTAGCTGAGACTTTTGTACCTGCAAGTGACATTTTCACAATGAATGCCAGGTGTGGAATGGGTGGTGTGTGTGTTTGGGTGAGGAGTGTGGAGGTTTTTGTCATTTTGTGCATGGGGATTTTTATTGTTGCAGAAGGACGAACCATCACGTCCAGAATAGTTTTTGATGTTTGCTGACTTGGTTGTTTCACAGCTTCCACCAAAAGTTATGAGATGTATATTCCTTTTGTTTATTGTTTGTACTCTTGGGTGAAAAGGCAATTTGTAGTGTAACTATGCTCTTTATTGGTATTCACTTTCAATAATCCATAGTTTATAATGCTCTTATGTTTTTGTCGAATTTTTCTTTTTGAAAATCGTTATTACAATTGCAAATACAGTGAAGTATGAAAACTAAACACAAAACCCAGAAAATGAGCAAAATGTTTCTTTACTGCCAAACTTGAGCAGGAGATTTGTGATGTCATCGTAATAGAGGAGTGGTAAGAAACATGATGAAAGGCCCACACTGCCACTAGGTTGTCATACTTGAACTTACCAATGATTTAGCATATACCTATGATTTAGCATATACCTATGATTTGTTATTTGTTATGTAAATCAGGTGTTAAATGAGCTGTCTAGGAGACTAGGACTTTAAGTTTTAAAGTTAGGTAGTTCCCTAGCTCTTAAATTTGATCCAGGCTGTTTATCCCATAGTTACAGCCTTCGGTACTCTGTGGGTTTATAGGATTTTCATGGTCAGAAAGAATGTGTTTGAGAGAGCAGACTTGGCACTGTGAGATGGGTATCAGACTACACACACTGCCTGAGGAGTGTGTGTTTCTGTGAGTGAGAGAGAGAGAGAGAGATGGAGTGATAGAGAGAAAGACTATATGTTAACCCAAGCGATAGTTTCTTGGCTCTGTTAAACTCTTTCTCTGTGTCTCTGTGAGATTCCTAAACTTGGGGAATTGAAGAACTGTAGCAGGTGGCCTTCACGCTACCCACTCCCCGGCCTATTTCACCCCAACAGCTGGTATAACCCCTGCTGAGATTTGCCCCTCTTCACACCTTGGAACGAGTAACCTCCTCCCCCTCCATCATCGAGAGTCTGCACTTCAGTTTTCTTTCAAAACGTATCTCTTTATTTATCCTAATCTAAATCTCCGTCTTAGAATGTTACCCATCTGCCCTAATCTCCAGAACCCACTTCCTCCCATCCCCCCTCCCAAGCCTGCCTCCTTGTTTTTGTTAAGCTGTCGGCGAACGGATTTGACTCTGTGGAAACCATGGGAATCTAAAGGGGACTGATTTGGGGTTTCAGAGTGGTCCTAAAGTAGTTTGAAGAGGTTTTGAAGTATTGTATGGGTTTTGTTGCGTTCATCCTATGACTCCAGATTAATTCCTGGGTCCTATCAGCGCCTCCCATTCAAGAGGCCAATCGGAAAAACAACAACTCTTACATGAGGTCATCCACCCGAGACCCGTTCCCCCTGGTCAGGTGCCCTCAGTGGCACTAACCACAGTAAGAGTGTGGGAATGCTATTCAACACAATGCACACACAATGTGAGGGTTTGGCAGATTTCAGGGGGCTCTTGAGCCAGGCCCATATGGTTTTAGTCAAACAAAATGCTTTTGGTACTACTGTATGTTACAGCTAAATTATGTAAATGTACACTATATAGGAAATAAGGCACCATTTGCAAGTTTTATGAAGGCCCTTTAAAAGCAAATAGAGAAATTAAAGAGCATGATGGAGTAGAACCAAATGCCCTGACAGAGGAAGAATTATTATCTAATTTCATTAGAAGAAAAAATACAATGAAGTTATGTCCCATTATGCAGACTATTCCTCGTGGGCTCCTGTCAGAAGTGAGGGGAAGTCGGGTGCTGATTGGGACGCAGATTCTGTGTGTAATTTAGCTTGATAAACAGAACAGCTTCTTCTTTGGCGTCAGTGCAACCCGTAGCACTTCTGTTTCAAGCCTTATTAAAGAAGAGGGACTTTAAACAGATGCTCTAAAAACGAGGGGAAATGCGGTCTGTGGTGGTCCAGGAGTCTAATCCGCTGACCACTGCACCTGAGACAGCAATGGTTTAAATCATCCTTTGGCTCTCTCCATCTCTTTCTCTGTTATCCCTTTCACAAATCTGCCTGTTTGACCATGCCGTCAATTATATACAGACTTTTCATTACAGAAAGAAACGGGAACCTTCCAAGTTAAATGTATTTTCGCCAACTAATCTACAGAGCATAAACACACTGTGACATTATTTCTTGGTGCTGGAGCTCACTCCAACCATTACAGAGATGATGAGCATTTGGCTAGCTTGTTGACATTTCTGGACAGGGAAACTCAAATGTTGTTAGCTGTACGGACAGGCTGTTTACTGGCAAAACCCAATGTTTCTCATGCTTGCTTCCAGAAACCATTTAAAACTGTAATAATACATGCTTTGCAAATTATATCCAATAAGGCTCTAAACGGAATGTTAAATGTTCATTGGCAAAAGGCGATACATTTTCTTCATGCGTTCATAGCTCGCTAGCAATTACAGTTAATAATTAATACCAAAGTGTATAATAAAACATGCCATTAGCAAGCCATTGAATGTTAGCCCCCAGAACAAAGCTGTCAGTGTGTTTGTTGAGTTGTCCATGCACTGGCACAACTTTGGAACAGTAATGTTATATATTCATTATGTTTGCAGTCAGAAAATATAAATAACAACAATTGTTAACACAAAACCGTGTCAACGTCAAAATGTTTAATTAAATTCCAGAATGCAAGTAGTCTACTACTTATTAAACCTATGTCGAGTTAAGTAGTCATAGAAAGTTTGCAAAGCTATACAACAAAGCTGTACATTTAACTGTAAAAGCTGATCCATTTTCCTCATGGTAGCTGAGGTACATAATTTACTGCGGTATACAAACTGCTCAGAATTCCCGGCTACCCCAAGGTCTGTAAAAATGGGCGCAAACATTGGAGTAAACATCTATGTAAACATAGTGACAATAGAAACATTGGCAAATTATTTTCAGGAAGAATACCACCAGAATCAATGTTTCTCTATATATCTTTCTGTATGACAGTTCACTATAATGACCCTGTGTCATGGAATATCCATCACCTAACATATATTTTGCTCAGCTGTCCCACGCGAAAATCGTCTCCATGGCCGTTTCGCAACTCACTGTCTGCTTACCCACAATGCCCACTGGCAGATGTATGCACTCACACAACACCCACTAAAACACACTAGGACACTCCAATGCACCCGTTGTCTGTCCCCGTCCAATCTGAGGTTACATAACTCTGTGTGTGTGTGTGTGTGTCTGCGCTCGCGTCTTTTACCCAGACTGTTCTGGGTTCTGCGTTTCGTCTTTTACCCAGTCTGTTCCTCTCATGAGAATCAGAAGTTAAGTCTTCTAATTCCCCGTCCCATATGCTGTGCCTGCACCCTCACATTGCCCACTATTCCCTACCTAGTGCACTATTATACCATATTCCCTGTAGGATTACATTTGGCATGTGTGTAAGGAATTCCTCCTAGCACCTCCCATGGGTTTTCTTTAAAATCCCCTAATAACCCCCAATACTTCTTCCATCCCTCCTGCAACCCGGTCCATGAAGGGATGCCAGGGGTTAGGGACATCTAGGTTGATTACCCATGCCAGCTCAGCACAAACACATCTCCACGGCATGCTTAAGCAATGCTGTTGACAACAGTGTGCTCGCCAATCTCAGTCCACTTCTGGTTCTATGGCCTGAGGTATTCAATGGCCCAGGCTGTATCACCAAACAGCCAGGGGAAATGATCTAGCTGTAATTCAACATCTGAGGCCATTGGAATCGATATGCACACACACAACCAATGTCACGTTGAATTTAGACATATTATGCACGTCTGTTTTTGACTTCATTCCATATGCTGGGCGGGGGTACAGGTTTTACAGGTTATGTTTAGGTATTTATTCTGACTTAAGTTGATGTTACTAATAGGCATTTATCCCTTTTGCTTAATGTTAGGTTTTTATTCTGACTGGATAAAAGTAAAGTTTTGAGAATAGTTTTTTTTAATACACTGCTCAAAAAAAAAGGGAGCACTTAAATAACACGTACTAAATTAAAGATTTTAATCTTTACTGTACATTGTGTAATTCGTTGAGAACAAAATTAGTAGAGAGCAACAGTCAATGGAAACCAAAATCACCAACTGACTGAGGGCTGATTCAGTCTCACACAGAAAATAAAAGTAAACAATTGGAATCACAATGCTGTTCAAACATGTGTGAATTTCATCACAGCAATTCATAATGTGACTCAGTAGTGTGTATGGCCCCCGTGCCTGTATGCAATCCTGACAACATCTGGGCGTGCTCCTGATGAGACGGTGGATGGTGTCCTCTGGGATCTCCTCCCAGACCTGGATCAGGGCATCAGTGAGGTCCTGGACAGTCTGTGGCGATACTTGGTGGTGTTGGATTCACTGATACATAACGTCCCTGAGGTTCTCAATTGGATTCAGGTCTGGGGAACTTGAGGGCCAGTCAATGGCATTAATGACTTGGTCATCCAGGATCTGCCTGCACACTCTGGCCACAGTAGGCCAGGGTCCACTGGGTCTGAGGATTTCATCCCGGTACCTAACAGCAGTCAGAATTGGCTAGCACGTGGAGGTCTGTGCGACCCTCCAAGGATATGCCTTCCCAGACCATCACTGACCCACCGCCAAACCGCTCATGCTGGATGATGTTGCAGTCAGCATAACATCTCCAGACTCATTCACATCTGTCATGTGCTCAGTGTGAACCTCTCGTTTGTGAAGAGAATGGGGTGCCAATGGGGGTCCTGCCAATTCTGGTGTTCTCTGGCACATGCCAATCAAGCTGCACGGTGCTGGGCTGTGAGCACAGGTCCCACTAGAGGAAGTCACCCTCATGGAGTCTGTTTCTGACAGTTTGGTCAGACACATGCACACCAGTAGCCTGCTGGAGGTTATTTTGTAGGGCTCTGGCAGTGCCCATCAATCTGCTAGGTTGATGCCATTCTACGGCCCTGTCCAACTCTCCTTGTGTAACGGCCAGTCTCCTGGTATCTCCTCCATGCTTTTGAGACTGTACTGGGAGAAGTAGCAAACCTTCTTGCAACAACACGTATGGATGTGCCATCCTGGAGGAGCTGGACTGCCTGTGCAACCTGAATGGGCTGTAGGTACCGCCTCATGCTACCAGTAGTAACAAGGACACTAGCAAAACGCAAAACTAGAGATGAATCTGTCTGGAAGGATGAGCAGAGAGCAAGTGTCTGTGGCCACCACTGGCAAAACCATTCCCTTTTTGGGGTTGTCTTGCTTCTGTTGACACTGATTCACAATCACTTATGCTTCCTAACTGGACATATTGGTATCCCTGATGTTTAATTGACTTGTGTTATACTGTGTTATACTGTGATGATTACGTATTCCCATCATTCTTTTGAGTAGTGTATATACTAACGATCAAAAGTTTGGGGTCACTTAGAAATGTCCTTGTATTTGAAAGAAAATCATTTATTTTTGTCCATTAAAATCACATCAAATTGATCAGAAGTACAGTGTAGACATTGTTACAGTGTAGACATTGTTACAGTGTAGATATTGTTACAGTTTAGACATTGTTACAGTGTAGACATTGTTACAGTGTAGACATTGTTACAGTGTAGATATTGTTACAGTTTAGACATTGTTACAGTGTAGACATTGTTACAGTGTAGATATTGTTACAGTGTAGACATTGTTACAGTGTAGACATTGTTACATTGTAGCTGATTTTTTCTGGAGTATCTATGTAGATGTACAGAGGCCCGTTATCAGCACCCATCACTCCTGTGTTCCAATGGCACGTTATGTTTGCTAATCCAGGTTTATCATTTAAAAGCCTAATTGATCATTAGAAAAACCTTTTGCAATGATATTAGCACCGCTGAAACTGACTGTTGTGCTGATTAAAGAAGTAGTACAATTTCCTGGCTTCTCCTATTTGCACGTCTGGTTAGATGCTAACTGCATTTCGTTGTACTGTATTTGCACTGTTCAATAACAATAAAGTTGAATCTAATTTTATAACATTTGGCCCCTATGTTTTCGTGGGTAACATCCTAGAAAGTCTGTTCAATTTGTTTGGTGAGTGCAAAGTACTAATCATGTCTACATTTTGTGATATGCTTGCACACAAAAACACATTCACACACATACAACCACATGAATTAGCATAGGATGAAGAGGTACAAATATTTTATTACACACAAACACTCACACTGTAGATCAAGGTATAATCTGAGCCTTTTTACCATTGTTCTGCAGGGACCACAATCAACAAGAATAATTTAATCTCGGTTTCATCTAGGTTGTTAGGCCTTAATCCACCACGCCAGATGTCTGCTAAATGCCCCGGGTCGATAGAGAGCGGTGGCATTGATCCAACATCTTGTTGAACCGGGATCCTTTGTGATCTCTTGCTTTCTTTTAGCCCCCATCTCTCAGTCCAAGTCCAGTGGTCCATTATCGTTATCCATTTCAGACACTGCATGGTTAGGCAGATCGTGTAAGTACATATCATTGGGCCTTAGGAAGGGTACTGGTCGGTTCTGTTCAACAATATTTTTCTGGTCTTAACTGTGGTCCTATTTCATTTGGAAGGGAATGCTGCTTCCAACGCCAGGAAAGGTCGGTTTCCAGGAGTGTGTGTAAAATGTGTTGATGCAGTAATGTAACTTGCTTGGGATCAAAGCTTCTTTAAAATCCCCTTTATTTTTATATGTGTTGTTCATGTTGTCCAAAAGTTTAACATTAAGAGAACTAGATGTTGAGTCCTATGTTTGTTTCTGTGGGCAGCCCTACTTGGCTGTGAGATGGTGTAAAGTGAAATAAACTTCAGATGAGTTACACTGTATCATTTTGATCTGTGGTTGGATTCTTTGACGTTTCAAAGAATGATAGATTGTGTTGGCAGTTGCAGACCCATTCCTTTCTGCGGTGCTCAAATCATGTAAAACTGCAGAGCACCACAGTTTGGTGAACCACCAATAGTTGTAGAGAAATAGAAAATGAAAAAATGAAGAGAGGGAATACATTTTAGTGGGAAAAGGCAATCAAAGTTTGGGTATATCCTCTTTCTCTCTCTCGGAATTATACGTTTTACATTTAATTGTTGCTCTGTTTTTTATTTTAAAACACTAACACAAAAAATCAGTGGCAGAGACAAGATGTCCAGTCCCTGCTAATGAGAAGCATCCCCACAGCATGATTCTGTCCCACAGCATGACGCTTCACTGTAGATATGAATCATGGACACTTAGCATGGACACTTAGTGTGGCCCCAAAACTCTGTTGTGGTCAAAATTGACCACAAAACATTACCCCATATCAGATATCACTTTTTGAGGAACAGGTTTTACTTGCCAACCTACAATACAAGCCAGTATTATATAGAGCTCTTCATGTGATTGATTGGTGCACAGCCCTTGAACTCTGTAGCTTCTTCAAGGTGATTGTTGCACTCACCTGTGGCTTCTAAAGTCTCCTTATTGTTTTCTAGACCCTTTTATCCAGAACCTCCACACAACTCAGTAGTAGTAAATAAATTCTGGTCGGAAAAGTAATTGCTAGAAGGAAGACAATATTAATAATACAAATTACTTCAGGAAGGCATAGGATAGATAAATAAATAAATGTTCTTTACTATGTTGTTTATGCTCCACTAGTTACCCATTTCTCATGTCAACAGATCACAAATCTTGCTGCTGTGACTGCACATTGTGGTATTTCACTTAGATATGAGAGGTTTAAAATTCTAAGTAGGTCTGTATGATCTGAGGGAAATATGTGCCTCTAATGTGGTCATAATGGCAGGAGCTTATTAAATACAGCTCGGTTTCCACCTCATTCTTTGGGCACTGTTACATTGTTACACTGTTACAACAGCCAAGTATTGCTGTTGCTGCCTTTCTTGATAGCAAGGCTTTGCTCAATTACTTTGTACATCGTCAAGGTTTTTCCTAATTTTGTGTTAGTCACAGTGGTCAGGTTTTCTGCCACTCTGACTTTTTGTTCAGGGCAAGGTAGCATTTTATTTCATTTTTTACAGTGTCAAATAGTTCTTTTTGATTTCTCATGATTTGTTTGGGGGTTATTGAGTTACTGTCTGGCTCTTCTCCCTCTTTCTCTCTCTCACCGCCTCTCTCATCCTCCTTATTTTCTCACATTCCCTCTCTCATGACAGCTGGCTACACAGCTGCATACAAGTAATTGTTTTCTTCATGGTTGAATAGAGACAGCACTGGAGGTGCAAAAGGAGGGAAGGGCAAGAGAGGAGAGACTTCTGGAAAAATGAGAAACGACCACAAACAACGCAGCAATCTAACCATCCATAATGGAGTAGTATGGATGGACCAATTCTCTAACCTTTTATCTTATAACAAACCATGAAAAAATTAAATAATTGTCTATTAAAGTATCCCAAAACCCATCAAATCACTTGGAAAGAATTACAGGACAAAATTCCTACCTTCCAACACAAAAAAAGCCTGTGGTGTTGTAATTAGTTGGGAAATGTGTCCGACTTAGAATGTTGCTGAGACAGTTGTGGTGCAGGATAATTTAACGTTTATAATAATTAAATATCTATCATCTGACTCTAAATTATTTGGGAATATGGTATTAGAAAATATTATATGCCAGTTTAGCACAAAATAGCTACTTTTTATGTCACACCCTGTACAATATGTGGACAAGCAGTCTAACTATGAGCAATTGTGTCTCGAAAGGCTCATTCTGGCATCGTTCAGGTACATTAAATTGTGTAGCAATCCGGATGTGGGGATGTCAAGTCTGGTTGCTTCAACATACGTATATAATTAATTATCTTCTGGTCTAAGAACATGAGTATTGACATTGGTGCAATTGAAGATAGAAGGAAGGCCAAAGTAATCTATATTTTGAAGTAATACAAATAGGAATACACTGATATCACAATTTTTCAGACTGTGTAAAAGTACGATATATTTGGGTACCTACCAATACCGAGTACCGATACAAAGTACTCAAAGCTGAACTGGGTAGGATTTTTTGAGTAAAAAAACAAAAGTTTTGTATCCTGTAAACATGTTGTGTACCGGGTTCTGGTGTTTTCACGATTCTCTCGTCTCTTCACTTGACAAAAAATCAGTTATCATACTTGATAGGTATTGTATCAATGTCATTCACAAATTAAAGAAAATCAAACGTTGTTGTGCCATGAAATGATATTGCTTTGTCAGTGTAAAGATTGTCTGCAGTCTCGCAAGCAATTGCTCCTTATGACTTTTCCAAGTATTAATATACTAGGCCTATTTCAGGCTAATAATAAGAAATGTTAGTCAGTTTAGCACAATGCTTAATGGTGTCTATTTAAATATTCAAACATAGCGTGATTTTAATGTGTGTCAAAATTATCTAATGTTGAGATGCAATATCCCAATACTGGCTGACTAGCGTGCTAGACTAAACAGTACTTACTTTATCATCCGTGAAGTACATACTGGTAGTATGTAGGATGCGATTTGAGATTTGACTGATATATAGCATTCGTACGCAATTGGGAGCAGCTTCCAGGACAACAGACTGCCAATTCCTCCCTTATAGCATACACTTCAAAAACTGCAAAAAAGCAAAAGACTTTAAGGAGCTCTCTATACCTAGCAACCAGGAACCCTGAACTAAAACGAGCAAGCCTAAGAATAACGTTGAACTTTGAGTTAGCGCTATTTTTTTGGAACAGGTGATTTGTTTTTGATATTATTATTATGAACGTCTTTCTTTATCGTGCATTGGTGCGGAACCGCTATCTGATCAGTGAGTAATGGCAACATCTTATGTAATGGCATATTTCTATGAGTACGACTACAAGTACTTGGGCGCCTTTATCGGCCCGATACTGGTATCGTTACATCCCTACAGGACGCTATCGAGCTTTAGCTCTAGCTCTGCTGTAACCAGCTCTGCGATCTCAGCAGCAAGCACTGCAGTGCAAAGATCCAATCTAGGAACAGTGAGGTCCAGTTGAGGTGCCAACTTGGCCTTTCCAAAGACTAACCCATCTTCAACTTGCTCATTTCGATGTCACCTTGAGGTAGGCCACAGCTGTGATGGCTTTCACAGATTAATCCGCAAAGACGCAGAGCTCCTTGTTCTGAGCATCCAAAGGTGAGAAGGTAGAGAATCTGCGGGGTATCTGAAGCTCCCGTAGATCCTGCAGTGATTCTCTCCATCTGGTCCAGTCTGCCTCCTTGTCCATAGGTAGGGGTGAATGCATGCTATACTGGTATCGGTTTTGGTGTATCCCTAAATACAAATTATTCCAGTCAAGCAATAATGTTAAAATGCATGACAGCTACAGACCAGCTAAATTCAATGTCCTCTTCAAGCATCAAAAGTCTATGAAGTATATACCATAAGAATATTAAACACTATAGCACAAAACGTGCCGAAGGTATCTCTTAGTGATTGACACCATGATTTAACATGAACGTTTCTAGACCGACAATTCAAATCCAAATTTCCCATTGTGTTAACAATAGAACCACCTTGGCTACAAACATGAAAAAAACGAAAATGTCCCATTGAGTTGAGACACCAGACCAAGTTGGCTTTCTAAAACACATCTCTTTCATTCCACAAATGTTGATAATTTTTACAAGATGATAAATATCACAAACCAAAAATTCGATTTATCCATCCTTGAATTCAACATCATTTGTAGTGTCTTCCCCAATAATCAGAACCAAGGTCTAATCAGCCCAATTCAAAAAAGCGTAGACAAATTTGACCCAAAAATGTATTTGGGATAAATTACAAAAAAATCCACCAGAAATAGTTTCAAAATAACCTTAAACAGTTTAGGCTTACTATAACATAGCTGCAGAAGCTTGTAGCCAGCAAAGATTTTATCTATCCTGAACAAATCCTAATGCATACTTTGTTCTGTCAATGGCGAGGATAGAACACTGGTTGCCTACATTGCAGTCTGGGTCTCTAACCACCACGCTATATACAAGGGGTAGTTCAGTCAGTCAGTCAGTCACTCGCTCAGTAAGAGACATTGGCTCTTCTTGGTGGGCTCCACCTACGCGATCCGGCAAAACCAGAAAATAGTTGATAGCATAAATATTCACCCCCTTTCAGTTTTGGCTATAGGCACATTTGTCATCGACTACAGCCATGAGTCACATTTGGATAAGTCTACCAGGTCTGCACATCTCTGTACACAGCAATGTTTAACCATTCTTCTTTTTTTGTTCAACCCCTGTCATGTTGGCTGGGGACCTTAGCTGACCAGTCATTTTCAACTCTTTTTACACATTGTCTATTGGATTGAGGTCCGGATATTGGCTTTGTTTTCAAGTCTCTCAGGTGTGGCTTTGGCTGTATGTGTGCGGTCATTGTCCTGCTGGAAGATGAATCTTCTCCCAAGTCCCAGGTCTCTTGCAGAGTTCAGCAGGTTTTCTTTCAGGATTTCTCTGTACTTCGCTGCATCTATTTTGTCCTTGAAATTCACAAGCTTTTCAGGCCCTGATGCACAGAAGCACCCCATAGCATGATACTCCAACCAATATGCTTTATGGTAGGGATCATGTTCTCTGAATGGTGTATGCTATTAGGCTTGCATCAAAAACAAAGCTTAACATTGAGGCCAAAAATACCTATTTTAGTCTTCAGTTTTTTTCAACAATTGCTTTTTTTGCCACTCTCCTATAAAGTTCAATTTTGTGAAGCACCTGGTCTATTTTTACAGTATACAGTGTCTCCAAGCTCAACCATAGAAGACTGTAACCACTTCAGAGTTGCCATAGGCTTCTTAGTGGTCTCCCTGACTGGTGCCCTTCTCTCCTCTACACTCAGTTTTTGAGGAAAGCCTGTTAGACAGATTCACAGTATTCACATATACAGCTGGGGGGAAAAATGAAAAGACCACTGCACATTTTCTTTCCTTTCCAAAAAAGTTGAAAAGGAAAGGTTTGAGTGAGGAACAGAAGCTTTCAATTTGCAGTGGTCTCTTTATTTTAACCCTTCTGTTCCTCACTCAAAACCTTCCTTTTGGAAAGGAAAGAAAAAGGCACAGTGGAGCTGAAGAGAAGATTCACATATTCTCTCCAATTCTTAATAAATAACTTTACCATGCTCTGTGGGATATACAGTGCCTTGCAAATGTTCCTACCCCTGATTGGTGCTTTTGAAGAATGTTCCTTCGTTTTTATTATATATTTTTTGTTTGGAATTTTGTTGACCATACTGAATAGTGAATAGTTTGAGAGCAGCGGAGTGTACTTACTCAGTGAGCATGGCCTTGCTATTGAGAGAGGCGGCCATAAGCAAACCTGGCCACAAAATGAGAGAGAAGGCAGACACTAGCCACAAAATGAGGTGGAAATGGAGCTGCACTTTCTAACCTCCTGGGAAATGTATGACCACATTAAAGCCACATAATAATTTCCTCAGATCATACAGACCAATAAAGAATTTGAAATTTAATAAAACATTTTAACAAATGTTTTCCATGCCAATAAAGCCCTTTAATTAAATTGAGTGAGTGAGCAAGAGAGAGAGAGAGACAGAAAAAAACTCTGTTGCCTATGCTGTGTCTGGGAAATCTGTCCAAATCTGTAATCAATGGTTTTGTCTTGCTACATTCCCCTACCATATAACTCCAGCATTCTCCTCAAATCATGAATTGTCAAGGCTTTCATTTTACAAAAAACGTATTGCTGTTTCTATGGCCAGACAACTACGCCAAGCCATTCTGCTTTTTCCCACACTGCTCTTCCAACCAGGAAGTCACATAGATCAACCGGTGTAGTGGCGCACACACTCACCTGACGACCTTGAACACGATGAAACCAGTATATCCTCCCTTGGGGATGCCGGCCTATTTACATCATCCATGGAGCTTCCCAACCTCTCATCAGCTAGTAGCACAGTCAAGGTTCAAACCTAGACTTTGGTGGTGAGCTTGGCGCCACGGAAAAGCACCACTGGGAGGCTGCCTAGTCAGTGGTAATCCCTGACGGCATTGGCACTGTGGTCTTGAGCACAGCACAGCTTTCGCATGACAGAGGCTGTTAGTGTTTAGTATTAAGCCTTTTAATTGGTATTTTTCCAGAATTCGACACTGCACTGTGTCATTATTCCAATAATATATTATAATAAATGACATGCCGGGAGATCGATTTATTAAATCTATCATTCAAATAGTGAAAATGTGTTGAATTTCCATCCCTGTTATGGTGCATCTATCTAATCATCTTGCAGGTCCAGGCATGCTTAATCGGTGATCCTATGGTTGGTTTGGCCAGCAGCTGGTCACTAGGGGTGTGTGTGTCTGTGTGTGTGTGTGTGAGGAGTTGATGGAATGGAGAGGTCCTGGTTAAAGTATATGGAATTTGAGTCCAGCTCAGAAGTCTGCATACGCTTAGTTCTTAATACTGTGTATTGCCCCCTTTAGCATCAATGACAGCATGCAGTCTTTTCTAATAGTTGTCTATTAGGCCCCGAATTAAGGTGGTACAGCTGCCCATTCGACTTGGCAAAATGCCTCCAGGTCATGCAAAGTCTTTGGTCGTCTTGCATGAACTGCATGTTTGAGATCTTCCCAGAGTGGTCAATGATATTAAGGTCAGGAGACTGTGATGGCCATTCCAGAACCTTTTTCTGCTGTAACCACTGGAGGGTCAACTTGGCCTTGTGCTTAGGGTCAGTGACGTGCTGGAAAGTGCAGCTTTCATGAAGAAGAATGCAAATTGTCTACCAGTATTTTCTGATAACATGCTGCATTCATCTTGCCATGCATTTTCATAAGATTCCCTGTGCCTTTAGAGCTCACACACCCCCTAAACATCAGTGAGCCACCACCATGCTTCACAGTGGGGATGGTATTCTGTTCACTATAGGTCTTGTTGACCCCTCTCCACATATAGCGCCTATGGTTGTGACTGTAAAGCTCTGTTTTTGTCTCGTCACTCCAAATTACAGTGTGCCAGAAGCTGTGAGGCGTGTGAAGGTGTTGTCAGGCATATTGTAACTGGACTTTTCTGCGGCATTGGTGCAGTAAAGGCTTCTTACTGGCAACTTGACCATGCAGCTCATTTTTGTTCAAGTATCGTCATATTGTACTCCTTTAAACAACCACACCGTCTTTTTCCAGAGAAGCCTGTATTTCTCCTGAGGTTACCTGTGGGTTTTTCTTTGTATCCTGAACAATTCTTCTGGCAGTTTTGGCTGAAATCTTTCTTGGTCTATCTGACCTTGGCTTGGTATCAAGAGATCCCTGAATTTTCAAATTTTTTAATTTTCCATCCATTAATCCTTTTTGGATATCTTCTTATATTCTTTTCCATCTTTATAAAGTTTGATTACCTTGTTACACAGGTCTTTTGACAGTTCTTTTCTGCTCCCCATGGCTCAGTATCTAGCCTGCTCAGTGCATCCACATGAAAGCTGACAAACTCATTGACTATTTATACACAGACACTAATTGCAATTTAAAAAGGAACTTTTTAACCTGTGTGTGTGGTTCACCTTGTGTGTCTGTAACAAGGCCCAACATTCAAGGGTATGTAAACTTTAGATCAGGACCATTTGTGTGATTTCTGTTATCATTATGATTATACAAAGGAGCCAAACAACTATGTGATAATAAATGGCTTCATATGATCACTATCCTTAAATAAAAGACAGTTCTTTTTTTTGCATGCTCAGTCATCAGTCAAAATCAATGCCAACATTTCACATTTTCTGCCAGGGTATGCAAACCTATGAGCACAACTATATATTGGCCATGTACCACACCCTACTGATCTTGGTGTTGTTCTGGCTGTTATTTTCCAAAAATGTTTTAATACCTATCATTTTGTGATCGCAAGATTTACCTTGTCCGTCCTGCCTTTAAAGTATATGGAATTTGAGAGAGACAGACAGACTGAGAAAGAAAGAGAGAAAGAGACTGAAGAAAACAGGGTGACAGAAATAGGAGTGACATGTTGAAAGAGAAGGAGATAGGAGATGAGAAGACAGGCAGGGAGAGAACTGTCATGGCCCCCAGTGTTTTCCTGTCTGTTGACACAAATTCACCATGTTTGAGCTGTTGTGTGTGTGTCTATTTGATGTTGGACAGTATGTAGGTTTGTGTGCCCATGTGTGTATTTTAGACAGTGTTGTCGTGGTATCCCTGCTGTGGAGAGATGTTCTGTAGTTCGTGAAACATAACTCACCACAGAGTTAAACTGCCACTTCCTTCCTACACAAGCCCTCACACACACAGTCCTGTTGCTGCTGTTTTTAAAAGATGAAAGGTGGGAGAGTCCTCTGGAATTTGATGTGGAATGTCTAGCCCAGCAGTTCCCAACCTCTGAGGACCACCATTTGCTGAGTCACTGAAGTGTTTCTATAGAAAATATCATGCAGCTAAAATCCCATGTGGGCCACTGACGGTCCACAGACCACAGGTTGAAAACCACTGGTCTGGCCATTTACATGTGTGTATGCATGTTGATGCCTTTTGTGTGTGTATGTGTGTGTGCGAGAGAGAGAGAAAGAGTGTGTGTGCGTATGTGTGTTTTCTTGCTGTGAGGTCACATGGCATTTACCTGACTAATGCCTGTGATGAATTGGTAATAGAAAGTGAGCGGGAGAGAGTGATGGATTGGAATTTTAAAACCGTCGTCCGCAGTAGTGCTGGGGTGAAACCTGCCTTGCTCACACTGCATTGTGTGTGGTCGTGCCTCCGTATGTGCTGCCACGAGAGTGTGTGTCTCTTCAGATGTGTGTGTTTGTACACCACTGCACCACTTCAGTTGGAGTCCTCTTTGTGAACTGGCCGTTGTCCTTTATAGACCTGTATAGTTTCCTTCCATTGTGCGTGTGTGTGCGCGTGTGTCCTTGCGTGTGTGTGTGTGTTGGGCTAAACTGACACAATCATGTCCTTGGGTTCCGTCCCAGCTCACTCTGCTCCTGAAGAGGCTGCTATTATTCCCTTCTGTAATGACAAGGGAAACTGTGTGAGTCTGTCCGACTGCGGTTATGGTGAGGGAATAAAAAAATAGGAAGTCTTCCACCTTATGACACGCTTACGGCGCCTTACGTCACCCTAGCGACACCTTTGCAAAGCTTCTCCCGCCGCTCCCCGCGCTCTTCTCTGCCCCTCCCTTCGCCTGTCTGCTGCTAATGCAGAGCGTTATCTGTCTGTCTTGTCCTCCTCTGCTCTCCCTACGCACCTCCTCTACGCTCCCCCTTGCTCACGTCTCATTCTGTATTCCCGCTGTTGGACTCTCTCTCTCCTCCCAATTTCTGCCTGTCTTTCCTTTTCTGTCTTTCTCCTTTGCTTTCTCTCTTTCTCTCTCTCACTCTGTCTGGCTCTGTCGCTGGCTCTTTCTGAATTGAACAACAACCTCAGCACCTGATTGGTCAAATCAAGACAACAAATGCACTCTCTCTGCTTCTCTCTCACACCGCTCTCAGACACACACACACACACACCCACAAACACTCCAACACCCCCACACACAGAAACACATTGATACAGACATATAGGCTGCCTTGCAAACTGCTCAGTCTTCAAGACACACTCATGCGCTACACTCAAACACACACACACTCCGAGAAACACTCACAAACAAGATGCCAGAGCTGGCAAACACACTCCAAGGTGCGGACACACA
This sequence comes from Esox lucius, assembly GCF_011004845.1. Lineage (NCBI taxonomy): Eukaryota > Metazoa > Chordata > Actinopteri > Esociformes > Esocidae > Esox > Esox lucius. The sequence continues at coordinate 25,095,576 of NC_047592.1, read as the reverse complement.
CGCACTGACTCGGACACACTGACACACACACACACAGACAAACACAGACACACACTCAGCCAGTCAGTCATTCAGTAGAGCGCAATGTGGACATAGTGATGTTTTGGGACAGGAAGAACTCCGCCATGGGAAACTCCCAGAGGCAACCCAAAGGCAGGCACAGAACCAAGGGGTCAACAGGTAGGGCTCCCTCACCCTACATTCATCCATCCATTCATTCATTAGCGACAGCACAGAAGGACCCGGCTTTCCTTCTCATCGGCGTCACCTTCATGGCAGCCAGAAGAGAGCGCAGAGGGGAGGGGGACTGGGGGGGGTCCGTGTGTGTGAAGGTACTGCTCCAGCGCTTTTGATAATGCATGGCTGGATGGGATCTCTACTGGGTTTGTATTTATTCCATCTATACTGTGTGTGGAGAGAGAAAGACAGAGAGCAAGAAAGAGTGTGAGAGAGTGAGCTGGGCTGAGAGAAAGAAGTGGACAGTTTGTCTATTCCACGATTCCTGCATAGTCAACAGCCACCTACAGCACACAGGGAAAGCCTTGTTCAAACAAAGCCATGCGCTGTATATTAAATCCATTTTGTTCAATTCTTCAATGGGGCATAAGCAAAATTTACATAGCAAACATTTGCCAAAATTGTCAAAGCTGAGATTAGAAATCCAAAGTAATAATTACACACACAACACATTTATTTATTTATTTATGTCTTTATTGGTTTCAGTCACTAAGCAGAAAACTCTATTACTTTTTCACAAACACTGATTCGGTTGTCCATAGTAACCAAGTAATTAGCAATCTGTAATTGACAATCTGTTGCAAATAAATATTATGCATTTGCTCAAAGTTTTTCACTACGTTTCAACTGAGTAATGTGTTAAACGGAGCAATGCAAGTTTGAACCTTGCTGCTTTACCTCTGGGTTCTTAAAATAAAAGGACGTGAATGCACATGCTGTTTACAATAGCCTTGTGTGTCTGAGTTCCCCGCAATTACACTTTAAGATGCTTACACATGCATGCATGAAAATACACCCATTAGATACGCTCCCAAACATCCAACCATTCCAGCATACCTTATTTTGCCACTAACTTGGAAATATGGGTAACATACATAGACAGTAATAGCACTCTCTGACTCTATCTATTGGTTATGCCATAATTCTTCAGTCTCATAAGCTGCTATGGGACGGTTTTCCTGGCAACTATGTTGGGGAACTTGAAGGCTATCTGTTTGTAGTGAGGGGTTGGTGAAAAACGCCCTGTATGTGTCTTGTGTGCACACACCTGCGCACATGCACTGCGCCTCTCCCTCTGACACACACACACAGACACACACACACACACACAGACACACATACACACGAGACCTTCATTCACATTTTCACCGACTGATGGCGTCATCCATCCACCGGCAAGCCAGCAGCCTCGGCGTGAGGGAGGAAGGGAGGGAGGGAAGAGAGGGAGGGAGGCAGAGGGAGGGAGGCAGAGGGAGGAAGAGAGGGAGGGAAGAGAGGGAGGGAAGGAGGGAGGGAAGAGAGGGGGGAGGGAAGGAGGGAGGCAGAGGGGGGAAGGAGGGAGGCAGAGGGGGGAAGAGAAGGAGGGAAGAGGGGGGAAGAGAGGGAGGAAGAGAGATGGAGGCAGAGGGGGGAAGAGAGATGGAGGCAGAGGGGGGAAGAGAGGGGGGAAGAGGGGGGAAGAGAGATGGAGGGAAGAGAAGGAGGGAGAGGAGAGAGGGGGGGAAATGGTGGAGAGAGTGAGAAAAGAGGGGTGCAGGGAGAGTGGTAATGTGTGTGATTGAATGCGTATGAACAGCCGAGCCGGCTGCTGTTGCTATGGCAACGTTCAGGTGTTAAAGCAGGTCAATCGAATAGTGCTCTGCTCATGACCAGTATGTGTATATTCAGTGTGAGCGACTGTGCCCGTGGATGAGTGATTGCCTGCACCCATCTCAGGGTGGCTGTGTGTGTGTGTGTGTGTGCGTGTGTGTGTGTGGGTGTGTGCGTGCGTGCGAGCGTGCAAGGGTTTGTCAAAATGGTGGTTTGTGAAGTATACAATAGGGAGAACAAGTATTTGATACACTGCCGATTTTGCAGGTTTTTCCACTTACAAAGCATGTAGAAGTCTGTAAGTTTGATCATAGGTACTCTTCAACTGTGATTGACGGAATCTATAACAAAAATCCAGAAAATCACATTGTATGATTTTTAAGTAATTCATTTGCATTTTATTGCATGACATGAGTATTTCATACATCAGAAAAGCTGAACATAATATTTGGTACAGAAACCTTTGTCTGCAATTACAGAGATCATACGTTTTCTGTAGTTCTTGACCAGGTTTGCACACACTGCAGCAGGGATTTTGTCCCACTCCTCCATACAGACCTTCTCCAGATCCTTCAGGTTTCGGGTCTGTCGCTGGGCAATACGGACATTCAGCTCCCTCCAAAGATTTTCTATTGGGTTCAGGTCTGGAGACTGGCTAGGCCACTCCAGAACCTTGAGATGCTTCTTACGGAGCCACTCCTTAGTTGCCCTGGCTGTGTGTTTCGGGTCGTTGTCATGCTGGAAGACCCAGCCACGACCCATCTTCAATGCTCTTACTGAGGGAAGGAGGTTGTTGGCCAAGATCTCGCGATACATGGCCCCATCCATCCTCCTCTCAATACAGTGCAGTCGTCCTGTCCCCTTTGCAGAAAAGCATCCCCAAAGAATGATGTTTCCACCTCCATGCTTCACGGTTGGGATGGTGTTCTTGGGGTTGTACTCATCCTTCTTCTTCCTCCAAACATGGCGAGTGGAGTTTAGACCAAAAGCTCTATTTTTGTCTCATCAGACCACATGACCTTCTCCCAGATGGTCATTGGCAAACTTCAGACGGGCCTGGACATGCGCTGGCTTGAGCAGGGGGACCTTACATGCGCTGCAGGATTTAAATCCATGAAGGCGTAGTGTGTAACTAATGGTTTTCTTTGAGACTGTGGTCCCAGCTCTCTTCAGGTCATTGACCAGGTCCTGCTGTGTATTTCTGGGCTGATCCCTCACCTTCCTCATGATCATTGATGCCCCATGAGGTGAGATCTTGCATGGAGCCCCAGACCGAGGGAGATTGACCGTCATCTTGAACCTCTTCCCTTTTCTAATAATTGCGCCAACAGTTGTTGCCTTCTCACCAAGCTTCTTGCCAATTGTCCTGTAGCCTATCCCAGCTTTGTGCAGGTCTACAATTTTATCCCTGATGTCCTTACACAGCTCTCTGGTCTTGGCCATTGTGGAGAGGTTGGAGTCTGTTTGATTGAGTGTGTGGACAGGTGTCTTTTATACAGATAACGAGTTCAAACAGGTGCAGTTAATACAGGTAATGAGTGGAGAACAGGAGGGCTTCTTAAAAAAAAACTAACAGGTCTGTGAGAGCCGGAATTCTTACTGGTTGGTATGTAATCAAATACTCATGTCATGCAATAAAATGCAAATTAATTATTTAAAAATCATACAATGTGATTTTCAGGATTTTTATTTTAGATTCCGTCACTCACAGTTGAAGTGTACCTATTATAAAACGTACAGACTTCTACATGCTTTGTAAGTGGGAAAACCTGCAAAATCGGCAGTGTATCAAATACTTGTTCTCCCCACTGTATTTACCATATACTTTTTGTTAATAGTATGAGGTACATTTGACTGTGTGTCTGTGTGTTTGTGTGTACATCTGAATGTGTGTTTGTTAGTCAGTGTGTGTCTGTGTGTGTGTGTCAGTCTGTGTGAGTGTGTGTGTGTATGGTAGTCCGTGTGGGAGTGTGTGACTGTGTGTGTGTGTCAGTGTGTGGGAGTGTGTGTGTGTATGGCAGTCCGTGTGTGAGTGTGTGACTGTGTGTGTGTGTGTGTCAGTGTGTGGGAGTGTGTGTGTGTGTGTGTCAGTCCGTGTCTGTCATATGTGTGCCATTTCAAAGAGATCTCCTGCTGTATGTATTAAATATGCCATCTGAATGCCATAGATCATACTGTTGTTGTCACTGGAGCATATCCTTTTATCTGAACCCCTAGGGGCCAGGATGAGAAGAGTGAGAGAGAGGTGGAGATGGAGAGAGAGAGAGAAAGAGAGGGGTGGGGAGAGAGGGAGTGTTGGAGAATGAGAGAGTATGAGGTGGGTGGGGGAGAGAGAGAGATGTGAGGGGGGGGGTCAAAATGTCGTGTATTCTTAAAGAGTCGTGTCCTCTGAGAACCTCTGCTGCACACATACAACATATTGAATATTACCCATGCAGCCTATGGTTTCTGCCAATACTTCTATTTTCATTCATTGCTTTAGTGGCATAACAAACATTGAGTAAATATTTGTCAGTATAATAATACAATATACATTGTAATGACATCTTACAATATACAAAATATATAAAAATAAAAATATTCTTAAATAGTCATAATAACATACTAACAACAACAATAGAAAGTGTTTCTGCTTCTGCAGATTGAATTATCCGGTATCCCTCAGGCTGTCACAGACAAATACATATTTAGATAACAACTTTATTATCCCCTAGGGGAAAAGGAGTAGCCTCTTTTACTGATAGTTTTTCAAAATTGTTCCTCTGGGTTTAATAATGAATTGAGTCAGTTCTTCAAATAATTAATGTCTCGATGAGGAATATTTCTCACAGTTGAGCACAAAGTGCAGCTCTGTGTCTTCTTTCCCTGTCGTGCAGTGACTGCAAACACACTCCTCTGTCTGTCAGTTTCTGCCTACAGTAAATAAGCATCTGTCTCTGCTTCTTGTGTCTACTAGATTAGATATAAATTGCTAATTTATTGTCTGTTTAGAGTGAGATGGGATTTAGGAGGCATTGGTTTTTAGATTATTTTTATGTTGTAAATACAAGTCTGTTGAGTCCTTTGATTGATTCATAATTTTGTTGAGTTTTAAACAATCTTGAATCCAATTACTTTGTTCAAACACCAGCTAACAGACTCTTAGGTTCAACTAGGATTTACTTTTAGGTCCAACTCCAGCTGACTGACTCCAAACCAGCTGACTGACTCCAAACCAGCTGACTGACTCCAAACCAGCTGACTGACTCCAAACCAGCTGACTGACTCCAAACCAGCTGACTGACTCCAAACCAGCTGACTGACTCCAAACCAGCTGACTGACTCCAAACCAGCTGACTGACTCCTAGGGCTGGAAACGCAAGGAACCTTGCAATACAATGTCATCCTGATACTGACTTGCCAATTCTATATGTATCGTGAATTGATTAGGGCTGCAACTAAAAGTTATTTTGATAAACGATTAATCTGTTCACTATTGTTGTGCCTAATATGAGTTAAATACTGACATATTCTGACTGACTGACTGTTAGGTCCGACGCGGGCTGACCCAACACCCTGCTACATTACCCTTAGTTCCAACACCGACTGACCCAACACCCTGCAACATTACCCTTAGTTCCAACACCGACTGACCCAACACCCTGCTAAATTACCCTTAGTTCCAACACCGACTGACCCAACACCCTGCTAAATTACCCTTAGGTCCAACACAGACTGACCCAACACCCTGCTAAATTACCCTTAGGTCCAACACAGACTGACCCAACACCCTGCTACATTACCCTTAGGTCCAACACCGACTGACCCAACACCCTGCTAAATTACCCTTAGGTCCAACACCTACTGACCCAACACCCTGCTAAATTACCCTTAGTTCCAACACCGACTGACCCAACACCCTGCTAAATTACCCTTAGGTCCAACACCGACTGACCCAACACCCTGCTAAATTACCCTTAGGTCCAACACCGACTGACCCAACACCCTGCTAAATTACCCTTAGTTCCAACACCGACTGACCCAACACCCTGCTAAATTACACTTAGTTCCAACACCTACTGACCCAACACCCTGCTAAATTACCCTTAGGTCCAACACCTACTGACCCAACACCCTGCTAAATTACCCTTAGTTCCAACACCGACTGACCCAACACCCTGCTAAATTACCCTTAGGTCCAACACCGACTGACCCAACACCCTGCTAAATTACCCTTAGTTTCAACACCGACTGACCCAACACCCTGCTAAATTACACTTAGTTTCAACACCGACTGACCCAACACCCTGCTAAATTACCCTTAGGTCCAACACAGACTGACCCAACACCCTGCTAAATTACCCTTAGGTCCAACACCAACTGACCCAACACCCTGCTAAATTACCCTTAGGTTCAACACCAACTTAATGGCTCTTAGGTCCAAGTACAGTTGACTGGTTGTAGTTCAGGCCTCAGCTGAATGACTCTTAGGTCATTGCATAGGCGTGCTTGCAATCTAGAGCTGGATACAATCTAGAATGCGTGCTCATACGCTGTTACTGTTAGGCGCGGAGAGAGTAGAGCAGAATGTCGACCATGACATAAAATCTACATATTCAATAATGTAAATAAAAATTGTGACTGGATTTACAAGAAATCTAGTAATACCACTGTTAACCACCAAACAAGAGTTCTCTGTTGGTCCAGTGCTAACATTGTCCCCAGGATATTGTGCACAGTGCTTATTTTTTGCTTGGCACCGCAATTATTGGAAGTTGGTGTTAGTGTGAGTGACCTTACTGAGTAAACTATTTCCCGTCTTTTGATTTAAGTGAATGAGAACACTGCAAATCATGGCTCCGAATGGAACAGTATTTATAATGTTTGATGATGTAAATTAACATTGATCAGTTGCACTTTATTATATGAAAAATAAGCTAACCAATTAATAGCCTACAAGACATGTCATTTAGCTAGTTAGCTTCTGTAAGATGTATTTTTTATCACAACAAATTAAATTGTCATGAAGCAGTAACTGCCCTGTTTTGCCTGAAGTCAGGGCAGGATCAGGATTGCTTAGCTGCTTTGTATGCTCAGCTGTCTCCCAGCAGTGTTAATAGGTAGGGGTAAGTGTCCAAGACACGTGGGCACGGTCTTGTAGGAGACAATTGGTTGGTAGACTAAGCAAATGCCTCACGTCAGGGATGGGGTTTCTTGGCTAATGAAGGCCATGTTTGACTGACTTATGTGATAAATGAATTGGGTAACGTGAAGAACTGCTTTCAGATTTTACCACAACGTTTTGCGGGGATTATGAGGTGTTGACTATTCCTCTCTGTAGCAGTGATGGAGTTGGTGTTCATCTCCGGGTCTCCATTTAGCTAATGCTAATTTTTATTTACATTTCAGATATTTATGAAAAGTCTGCTGCTGCTGTCTGTGTTTGTTCAATTCATAAATTTGAGATGGTTATTACTCTGAACTTAGAGAGGGAGTCTTTGCTCACTTATGCAGCAAGAAAAGCCCCAAAGACAATCATGCATGGTTAGTCATTTTGCGAGTGAAACGTATCCCTCTAAAAACCCACTGAGGTGGCATGGTAGTCAAGTGGTCCAGCTGATACCTCAGGTACATGTTAGAAATAGGCACACCACTTTTTCACCTCTCACCTCTGAACTAAAAAAAAATGTCATACAAAATAAAGGGAGTGTGTTCTGTTTTTTAAAACAAGAATAAAAAAAAACGAAATGGTTGACTTCACTCCACTTCCCTCCTACTGTCCTGGGTGTCACATTTCAGGAAGATATTAAGTGGACCACGCATGGATAAGATTGAGAAGGAAGGAAATTAAGAAAAACAGGAGGTCCAGCCTCAAGATCCGCCATCAGTGTATATATTAAAGATACACTGGTCCTCTGTTTCAGTATTCTGTCCCAGCCTGATGCATTTTTATAAAATGTATAAACATTTATAAAAGTTTAAAACCTAGCCATTAAGATATAACATAGGCTCTCTGAATACAAGAACAACACTTACTTGCAGGGCTAATGAATGCAGAGGAAAGTAAAGCTTTTCTTTCCGGGGCTGAAGTTTATGATTAGGCCTGCTAAAAAATAATATTAAACTACTGATTCAAGAAAAATGACAAAACCCTTCCAAAGTTTTATCTATCACAGCCCTCTCTGTGCTTTTAAAGTGTTAAGCACATTTGCTGGAGCTTGTGGACATGAGGGTTTTAGCTAAGGCTGTCCTGATTCAAATATAAAATCTTGATTAATTGCATAATCTTTGGGAGGAAATCATGATTGATCACAAAAACGTACTCATTATTAAAAAAATTTTAAACATGCATTATTTTTAAAACATGGTGTTTTTCATTTTAACGAGAAGGAAAACATAAAATCTATATCAGAATGAAATCTTTTACTTAAAGCAAACCTTTATGCAAGCCTTACCCAGACACATGAGGCTGAGTTGATGGACATATAATAAATACAAACTTTAGTCCTTTGTTTAGGTATATCTATGCAAAGTCTTTATACTGCATTGTACCAGAGCAAACAACTAATATGACTATAACTATGCTAGCCAAATATGCTAACTGTCTTTTTTTTTTTGCTGTCTGGCCTTGTCTCATGTCGTAGGCAGATCATTGAAGATGATTGGAGATTTGGGGGATTTGTTGTCTCAGTGTAATTACCTTTATCTGTTATATTGACCCGGACCTCTGACACAAGTTTGACACGTAGACAGCAGTTTCTGCCTTCTTCGTTGGCATTAAACTGTATGTAGCAAATGGTGCGCCAAAAGTCAATAGCAGTTTCTACCATTTTCAAGTGTAAGTTAACTAATGCATCTTATGCTGTTAATGAAAGAGCTGTTTTTACCACTTGAAGATGTAAGATATTTGCATCAGTCAAATCATATAATCCCAAGATGAAAGACACTCACTGCAACATAACGTCACCCAGTTGACAACTTAGTAAAATCATTTAAATCAAGCAAGTTTTTGCTTAAAATATCAGTATTCTTGAATATTGACAATGTGGACCAAAACTAGCTCAAATTCTTCTAGTTTGCTTCATCGTCGCCAAGGGCTTCATTGTCTTATCCCGTTCTAGTGACTCCTTGTGGTAGGTCAGGCGGTTGCAAGCTTGATTGTTGGCAGGAGGATGCGTTCTTCTCCAGCACATGAATACCAGCCAAAAATTCCTCCTGCAGTTTTAGACAATGTGAGATTACTTACTTTTTGTGTTGTTGGAGGAGCTTGGCCATTTATGTTCCCTTTGGAATTTATACCAGCGGTTTGAGAAAATAATTCTGTGCTTTAAGGTGCATACTTACACTTCAAAGCTAGCATATGACAATACAATTTGTATTTTCCATATTGTACATAATTGTTTTAAAATCATTCAGGTTTTTGGCAATCAAGCCCTATTTCTACCTCCCCAGAGTTACATGAACTTGTGGAAAAAATTTCTCTGCTTCCAGTATGAAGGTTATAGGTACTGTAACCAATCACCACAGGGTGTGGATGTTTGTTAAGGTGAGGACAAATTAGTGCCTGGAAGATTAGGCAACGACCTGCAGGTGTGCTGAGGTCATCAACCCCAGGTGTGTAAGAGGGTAAGAGGTGCTTTGTCTCCATCTGCTGGACACATCGTGTCCCTCTGCCAATCTCATGGCTCCATATGCCTCAGTAGTTTTGTGAGCCAGTGTCTCTAAATCTGTGGTATTAAATTCCAGTCCTGGGGACCCCAAGCACTTAGGAATTTATGTGTTGTTTTTAGATTTGGTTTAGTCCCCGATTAGCAGGAAAGGATACCAGTAGTGTTTGGGTCCCAAGGACTGGAATTTAATACAACTACTCTGGCTTGCTCTTAGAGGGTGTAGGAGTTTGTTAGACCCTACCATGGCCCCTTCAAACAAGTGTGCAATGATGCAGCCTCCACAAAGTGTAATCCCTTAAGGTACCATGTCATTTCTTAACACAGGCAATTTGGGACTTGAAACAAATAAAAGATTAAATACCTCTTACAGAAAATGTTTAGCTGTTGCTAAGTTTAGCATCTTGTAAAGTGATCGGAGGGAATTGTTCATTTAAATTTCATGCTTGTTTTACTTCTTTAAAATTGCAACACAAATTGCTTCATTCAAGTCACAAGCGTATCCCAAAGCTTGTATGTTTTTAGATCCCCTTGTCACCCTCTGGAAGTAATCGCAGTAGCTTAATCAGTGACCTTGGAGGGCACTCTGAGCAATAGCCTAGAGACCAAGGGCTGGTTTGGGACGTTCACTTGGCTCCTTTAGTTTTACAGCTGTGGTCTCGTTGTTGTTGTTTTACTTACGTGTTGTTTTAGCAGGGGTACACACACACCTCTGGCCCCAGGTCCTCACATATGCAACCAGTTTATCGTCAGTGACCAGGAAAGGGAAGGAAAAACAGAGTGGCGTTGACAATGGTCAACATCGGAGGGAGGGAAGGGGGAGACAGGAGGGGAGTGTGTGAACACTGCCGGCACCGTTTGCTTCCTCTCTTTCTCCCCCTGACGCACTAGAGGAAACAGGCTCTCTCCCTCTATCTCTCTCCCTCTATCTCTCCCTCGTTCTAGCTGAGACTCCCAGTCGCTTAATGACTCATGAGACTAACCTCAGTCTTCAGCGTCTTTTCCCTTGCTCCCTGTTCTTCTCTCCCTTCTCTCTCTCTTCCCAATCCTCTTATTTCTGCCAGTGGGTCTCAGTGTGGGACTGGAAATGGAGAAGCTGGAGGTTTTCCGGACCAGGTCAGGTAAGGCTGTCTGGGTATGTGGGGATGTAGTCGGAGCTCGGGACGTCCTAGCACGGCGGGGGAAGAGAGACGCTGAGGAATTTTGGACTTCTTTTAAGTTAGCAGACACGTAACGTTGTGTGAAGGCCTGTGTGTGTGTGTGTGTGTGTGTGTGTCTCTCCATCTGTCTATCGTTCTGTCTGCGTTTTTTTCCATGTGAGTGTGTCTATATGTGTGTTAAGGTTTAAAAATGTGGATCAGAGTGGGGAAAACCCAAAGGCATGACAAGGTCATGTATTAGCTGTTGAATTTACCTCAGTGCTGAATGATACAACAATAAGCCTTTATCCTGAGTGTGTATGCATGTTCTTTTGTACTAATGAGTGCATGTGAACGTCTGTAAGGTGATGTCAGTTGGGATCTTGGTTGTAGGAGAAGCAGTTGGGGCTTTTTTTCTTGTACATGTCACGCTAGGAATAGGAGTCAGTGTCTCATTGATCGGGAATGGAGGTTACCCTGCCAAAAGGCTTTTTTCTGAAAATGTGTTTTTACAACAGACTTTTGTGTACAGTTATTCTAGGGCTTTTTCTCACTTTTCATCAGTTTTTTCCAGTTTAGTTTGAACATCTGTGTAAGATCATGACTGTGTTGTTATAATCGAAAAATAAGGTGGGAAGGGCTGTGCCATGTGTCAAACATTCTAGTAATAAGTGTTTTTCTTCTGGACGATGTGAAGCAGAGCCGGTAGTTATGTTGATAGTTCTGGTGTTACTGTTGAAGTTGAACGTTCTAGAGTGAGAACATTCTAATTCCCACAACAGAATGAAGAAGGTCTTGGAGGTTTCTACCATAGAGCATTTAACTCTATTCATCTCTATGGCTCCGAGTTGAGATCAATGTTGAGTCCTCATGTGGAAACCTTGTGGTTTTGTGTGTGTGTGTGTGTGTGTGTGTGTGTGTGTATATTTGAGAGAGAGAATCCTTGAAAGGCTCTTTGTGTGTTGAGGGAATTAACACAGTTTTTGGTTGAGATCTTCCAACTTGATCTTCGAGCTCAAGGAATCCTTGTACACAAATGTTTAAGCAGTAGAATTTGTGAGTGTGTGTGTGTGTTAAGAGAAGAAACACACAACACTGTTTAGACCATTGGATGACTAAAAGTGTGGTTAGTATTCCACCACGAAATTCCAACAGTGCATTAGAATATTCCATTAGAACATTCTGAAAGTATCATAATAACTATGACAGTACGACCACATACCCTGGCTCAGCCAAGTATATCACACACACACAAAAAAATTCCATGTCACTCTCGTTATCCTTTGTCAGTAATTATCTAGGAAAATGAATGTGTGAGAAATTAAGGCTCATGGAGTTTTTATGCAAACTAGATTCTAAATGCAGCCTCGCATCTTAGCCTGAAAGGTGAAATGACACTAAAGAAAGGAGAGAGAGACAGGAAGAGAGAGGGGGAGACAGGGACAGAAGGGGCTGGGTTGAGATCAATAGGAAGGACAGCGCAATAGAGGGAGAGGAAGAGAAAGTAGGAGGTTTGGAAGTAGAGAGAGTAAAGGGGGTTTGAAGGAGAAAGAAATGGAAGGAGAGAGAAAGAAAGAAAGAGAAAGGGGGGAGGAAATAGAGGGAAGGAAATAAGAGAGAGTGAGGAGAAAGATACAGTAACATAATGTAGGCAGGGAGAGAGAGATGGAGGATTCTTTTGGAAGAAGAGTCCTTTCGTGTTTTTTCCTTTAGCAGTTACTGTAGTATTCTGTAGTATTTGAGTGTTTGCAAACGTTACTATAGTATTTACTATAGTGTTGTAGTGGTTTGAGCTCAAACGTGTAATCGTGGTTGTTGGCTGTGGAAAGCGCTCTCCTCCCACATACAGTATGTGTCTTTGAAAACCTGAGAGAGCAGTGTCATAAGAAGCGGAATTGCTTGGTGGAGATCTAACAATTGGAAGAAGACGAGAAAACAGAAGTGCTAGAGGTCTGTGTGCGTGCGTGTGAACTGATTTGAGTTTTAATATGCAAATCATGGCCCCCGACCTCCATGTGACACTCCAGGACTACACCTATATTTTACTCTCCTGTCTTTCTCTTCTTCCCACTCTTCTTCCCACTCTTGGCCTTCTCTCAGCCAGCTTAATGAGGTAGTCACATAGAATGCCTTTCAATTTACTGGTGTGGCTTGTTAAAGTTAACTTTTAGAATGTATTTCCTTAATGGTTTTGACCCAATCAAGATGTGTTGTGACCAGGTTGGGTTGGTACACAGAAGACCATTCTGTTTGTACTGTAGTAGTCCATATTATATCAAGCTCAGCTCAAATAAACAAAGAGAAACAACAGTCCATTGTTACTTTAAGACATAAACCTCAGTCAATCCAGAATATTTTAGGAACTCTGAAAGTTTCTTCAAGTGCAGTTTCAAAAACCATCAAGCGCTATGGTCTCTCATGAGGACCGCCACAGACAAGGAAGACCTAGAGTTACCTCTGCTACAGAGGATACGTTTATTCCAACTAAAGGCCTTGAGAAATCTGCAATTAACTGCCCCTCAGATTGCAGCACAATTTTTTTTTGCGAAGTTAAAGTAACAGACACATCTTAACATCAACTGTTCAGAGGATTCTACATGAATCAGGCCTTCATGGTTGAATTGCTGCAAAGAAACCAATAAAGAAGAGTCTTGCTTTGGTCAAAAAAAACATTGGACTGGTGGAAATCTGTCCTTTGGTCCTTTTGGTCATTTGTTTTTTCAACATCACAATGTCCTAAAACATACCTCCAGCTGTGTATGTACTATTTGTCCAATAAGGAGTGATGGAGAGCTGCATCAGATGACCTGGCCTCCACAATCACCTGACCTCAACCTCATTGAGATGGACTGGGATGATTTAGACCATAGAGTGAAGAAAAAGCAGCCAACAAGTGCACAGCATATGTGGGAAGTCCTTTAAGACTGTTTGAAAAGCATTTCAGGTGACTACCTCATTGACTACCTCATGAAGCTGGTTGAGAGAATGCCAATGCTCCTACTACTTTGCTACTTTGAAAAATCTGTTCAACCCTTTTTGGTTACTATATGATTTTATGTGTTATTTCATAGTTTACTATGAAAATGTTGAAAATGTCTTCTACAATGTGGAAAAATAATAAAACAAAAATGACTTTACACTGGTAATGTATATATCAATGACTCTGATGAAATTGAGGTCAATTTGCGAGTTCTATATGTTGTATATCTCTGAAGTTTATTAGTCTTAGACAGGAAGTGGACAGGAAGTAGATGGAGATCTGCTTCCTACCAATCCTCCCGCTGAGACAATGGGCTCTGGAAGTAATCTGGAGTGTGTGTGTGTTTGTGCGTGTGTGCGTGCGTGCGTGGGTGGGAGCATGCGTGTGTGTGTATGATTGCCTGTGCAGTATGGTTGTGATGGAACTAGACCAATTTGCTGGATCCTTATAGACTTAACTTTTAGGCTTCAAAGACAGAAAAGCTTCTCACTTTAGTCTTATCGTCTCCCTCAGTGATAGGAGAACGAATCTTCTTAACTTATGACTTTAGCTCTTCCACACAGCAAAATGTAGTGTTAAAAAGACGCTTCAGAAGGGTCGTGTTTCTTGTGGTAACTGGGATTAAGCTGTGTGTGTGTGTGTGTGTGTGTGTGAGAGAGAGAGACTTCTCCCCTTGTGTTTCAAGAGGGAATCATCAATCAGTTTGACCTCACATCACACTGTGGGGGACTGTCTGTCCGTTATGGGGAATAAAAGACACACACACTTTTCTTACCAGCCAGTGAATGGGAATGTGACGTAAATGTTTTCAAGGAAATGTCTGAAAAAAATTAAAGAAAGCAGAGGTTTGTTCTCACCAGGATTTGATAGGCATCTTTCTGCAAAGTGCCTGGGTTGCCAGCAGTTGCAGGTGCCCTTGGGGTATGTTGTTCTGTGTCAACCAGGTTAACACTGCAGGAAGTTGCGCCAAAACTAACCACAACAAATCAGGCCTGGCTGGCAGTCAGTGGACAGTGACCTCACCGTGTTGCCTTCCTGGAAGATTGTTTTAGCTTTGTGCAAAAAAAAAAGAAAGGAAACAAAATGGACGTCTGTTTTTCCCTCTCGCAATCCACTCTCTTTTTGTGTTTTACCCTCTGTGTCTCTATTTCTCTGTCTGCTATCTCTCTGCCATATCTCTATCCCTTTCACCCTTCCTCTCTCAATTCACAAGAAATGTTTTAGGCATGAATGTCTAGTCTTTGTAGCCAAAGCAAAGTAAGGCATTATGAAAAACAAACATCAATACCAATTGTGTGTGTTATTCAGATGCTGTGCAACACATATTATTCCCCTCTTTGTCACTCTGTCTCCCTCCCTCTGTTACACCCCACTCTTTGTCACTCTCTCTCCCTTTGTTACACCCCACTCTTTGTCACTCTGTCTCCCTCCCTCTGTTACATCCCACTCTTTGTCACTCTGTCTCCCTCCCTCTGTTACACCCCACTCTTTGTCACTCTGTCTCCCTCTCTTACACCCCACTCTTTGTCACTCTGTCTCCCTCTCCTCTGTTACACCCCACTCTTTGTCACTCTGTCTCCCTCCCTCTGTTACACCCCAATCTTTGTCACTCTGTATCCCTCCCTCTGTTACACCCCACTCTTTGTCACTCTGTCTCCCTCTCCTCTGTTACACCCCACTCTTTGTCACTCTGTCTCCCTCCCTCTGTTACACCCCACTCTTTGTCACTCTGTCTCCCTCTCTTACACCCCACTCTTTGTCACTCTGTCTCCCTCTCCTCTGTTACACCCCACTCTTTGTCACTCTGTCTCCCTCCCTCTGTTACACCCCACTCTTTGTCACTCTGTCTCCCTCCCTCTGTTACACCCCACTCTTTGTCACTCTGTCTCCCTCTCCTCTGTTACACCCCACTCTTTGTCACTCTGTCTCCCTCCCTCTGTTACACCCCACTCTTTGTCACTCTGTCTCCCTCTCCTCTGTTACACCCCACTCTTTGTCACTCTGTCTCCCTCTCCTCTGTTACACCCCACTCTTTGTCACTCTGTCTCCCTCTCCTCTGTTACACCCCACTCTTTCGGACAGTCACACATATTCACCACTGTGCTAACTTTCATTTTTGTGGAACACAAAACTTTGCATTTCTTTCTGTAGTTACTGACTGTTGATGTTCCACTAGTCTTGTTATTTCATGACACAGCAAACAGATAGTGAGTTTCTGTCCTGGTGGTTCTCATTGATACACAGAGAAAGAGAGTGTGTGTATGTGTGTGAGATAGTGAGAAAGAGGGAGAGAGGTTCTCAGACTTTCCACACATTTTTGCCATATGGTTAATCTGATGTCAACTGCAACCCTTCTAATTTCCCAGGGTCCATCGGTAAAACCAGCCGTAGCTTTTTAACAGTTGGAAATAAATGGATTGTAATTAGGCGGTGCACCTGATATTGTTTTGGTTGTGGGGAATTCACCTCGGTCTAAAGTTAAGTAGGAATAATTTTAAGCACGTAGAATGTATACAGGCTCATTTGACAGAAAACGGTGCTTGCAATTGCAGAGTTTGATTCCCTCAGAGGACCCAACAAAAACCTATAGAAGTATCCACAAAACTCCTCAGTCAATCGAATCTTCATAAATGTTCCGTTCCAAGATGTTTGCCACACAGAACGTGGAACTATACCTAAAGATGCTGTTGTTGTCTTTGGGTAGTTAGCTTGTATTGACTTTCTGGATAAATGTTGGCTAATCATAAATGTGAAATGTAGGGCTCATGAAGAGTTTCTTTGTACATAACAAATATCAGGGACCATTAGACTGAAAGTAGTTCCCTAAGGGAATAGGTTGCAATTTTGGTCAGTTATGACAAGGGAAATGTGTAGGGGTACACTCCCTTAGTGAATGATATTTCATTTAAAACCTAATAGTTAGGATTAAACGAGTCTGTCAAACTGTGCTTTTTATGGAAGATTATAAAGGCTTCATGGATCATTCATAAAGTATTTATAGGCCCTCCTTTTTTACAGTATATTTTCAGGCAGTGGTGCACAAGAGACAGCGACTTAAGCCCCCCCGTCACATGAACCGTTTGTCTTGTAACGTCCAAGGGGGTGTGTTTGCACAGGCGGGGGAAGGGTGAGGTTCCTCTTCTGACCAATCACAGCATGCGAACCTCAAGAAAATAAATCATGTGTACGAACTGTCAAAATCCCCCTTGTCGAAGCACAAATCCACCCAAAACAAACCAAGTTTACACAAACAATGCACAAACTGTGACCACACGCCAACTTTGGGGGAGGTGGAGGTATAAATGAACCTCTAGACAGGTGGACGACCCCTGGCCGCTTCGTAAGCACCTTGGTTTGTTGACTTTTGTGGACGTATTATGAAAACGTAGCCAGTGGATTTTACATTGAAGTTGTTTAGCAGACGCTCTGATCCAGACTGATTTCCGGTCCTGACTGCATACTGTTTACATACTTCCATCATCCTGGGCCCCTCATGGGAGTGAAACCCATAAACCTACTGAGCTCTACCTACTGAGCTCCACTGATGCCCCGTTCATTTGGATTTAAAGACGTTAGGAGGTTGGATGATCATGGAGCCCCATAGGAAGAGAGTGGTGGGGGGGCATGCGGCTGTTTGTGTGCGTCTGCACTCTGCGTGCAGGACGGGTGTTCGCTAACCTGTTTGGTTGGGGTCTTCAGGTCAGGGTGGGGGCACGTTTTGGGGCCGAGGGGACTGTCCAAGGGGACGGGTGGGGACGATTGACCCTAACTGACTTCTGATATCACTTCCTGTCATTTTGCCTCGCTGACTTCCTCTGGAGAATGGACAAGATACAAACACACACCCCTATACACATGCGCGCGCGCGCACGGTGGTTCTGTTATTCAGTACTATTTGATGGTTGACGTGACTACAGGAGAATAAGCCATTGCCACAGACACGCCTGTGTGACCTCGAGCAAAGTAGCCGAGTCAGCATGCAGACCAGAGGTATCCGCAGTGTGTGTCTGTGTGTGTGTGTGTGTGTGTTGGGGGGGTTGGTGTGGTCTGGTCTCAGCCACTGAAGTCTGTATTATGGCTGATTCTCCTGTAGTCACGGTAACCATGGAACAGCCAAACCGAGTTAAATAACACGTATTAATTCCATATTTAGATGTCTTCATGTAGGGCTTTGGTCTACGACACACAGATCAACCCAGGCGGACACTGCTCGTACCTCGTCCTATAAAACGCAGTGTGTGAACTGACATTGAGTCCAGCTAACACGGTCCATAAACCCAGGCGTCACAATCAAAGTGGCGTTCCGTTGCCTTTCTAATGAGCACGACACTGAGCTGTGTGTCCCTGTTAGCAAAAACACAGATTTACATGTCTGGCAGTTCCATTTCGCCCACCTCTACGCACACAAACACACACACACACACACACACACAGACAAACACAGGCACACACACACACACACAAACACAGGCACACACACGTGTATGAGACATGAAGAGGGTGAATGAAACAGACAAGGAGAGAAAAAGAGAGAGGGACCAATGTAAAAGAAGGAAAAAGAGGATTAGGATCGCTGTCACCATGGATTCCATTCAGGGTGTAATTGTCTTTGGCGAGACTGTCTGGCCTGCCTCAGGTTGGGGTGGAGAAGAGCATGCTTTGCTTCAGTCTTCCGTGTGTTTGTGTTTCCCTTGAGACAGTGAGAGGGAGATAAAAACAGAGTGTGTGAGATAGAGAGACAGAAACATAGAGTAAGAGAGAGCATTCAAAACACTCTGGCACAAAATGGCTACATTGGCTTGCCCAGTGACACTCTCATTATCTTATTTTTTGTGATTCAGTGTGCAGTTCATTGTGCGATTCAAAGTGTGATTTGGTGTCTGAATCAGTGTTTGATCCTTTGATTGTTTCAATTTCAATATTTAAAGGGTCCCGGGGGTCCCAAATTGCACTGTCATTGCTTAGCGACTCCTTGTGGTAGGTCCTGTTCCCGTCCTAGGTGCTATTGAGTACTTCCTGGTTGAGCCAGCTGCGTGATAAAGCAGCAGAACAGCTTGGCGAGATGTTACCAAAGTAACGTCTTGATCAATGAAACAGGAAAAACATTTCCTCAAGGTTATTCATTGTGTATTCGTCATTTAGTGGATGATAATTGTACATGTTGGGCTTTTGCACATCTTCCAGTATGTGTATATTATATTGTTATTATTTACTATGTTAGTCATTTTTTTTATGTTTCATTATAATCTTCATAACATGCAGTGATGCTTTTGCTATATTTTCAAATGAAGCAATTTGAAAAGAAATCAGAATAAGTCAGACAGCTATAATACTACAAGTGTTTCACTTCGAAGCTTGTTGCTTACATACCAATAAATCAATCAGATGCAAACAATGACAACAAATCGATGCCCAGTGACTGTAAATAAAACCCTACCTGGGCGGGTCAGAACAGAAGAAGAAACCTAGAGAGGAGACACTCTGAGGGTTGGCCAGGCCTCTTCTGGTTGTGCCGGGTGGAGATGATGAGAGTTTTGCCAGAAGAATATGTGAGTGTGCTGTCTAAATATGTGTCCTCCCAACACCAGTGTTTACTCACACTCCAGGCCTCCAGGAGAATACATTTGGTTAAAAAAAGAACAGAAGTAAATTGAAACAGCGACGCTTCACCTTTGAATATGTTTGTATGTATGTGTGTTTACAGTCTGCATGTGTGTACATCCTCAGGTCACATCTCTTTCACTCTCTCATCTCCCTTTTCTCTGTCTCACTCCCTCTCTTTCTGATCTCCCTTTATCTCAGTCTGCCTCTGTCACTTTCTGTCCCTCTCCTCTCTCTCTCTCTCTCTCTCTCGGTCACTGAGTGGGTCTTATGAAAGTGTTGCCATGGTTTAAGCCCCGCCAAGTTATTTTCGTCATCTTTCCCCTTAAGTATTTCATGAGACAAGGGTGAGAACCTGGGTGGGGAGGGATCATGGGGGGTGTCAGTCACTGTAATGCAGGGAACGAGAATCCGCTTACCCCTCCCCAAAACCGAACCGAACAGCAACACCCCCCATCCCCCACTCGTCCATGTCTGAAGGCTACCACAGACAAGCTGCCGGGGGCCCTCTGCCCAGTGTTAAGATGGGCGCAGGCTCCTACGTGCCCTTATGCAATACGCAGACGTCATGTCTGTGCTGACCTTGACCTTTGCTGCAGAGGTCAACTCAGGTTAACCTCTTACTCTGTCTCACTCTCCTTCACACACGCCCTTCGCTGTCCAAGCCATGTGTAGTCAGCGGACGATTTGTCTTCAGTTCTCTAATCCCTCCATCTTTCTTCTCCTTGAAATCACTGTGGTTACATAAGAAAGAAGAGGGAGGCGAGGGGGAGGACAGGAGGAGGGGAGCAGAGGATTGGGGAGGAGCACATTCATTCTGGTGTAGAGGAACTGCTGCTGAACTTGTAATCAAGTGGACTCTTCTATCCTCCCTGGTACATCAGAGGTTTTCACATAATAGGAAGTTTCTCTCGCTTCTTTATTTTTTTTTCTCTTTTGCTCTCATCTCTCTTTTGGTATCCAGTTCTCATTCTGTCTCATGCTTTCTCCCTTTGTCTCCAGTTCTTCTGTCTCTCCTCTTTCTTTTACTCCTTTCTCCTTCTGTCTCTGTTACTGTCTTTTTGCCTACAGTCCTCACTGTGCCATTCTCTCGTCTCCCTCTCTCTGTCTCCATGCAGATCACACATACATGAACCTTCCTCTCCCTCTCTCTGATTGGTCGCTGTGATTTGTTGTGGATTTAGGAAGTGCTGTTGTTCTGTTTATGCTGATTTCTGGGATATTTTTGTTCGGATGATTATTCAACTGTTTGGTTCTTCAGCTGTTCTGGAGGTGGCTCTCTCCTTGACAACACACACACACACACATTTTCGCTCCAAACCCTAAGCGCAGCCCTTCCCCTCATAATTGTCTATTATGTAACACAAGTCTCTGGGTGTAAGTTATGCAAATTGTATACGTTTTTATTTACGCTCTCTCTTTCTCTCTGTCCGTTTCACTCCTTCCCTCTGTCTGCCGCACTCTACTTCTGTCTCTCTCTCTCTCCTGCACGCCTGCCCTCTGTTCACTCGCTCTCTGCCTCCCTCTCCCTCTCTCCCCCGCTGTCACTTGCTCTCCCTTCTCCTCCCTCCATTTCTCCTCATCTCCCCTCCTCCTTTCATCTCACCCGTTCCCTCCCTCACTATCTCCCCTTCTGTCTTCCACCCGTCTCCCCCTCCTACCTTTCTTTCCTCGATTTCTTTCTCGTCCAGCCAACACCAACTTGGACGCCGAGTCGAAGCGTAGCGCGGCGACGGCGGCGGCCCACTTCCGGTCTCCATGGCAACAGAGCGTGAATGTGTTCGGCTCGTGGAGCAGGCCGGACTGTGTCCAGGAGCTGCACCAGGAGGCTCAGCTTAACCTGCAGACTCTGCTGCAAGGTAAAAAACCATCTGCGTGTGTACCGGGGTGTGTGTGTGCGCGTGTGTGTGTGCGTGTGTGTGCATGTGGGGAGGGAGGAACAGGTGATGATTTGTTTTTACGTGGTGGGAAATGCCGCTGCCGTGTTTCCATGCGATGGTGTGTGTGTGTGTTGGGTGATGGGAGGGTTGATGTGAGGGGACATGGCTGCAATCTTCAATGCCATCTATTTAGTTCTTCTCCCAATTCGTAGCAAAGATTCTGCTCCATGTGCGTTGCACAATTGACATTTTCCTGTGCTGTGTTTCTCTCGCTCCTTCGGCGCGGAAGGGGATTTCGGTTGACGTTTGTGCTTGCATAATATTCCTCTTCCCTCTTTCCCTTCTTTTTCTCTTTCCTCTCCCTCCTTATCTCTGCCTCTCTTCTTCGCCTCTCTCCCTCTCTGTCTCGCTCTCGTGTGATCAATTAACCTGGCTCTCGTTGTCCCATGTCATCAGTTAGCCTGGGTGTCAGCGGTCTGTTGGATCAGTTAGCCTGGGTATCAGCGGTCTGTTGGATCAGTTAGCCTGGGTGTCAGCGGTCTGTTGGATCAGTTAGCCTGGGTATCAGCAGTCTGTTGGATCAGTTAGCCTGGGTGTCAGCAGGCTGTTGGATCAGTTAGCCTGGGTGTCAGCAGGCTGTTGGATCAGTTAGCCTGGGTGTCAGCGGTCTGTTGGATCAGTTAGCCTGGGTGTAAGCGGTCTGTTGGATCAGTTAGCCTGGGTGTCAGCGGTCTGTTGGATCAGTTAGCCTGGGTGTCAGCGGTCTGTTGGATCAGTTAGCCTGGGTGTCAGCGGTCTGTTTGATCAGTTAGCCTGGGTGTCAGCAGTCTGTTCGATCAGTTAGCCTGGGTGTCAGCAGTCTTTTCGATCAGTTAGCCTGGTTGTCAGGGGTCTGTTCGATCAGTTAGCCTGGTTGTCAGATTGGCGTCCGGATTACGGCTGCTTCCCAAATGGCACCCTATTCCCTGGAGACGGTGCCTCCCTTTGATCAGTCCACAGGGTTTATTTAGGGGATAGGGGGATCAGTTAGGAGGCTGGATTATATCTGCAGGTTCCGCCCGCCCTTCTCACTGCACTCAGTAAACATTTGAATGAATAAACAGATGAATGAACGCTTACAAACTGCAGAGCATCATCAGAGTGCATTTCCCTCCTTTTTTCTTCTGGCCTCTTTCTCTCCTCTCTCCGTTCCCCCTCTCTCTTTCAGTCAGTTTTTTTCTCTCCCCATCAGCAAGTGTGTTTGTTATTCAGAAACCCACCAGATAGCCCCCAGTAACAGATGTATGATGGACACACTAGCCTGAGAATGGATATGACGGTACGGTACATACAGTGCATTGAGTTGCATTGCATGGTGCCTTGTACGAAGGGAGCACAGCTACACCCCTCAGCCTGAAACTAAAGGAGGATATTCCTTGTTCTTTATATATCATGTTGTTAATATACCTAGAACAGTAAGTCATTGTACTCACCTTCCCACTGGCAAACAAATACATTTGCATTTCCGCACACCACAAAACTGAGGACCTGTGTTCATCATGGGGACAGTTTTTCAAGAAAACAATATCTCAGGTGTTGCAGGTAACATCTGTTGGGTTTTTGAATAAAACATTTTTTTTTTCTGGTGATTTGCCGGTACAACTACTGAAGATGCAACACAAGGTCCTGGTCATTTGACTTTAGACGGACACTATTTAGGAGGAGGAGATAGCTTGAGCCTGATCTGGATTTTTCAGAGCTTGAGTTTTCTCTATACATTACACCAGTTAACTGTTTATCCTCAGTAAACCCAACCGCATCCCCCCCTCTTTTGACGGACCGCGTAAACGGAGCCGGCCAAAAAGAGCGAATGTCTCTTACTGAGTGAGTGACTGACTGACTAAGTACCTCTTGTTAGATAGCGTAGGGTTTAGAGAAGCAGACTGGAGAACTATTGGTCCCGAGTTCGTACCTCCTTGCAGGTAAAGCGAATTACACATGAATTATTTCGTATAGACGAAAACTTTGCTGGCTAAAACCGTCAGTATCTACATTATAGTATGAAATAAAACAGTTTACAGTTATATTGGAGCTGTTTCTGGTGAAGTACACATCCGTTCATGCTTTTTGGGTCAGGATAGACAGACACATTTGCTGGCTACAACATACAGTAGTTACGTTATAGTAAGCCTTAACTGAAACTGTATATGGTTATATTGCGACTGTTTCTGGCATGGAAATGTTCATCTTCAATCTCGCTTGCAATTGCTCAATTCTTATGATTATTCCTAGGAAGTTAGTAGATACTAGTAAGCCCATTACTGGCTAATGAGCTGTTAAAACGGCCAGTGGCAAAAGCAATATAGTTCATAGACGCTACGGTGGAGGTAAACTTAATAAGAAATGTTAGTCAGTTTAACACAAACCTCAATGGAGTCTAGCAACTGCGGAAACATGTAATGCCGTGGCGTAGTGATTAAAGACAGTGCCTCTCATGTGGAAGACCTGAGTTAGAATCTATTGAGAGCAACGACATGTATTAATTATTTCTGGTAGATTCCATGATTCTCTGGTCTTTTCACTTGATGAAAAAGTTAGTTATTGTCACCTTTATTGATAGTTATTGTATCATTGTCAGAAAAAGGTATGTTGTTGTGCCATGAAAGAAAAAAATACATTCTAATGCCATGAAAGGAAATAGCTTTGGCAGACTCGCTAGCAATTGCTAAATTCCTATGACTATTCCATTAAGTTACTAGATTGAATTGTAAAACTTTATGTAAGGTTGAAGTTCCCTTAACTCAGGTCGGGTAATGAATGGGGATTGATGAGACTTGGAAACTATTTAGATATGAAGAACTTAATAATGTTGCATAACTCCTCTCTGACCTCTTGGAGATGCGTGTCTCAGGTTCTAAACACTGTTGGATTGCATCCTACCTGGGAGGCCAGTTGTACCGAGTGAAGTGGAGATCTGTTTCTGCCCTGCAGTCCTTCACTACTGGCATCCCAGTGTTGTGGGCTTGGTTCCAGAAACTTGAGACCTTTGCTTGGATGTTGGCCCATCACCTCAAGCTCAACCTCCATAAGACAACTGCTCTGCCTCCAAGGAAGGTCTATCTTCTCCAAGTTCTCTCCTTCTTGGTTGACTACTCCATGGTGTCCTTAACCCTAACCCAAAGTACAGTGGAATGACCCTGGACAACAAATTCACAATCATTAAGGCATTGACTTGCTCCTGCATCATTAGTAGAGTATTCCCTTTCCTTACACAAGTCAGTAATCAAGAAGCTACCCAAGTTGCTGCTTATACTTATCCCGAATGCCGTAGCCTGCCTGGTTTTCAGTCACCCAATGTTTTCCCATGTCACACTGCTACACCACTGGATTCCAGTTGTAGCTTGTATCCACTACAAGACATTGCCTACCTGCAGGCCTTGCTCAAACCCGTCATCCTTACAAAGCCGCTTTGTCCTGCCATCTCTGGACTATTGGTTGTTCCACCCCTACATGTAGGCAACTCCCACTCAGCCAAGTCAAAGCTCTTTTAGTCCTGTCATCCTAATCCTGGAACCAGCTTCCCAAAGTCCCACCTTGCTGTCTTAAGGTGAATACAATAAATGTAAGTTGTTTTGGATAGCGATTGCTAAATTATGAAAATGTAAACTATTTAAACAGTGGGAGTTTTGTTGAATCAGAGACCATGAGCCATTTGTTATACATGAATAAGGTCCTTACATTTAATCTGTGGGGAAACCGCTATAATATCTTTATATTCATTTTGAAGAAGCCCTAAAGGATCCTGTAGGAACCATTTATTTTTACAGTGTATGGGTTTATGATTATTACACTTCATATTAACATGTAATATCTTCAGTAGCCAAGCTGTTTCCAGAACCTTAATTAAAAACCTTTGCAGAACCATTTGTTAAACAGCGAAATTGCATCATCAGATTAAGCCACTTTATTCACAGAGGATTCAGCTAAATATAGAA
This sequence comes from Esox lucius, assembly GCF_011004845.1. Taxonomy (NCBI): domain Eukaryota; kingdom Metazoa; phylum Chordata; class Actinopteri; order Esociformes; family Esocidae; genus Esox; species Esox lucius. The sequence continues at coordinate 25,070,529 of NC_047592.1, read as the reverse complement.
GATATTTAGCTGCTACTGTAACTGCCAATAACTTCGGAACAGAGTTGACAGAAATACAAAGTTGCTGGAGTGTCTGCTCTTGTTAACAATAAAGAGCATCACTCCCCACTCCATGCACATATGCGGCTCCCCACCAGAGACCAGGGTTCAATACTTGTCTTCACCTCGGTGTCAATAAAAGCCACCTACTGTCAAGAAAACCCTTGCGAAAAAGGAGTGTCTGGTTCGTCAGGGGCTTTTATTTTTTCCTTTAGCAGACTCTCATCCTGTGACTTACAGGAGTTAAGTGCCTTGCTCAAAGGCACACCAACAGGTAGGATCATTAATAAAGAACATACAACCTGTGAATCCAACCTTTTCTCAGCAGGATCTGTCATTTTACACGCTCTATAACCACTGGCTTATTGCCAACAGACATCCATCTCTGAGGAGCAGATATTATTTAACCCTCTCATCATCTGAACTTCTGAATATTTTCATAATCTCCCCCTGACAAAGTCAAAAGAGGACTGGCCACCCCTCAGAGTCCGATTCCTCTCAAGGTTTCTTCCTAGGCTTCTACTTTCCTAGCAAATTTGTGACAATTTGACAACTGATGTAAAATTGGCTTTATATATAATACTTTTGATCGATTGAACAATTAGAATAAAAGGCCAGCAACAGAAAAACAAGATATGTGATCTAATCGCTGTAAAGAAGCATTAATTGATTCGATTAGAATTCCAAAAAGCACAATATACTGAGTGTTTTATTTATTCATTCATAGAGGTTAGTTTGAATGACTGCAGTGCACAGTGAACATCACACCCTCCAATCTCAGCCTTGACAATAAGGTCTTAGCTGCAATGTCTAGAAGTCTAAAAAATTCAAACATTTCTCATCCATATGTCCTTGTATTCATGAAGCCGCCCCTCTCATCCCAGATGAGAATTGTTCTATCGTCTAATGGCCTTTTATTCTTCATTATTTAATATCTATTATGCAATGAGGATGGTAGAACTTCAAGGAAGCCTAGCAGTTAGGTGCGTTAGGCCAGGAACCAGAAGGTTGCAAGAGCAAAATCCCTGAGCAAGGTGAAAAATGTATCACTTTATTTGGATAGTCAGTGTGTCAATCTGATTATCAAAACCTTTTTAATGAATTGTCTACTAACCCTAACCTTAAACCTCATCCTATCGTTAATTCTAACCCTTTCTCTAAACCAAACCCTAATCTTAGCAAGCATATATTTAGTTTTTTATTAGTTTGTTGATAGTATGAATAGCTGTAGAGACTATAGATGGTAATCTTGACTATCCAAGTAAGGTTTAACCAAATGTGATGTTCTGTTCTTGAGTAGTTTAACTTAACTACATTCAGTGTCCACCCTCAGCTATGGTTAAAGTAGAAGTTCATTTGGGCCTTGTATGCAACTGGTGACTATATAACTCAGTGGTAGATCAAACATAATATAAACTTGCCTGGCACGAAGAGATTACACCATTGGGGCTTCTCTTTTGGTTCTGCAGTCAAGCTTGACAAGCCTGCTGGAGTTTAATATACTGTATCTAGCCAGAGAGATCACACTACTGCAAAATTAGACATATATGTAGATGGGGAATTTGCTGTTTTCCCTTCACTCAGATTATTTAACATTTTTGCCAAAATGTTTCTCCCTGTATCAGATTTTATGATATAAGATTGGTATCTATGAAACTCTTGCTGTGCCATGAGACACATCACATACACACACAGTGTTTTGGCCTGACCCCTGACCTGAAAGGGGAATAAACTCACTGAGTGCTGGTGCAAGTAATAGTAGAATTGTTCTGGAGCCAATGTGAGATGTTCTCCCCAACAACAATTTTTTTTTTTCTGTTTATTTAGCTGGAAGTGCTTTAAGAAACTCCTTACGTCTCCACTCAATGACGTTGTCTCGGAAGGTGACACCACAATTGACCTTTTCACCTGTTTACACTACGAGAACAATAACAACAAACAAACAACAATAAAAACCACATCTCCAAGTCAAACCTGGCAACAAGTCTCTTTCATCTAACTAAAACGTGTAAAAAAAAACTCTTAAGATTTGCCCAGATGTGTATCTCTCACTACCTCCACTGCCAGGCTACAGTGGTGTGGTTCCCACAGGGCTAGGGGGGCGTAGTGTTGGCGTGGTGTATGAGTCTCTTTCTAGATCCCTGTAGAGGTTTCAGTGCAGGCCTGTGTAACTCTGTTAATGCAACTAGATGTCGATGGTATCGCCATACATAAGATAATACCAAACTAGCAGTTCGATAGTGTTATTAAACTGTTGTTAAAACAAGCCAGGACGCCCATTAATATTTTGTTCATTTTGGATTGTATACTGCCTTGTGCCATGCCAGCTAACTCCCAACGGAGAGTTTACAACTGAAATATATCTAGAAAGTCAAGACTTTGTGTTTTACTTCTTTAAAACATACGTAGTGTTGTTCTTCCATGTTTGAGGACACCATGTTCTACATTCTTGAAATATATTCCTTCAATATGACTTCCTCATCAACAATCAAGTGAGGGTCCTTCCACACAAAATATAATCTCTTCAGATTTACATAAAAGTTTAGAATTATTTCTGTAATAATCTAGTTTACATCTGAAATCAGGCTACTTGATGGGCACAAATTCAGCGATAAAAGTAAACGTTCTGTCATCCATGAATCAGTATTGAGCCCCGCCCTGGTGATATGGGTCACTAGCTAGAGTAACTATAACTAACGGCAGATTGCCAATCATGACTGGAAGAAAACATCCCATTGCCTTTCCGGCAACCCGATGGGCCTCTCAGAATAGACTACTCATCGATTGTCAATGTTCAATCATGAGTAAAGGGGAACCAGACAGAGCCTGAACCCCAAATGACACGCTAATCCCTATCCGTTTCCCCATTACCCCAGGTTAGAAGTAGTGTACTACATAGGGAACGGGGTGTCATTTAGGGACCCGGAAACATGAGATGGACAGAAGTAGGATGGAGGGAATGTCAGGCGGTGCATTCTCAGATGACCCCGGCAGGAGGGCCTGAAAGAGGGGCATTGTTTCCCCCTTATTCTTTAACAAGAGAGGCAAGAAAGTGTGACCCCGTTTTTAATGTGTCCCAGTTATTTGTCTTGTTGTGGGTGGCTGGGTCTGGGTTTGAAAGGGCTCACACATACAGTGTATACAAAACTCACAGTTATGCCTGAGTAGAGAGGGCACATTTTCTGGACTTAGGGCGAATGATAACTGGAGTGGGGGCACTGATTGTGCGTGTGCACAAAGCGCGGGTCACTCATACTTTAATTTGCCGGTGTTTATTGACCAGGCGGTCCGTTTCCCATTCTTATACAACTAATGGTCTTAAACAAGAACTGACAGTAACCATGGTGTCTCTGTTCTACTGTACATCCATCTCAGTCAGTTGCTGTGTGCCCTCCGGCGAGTGGAACCAGAGTTGCGTCATATCAAACCAACTGTCAAATGTTTCTGTGTTTGATCTGTGTAGTGAAAGATAAACAATACAAATGCAGAAGTCAACAGTAGCAAGCATCATCATTTATTTTTCACATTACAAACAGTAGTTTGCGAGCAATTGGAGCGTTGCAAATAAAGTAGGGTTGAGTCTTAAATGGCTCCTTTTTTTCTGAGCAGAGTCCTAAGGGAATTCTTAAGGGAATTTTTGAAGGTGGTGCACTTTATATAGTATAGGGTGTAATTTAGGACAACTCTAGTCCCTATTCTTTATTTGTTTAAGGTTTAGCATTACTGTACAAAAACTCCATTGCATTTAATTGAACCATTAGCGTGGTTTTGCTAGTTAAATCAGGATAGAACAGGTTTTCCACTGGAATGCTAATACTATGCTAGCCTAAGGGTGTGAAAGAGGCTGGATCCTAAGTGGGGAACTAACTTTGAAGTGAATAGGATGACATGTGGGATAGTGACAGAGTTGTGTGGCTTAGTAATGTTTAGAGAGCCAGCTGTTGTCATTGACTCCTACTTACTCTCTTCCCTGTCAACATAATTACTGACCAACCTCTCATTCAGATTTTTAAGCTTTTAGGGGTTCAGTAGCAAACGCTGTGGAACGTGATGGTATTTCTTCTGTTTGCTATTCTCCCTCCTGCAATTTTGTGGAAAATCGCACGTTCCCCATAAGATGGTAATCTCCAGAGAGGTAAAAATGTGCATTATGGTACCTGGTATCAGACCCATTCTTCATATGGTGGCGCTATAACAAGCAATTGAAAATGTTAGCATTGAAATGTCATGTCCCTCTTCCTATTTGAGCAAGAGTCCTGAAATTTGCTACCTAGGTCTGTCACCAAAAGGCCTACATTTGCTTTGAGGAACCATAATGTCGGTATTTTAGATAATTGTGTGAAACACCTAACGCATTACACCTGGCACTGTATAACAGATCTGTAGAAAACGTAACATATGGCTTTCACTGTCCAGGGTCTAAGTAACATTGTCCAGACTAGTAAGTTAAACAGCTTTGAGGCTACTGACCAAAAAACATTCATGCTGGAACACACTATAAATGCATATAAGTCAGACCAAAAATAATTCCATTGTAATGAAACTTGGTGGATATGTTCAAAACTCTTTAAAGGCCGACATGTGTGATCACATTTGACACAGTGACATACTGTATAATGGCTATATTCTTTAATTCTTAGACTCATAAGATATATTTTCTTTCAGGCCTTTTTATGCTTTATTGGAAAGTGGGGAAAGCTAGACTGCTTCTATATATATTATTTTGATGATGTGTTTCCATGAATGTTATATTCCAATCTTGATGCCAGTCGGTCCGACAATTTTGGAGAAGTAGACTTTAAAAAACGACCAACATCTTGAATAATAAAAAACAAATTGTTCCAATGCAGAGTTCTGCTGTTTGGCAAATGTTATAGAGTACAGCAGCTGTTGCTTTTCTGCATGTTTACTTGGACTTGGTTTTTCTGTTATTTGCTGTTATCAATTAGCTTCTTATCCGTCTGTGCTCTTTGCGACACCAGAACAATTTCTAAACTCATGTTTCTATAGCATGATGTGTTACAACATTTACAATGGTATTTTTTTCAGTACCTTTTTGCTGCTCTGTCAACTCATTTGAGAAAAAGCCTTTTAGACTAAAATACTTTTAGTGTCGTGTTTAAAGACAGAGACACAATGGGATTTTTGTAGCTGTGTTTATATCTGAACATCTCACTTTGTTGACACTAGCTGCAGGCAAACAGGCTAGGAAAGGCTGCTTTGACTCATAATAGTTAGACTAATACAATGAACAGAAGCACTGGCATATACTGCATCTAATTTTTTAACTACAGTTTTTCCGCAAGTTCTCAGATCTGTTTGTGCTCTTTGCTGACTCAATTGTTGATGGAGTGAATCAGATCCCCTCATATTGACGTTAACTATGTATGGTGTATTTCATACTGCCTCGAATCAACATAATTGAAAGTATATCATTATTTTGTTAGCAGTAATTTCGCCCAATTGCCTGATTGGTTCATTTCCTAAAGCTAAAGCAAAACTAAATCTGGAAACCAGGTGGTTATTTTTTCACAACTTTAATAATGAAATATGCACACATTATTTTGACTGTGTACAGTACTAGATCTAACTTAGAAGTTCTAAGTATGGCCTGCTTTTTCTTTAGCGAAACCAGGGCCAACCTGGCAACCACAGGCTCACAGAAAGGTGATAATTATTGTTCCAACTATAATCAGAGGGCAGGTCTTCTCTTCCCTCAAAGGGGAATTGCTAGGGGCTATTGTTGATTTCAGTAGTGTTCCATTGTCTCTTGGTGACCAGCATTGCTAAGCAACTCTACACTGGGAGGAAGGCATCTCCATTGTCCCAGAGAGCAAGTTCACTCCCAGCCCCAAACTCACTCCCACCCCCTTCCACAAACCCCTCTTCCCTCTGACCAAACCCCCTCTATACACCCTCCAAACATACTCCCCCAAAATGTTCTGGAGGAATTTGGGGGTGGGACAGGGCTTGGGGTATGGTGTGGATGTGTGGGAGGGATACAGGGCTGCAGGGATGAGTGGAGAGAGGGGGTGAAGTTGGTGCGTGAAAGAGTTTGTTTTGGGGGGAATGAATGGATGGGGGGTGCATTTCTTTTAAGGGGGTGGGTTGCAGAATGGTAATCAGTATGTTTACAATGGCCTAGGACGAGGCCTGCAGCTTCTAGAGAAATAAGAGGATAAGACAGAAAGAGAAGCGACAGAGAAGCAGCCAAGAGCGAGAGAGAGGTGACAGAGCGAGAAACAGAGAGCAGCAAGGGACAAGAAAGAGCGAGTGAGGTTGGAGTTGAGAGAGAGAGAGAGAGAGAAGGTGGAGAGAAACATTCCCAAAGAGACTGCACAAACAAAACAGAGGAAAACGGGGTGAGAATACACAGCGCCAAAGAGTCACCGCACATTTCATTTTCTTGTGTTGGATGTACACTCCCTCCATGCCTCCGTTCCTGCTAGAAGGCTAATCGGCTAATTCTGGTGTGTGTGTTTTCTGCAGGAGGCTCAGTGTGTCCTGAGCTGAACAGACATCACAAGACGGCAAACAGGTCGGATGTTCAGCAAACGGACTAATTTGTCTGTGTTCTCTGTCCGTGTGTGTGCCTCTGCGTGGGGGTGTTCTTTGCAGACTTTGAAGAGCAGCTGTACGACACCAAAGTAACTGGCCAGACATTCCGCCACCCAACGTCATCCTCCCTGAGTTCTGATGACACCTCCACCGCTCAGAGTCGCTCTCCTGTCTCCCCCAACAAGAGACCGGAGTTAATCTTCCTGGTAAACACACACCTTTGGTTACATTTTTCTAGTACAAGAAAGTTTGATAAATCCATGCAGTAACTAAAAGTTACTCTGGACAAATGCGTCTGCTAAATGAATAATGTAAATTGAATTCTTGAAATGGTGCCCAATTTAGTTTGAACAGGAAAATAAACCAGTTATAGAGATATTATAGAAAGGCTTTTGCAGGTTGGTATGTCTACCTATCTCAACTTTACCTCACTATGTAGCTTCAGCTTCTTTGTAGGAATAGTAGTTTAAAATGTTTTCTCAACAATTAGATACATCAATTCACAATGCATTGGTTGTTTCTGAATATAAATTTGTTTCAGGCACTTTATGCTGTATTGGACAGGAAAGTTGTGGAACATTGAGACAAGTTTTTGCTGAAAGAGCAGTGGAGTCAGATTTAAACCCATGCTACAGCGGTACATGTGCGCCAGAGGCAGTAGCATAAGTTTGATTTGTACTTCCACTTGAAAGTGGGTGCAAGTTCACCATCTGTTGGATAAATACGTGGGTGTATTATAACTCAGGCTGTGTATTTTACCCTCCAGCCGGCATCTAAGGGACATGTTAGTTCCGAGGGCGAGACGTCCTCGCTGAGCATCAGAGGCACAGACCAGTCTCCCTCTCTGTCCCCGTGTGGGTCAGATCGCCCTCTAGTAGGCTGGAGCAGTACCTCCTTGGGCCCCCCTGTGGCTGAGAAACCCCGCTGGCATCTGGGGCGATATACCCCTGCTAATCTGCTGCCCCTCGACGTCACAGGTAGGGGGTGGAGACCGCAGGAGTGTGTGTGTGTGTGTGTGTGTGTGTGTGTAAGCATTAGAATCTGACTTTTGGATTTGTGTGTTTGTCTCTGTGATTGATTGAATGATTGTTTAAATGTATTTACAAATATAAAAATAAAATATATTAAAATAAAATAACATACAAAAGACAGCTTAAACCACAGACGTCGTAGGTGACAGCATGCATGAACTTGTGTACTTGTGTAAGTTCAAGTGTGTGTATAAATTATCAGTATGCTCTGGTCTTCATAGCTACAGCATTTTGACACATAACCTCAAAACATCCTCCTGGTTATGGCATATTAACTGCTTTGTTGGAAGCCTCCTTTCCTCACCCCTCCTCTCCACCCAATTCCCATCCACTCTCATATTTTATTCTTCTCTTTTTCTCTTTCATTTCTCCTCTCGCTCTCATGTTACCATAATCTTTCAGTTTGTCATTCTCTCTATCAATATGTCTCTGTTCCTCTCTCTCTGTGTCTCTGTTTCGGTTTGTCAGTGTGTCGCACCATCATGTCATCTTTCTTCCACCGTCTCTCCCTGTGCAGCACAGTATCAGTGTAGTTATGAGCCCCTCTGTGTTGGATAGACTAGTTTAGCAAAATGAGATGTGTTGTATATTAGGTGGGCACTAGGTTGGCAAAATTAGGTGTGTTTTAATGTGAATGCCAAAGGTTTTTTGACAGTTGCATGTTATTTATTTTTGTTTGTTCTGTATTTCAGCTATTTAGACTTGAATTTATAAAACGACTTTTGCAATCATTGTGCATAGATGCAGACCGTCTCGTCTGCTTTAATTGCAGGGGATTTTGATATTGGATTTACCATTTAGAATTTACAAAACATTTTGTAAATAGTTAATGTTAGGGTGCCCAATACATTTGACTTTAAAGCAGTTTTTTTATTAGGAAGTATTGTTTATCTTTATTGCATGCACAAGAGAGCTGTCAATATTGAGACTTGGCATTAGCATTTGGAGTCTGTTGCTGGAATCTGACAGCATAAGCGACCAAAAAGGTGTAAATACAGGTTCAACTGGCCTTCCTGAAGTAGATAAACCAGAAGAAAACTATGAGGGCATTAAATACACATCTCAGGACATCAACTGTCCCAAGTCTTCAGGCAGCTTCTACAATGATGCAGGGCCATAATCACAAATTAGATATCATGAAATTGGGAAGGGTGCAGGCATTTTTCTGGAACTGGTTCACTTGTGTTGATGGCAGCTGCAGAATATATTCTGAAGTGTACCGAAAGATGCTCAGATACTGTCCAACCAAATGCATCTAAAATTATTTAGTGATGTAGTTTCTAAAACTACATCATGCAGCAGGACAATGATCCCAAACACACTGCCATAGCTGCCAAGGAGATATTCAGGGCCAAAAAAGTTATCATACTGATTTCCATGATTAAGACAAGAATTTAAGGAAGAAATGCCCTAAGAAAGCATGAACTGAAGATGGCTGCAGTAAAAGTCAGACAGAGCATCAACAGGGAGGATTCCTAGCAGCTAGTTTTGTCTAGAATAGACCTCAACCAAGTACTAAACAAGATTAATTTACAGTACATAATGGTTATCTGTGCAGATACTTTTGGCACCCTAAAATGCGGGAACTCTGTACCAAAAATGCTGTAATTTCTAAATGAAGTATCTGAAATGGATCCATATACCCTCACATTAAATCTGACCGTTTTCACTTTAACCTCATTGTCACTGTATTATTTAAAATCCAACAAAAAACACCTAACCTTGCGGGCACTTTGTTGGCAAGTTTAGGTGTTTTGTATATATGAGGCTGGCAATAGGTTGGTAGATTTAGGTGTTTTGTGTACATTAGGTGGGCATTTGGTTGGCGAGGTGTTTTGAGTATAGTAGACAGGCACTCGATTAGCAAGGTTAAGTGTTTAGTGTATATTAAGTTGGCACCTTATTCCCAGTGAGATTTACTCGCCACTTCTGTATATTTCCTGCTGCAGCATCTCTCTCTCTCTCTCTTCCATCCTCTCACCATTGCCATCGCCCTAACGACGGAACAGGTAGCTGTTACCATAGCAACGCCCCGCTCTGCCTTCGCTCCACTCCACTCTGCAAAAAAATCTGCAGAGGGAGAGAACGAGAGAAAAAGAGATTGCAAGACAGAGAAAGGAGGGAGAGAAGAACAGGAAGTGGTAGAGTGAAGTAGAGAGAAAAAGCAGGAAGGAAAAGATGAGGGAAGAGAGGGAAAGATGTTTTTTCCTCCTCTCACTTTTTCCATGAATGAATTTGATGAGAGAGCAGACCAGCCCTGAGCTGACTGTGTAGAAGTAAATTAGTTACCCACGGTCTTTTCCCAGGAGACATCTCCCAAATATCCCAGCAGAGTTTCATTATTAGTGTAGGAAAGTGTTGGAGAATGGTATTCTAACGCTAAATGAGTCAATGTGCTTCCATGTTATCAATGAAACAACCTTCAATCCTTTTATTTTCCTGTCCACTTAACGGTCTCTTGGTTCCTCTCTCTCTAGGTGAAGGTAAACACCTGGGGTTAGACCTACTGCAGGGCTCCTATTACACCGGCCCCCCCTCTCCGACCCTGGGATCTGGTGGAGGAGGCCAGCCGCGGTCTCTGGAGCCTATGACAAACACCCCTGTCCAGCATCTTCCACTGAGGAAGACCCATAGTGACCTGGACCCCAGCCTTAGCCTTCCGCAGTCCCCAAAGACCCCTCCTCCAATCCAGGGTGTCATGGACCATTCTGCCTCCCTCTTCTGCTCCAACTCCCCTTCCCAGTCCTGGAATGGCCCAAAGGGCTCCACGTTTTCCCCAGGAACGTGGAACGACGCGTATAATTATACCCTAGCCCCTGGTCCAGTAGGGAAGGGCCCAGCGACCATGCCCAAGGGGTTAGGTAAGGTGGGTACAGTCGGGGGGCAGGGCGGGGTGTTGATGTGCCACTCTCAGACCGGTTCAGGACTGTCTTCGGGTTCACAGTCAAACTCCAGCTCGTTCACGTCCATATCAGAACCTTCCGGACATAGGCACGTCGGCACCATCGGGATGATGATGGGGAGGCGGAGTGAGACCGAAGGAGCGTCTGCGAGCCCCCCAGGGGAACGGAGGGGAGCAGAGGGAGGGACGGCGGCAGGAGAGAGGAGGGAGAGGTCGGCGCGCTCCATTGCTGCTGCGAACGCATTCAAGTTCCGCGAGCGCTCTCTCTCCACGCCGACGGATTCTGGATCATTGGGCTCCACGGATAATGGCGGCGGCGGGCCACACGGTGCTGCAGGTGTACCGGGTGCCGGTAACGGGATGCACGGGAAGGACGGTGGGGCTTTGACAGAGATGCACCGACGCGATTACCCCCGCGGTGAAGGGTGTGACCGGGGCGAGAGCTACGCCCTCCTTTACCCAAGTGGGAGCTCCGAGGACGGCAGCGCCAGTGCCGACAACGTCTCCGTGACGGACGCCAGCTTTCCGGCCGACGGTCGCCTGCGGCTACGCTCTCGTTCCATCTCACTGAAGAAGTCCAAGCGTAAACCCCCGCCGCCCGTCCGCAGCGTCTCGCTCATGAAGAATCTAGGGGACGCCGAAGGGCGAATGTGCGGTTACGACGTAAGACACTACCGGGACGGACGCCCCAAATCCCTCCACATCCCCCGGGAACACCTCCAGGACTTCCAACCAGACTTCCTCCTTCCCTCTTCGGTCTCCAAGCCTGATCTGGAGGAGCCCGAGCTGGGTCACAGCATGTTGGACGGGCCCCCTAGCCTGGAGGTCCAGGAACCAGATAGCACAGAGCTGTCTTTCCCAGCCCACTGGCAGCTGGGCGATTGGAAAGCTTCTGACCCCTATAGGTCTCTATCTGGGTCCAGTACCGCCACAGGGACTACAGTGATTGAATGTATGAAGGTAAGACATTCACTTATCTCCATAGGGGTCGATTCAGACTTTGGATACGTTTACTAACATGGACTCAAATAAAACTATGTTGAACTATATCTACTTATTTCAAGTCTGAATCGAGCCTTTAGCACTTTTGTTTTGTATGTATTCATTACTCTATTTCCACCTTGGACAACTCATTATAAAAAGAAAAACTCAGTGTGGATGTGAACATACTATGGTAGAATACCCCAGGTGCAATTTAGTCAAGTAGCCAGCTATTTAAACTTTTAGTAATTATAGTTGCATTATACACTCGGGTGGCTTCAATGGATTTTGTACATCACATCCACTCAGACATTATATTAAAAACAGCAATTGGTGGCTAGGTTGTTCCAGCCACCTAAGCTGTTTCCTCTGGTGCACATGTACTGTACTGCTACAGTCCAAAGCTTTTCTATCAGAAACTCTGTCCTTCCCCACCACTATCTAATAAAGCATTAGAAACGCCAGATAATATATATATATATATTTTTAAATACACTTGAAATAAGCAGCTCCACCCTATGGTAACATGTTTAGAATTGTAGCAGGCTTGTTTTGGAAAAAATTCACTGTTTTATTATAAAACTCATTTTAGGGGAGTCCTAAAAGAATTGTTCATTTTGCCATTGTTCATAATGTGTAGATACGAATGTGGGTTCCCAACCTGTGACCCACTACAACCCCCATGATGAGTATGTTTATTCTGTGGTCCCCATCCTCATCAAAGTTACCGGTCCCTGGTCTGTGTTTAGGCTGGGATGTACAACCAGGAAAGTTATGTTCTTGTTTTTACTATGATTTATTCATTTAAATGAATCTGATTCAAGGTGCAAGGCAGCTCAGAGTCTCTCCTCGACTCCCCTTCTACGTCCAGAGCAACGTCTCCCTCCCTGCTCTCAGTTGAGGCTGAATCGACCAAAGCGTTGTCCCCCTTCAAACCGCCAGGAGTCATGTCCCCCTCCAGCGGCTACTCCAGCCAATCAGAGACTCTGACACCCATCACCCCCTCCAATCAGGGGGTGGGAACATTGACCGGGCCCGCCTCCACGATGGGTTGCAAGATGCGCCCTAAAATCCCTGAGAGGAAGTCTTCGCTGCCAGCGTCACCACGAGACCCAGCAGCCAGGTCAAGGCTGTCTTTCGAGATGCCAGTTAACGCTCACCTGGACCTGTCCTCTATCAAACCCAAGCAAAAGGCAGGCCGGCGCCATTCTGACACATCAACCGCCGCAAAGCCCGGGAAACTGAGTCCCAGCAGCCAATCCGCTCTTCCCGTTGTGACCACAAATGAGCTCCGGAACATCCGCCTGCGCTCCGTCTCTCGCACTGATTTGGAGGACTGCCCAGATGGAGCCTCCGATGACATCATTGAGGAGGAGCAGGGTCGTGACCTTTCCCCCACGCCCGTCACCCACGGCGGCATGCCAGGCCCCCTGGTTGCTCCCAAACCCAAACCTCCGGTTGCGATGAAGCCCCCATTACCCAAACGCCCACTCAACCTCCTCCTTAAATCCCCTTCCTCCTCCCCTGTTGCCTCTGACTCCCCCCCTGCCTCCCCTGTCGATTACCCCCGGCCAATGCCTAACCCAAGCATTTACATGGTGATCGGTAGGAAGCCCAAGCTGAAAAAAGCCCTCCCCCACACCCCCACCAGCCCCTGTGGAGCCCTGGACCAACCCCCTACCTTCCCCCTCCACCACCCCCAGGCTCTGTACGAACACCCCTCATTCAGCCACATCCAGTCCCTGTATGATCTCCCACCCCTACCTCTGCCCCAACCCCTCCTGGAAGACCCCACCATGGAGCCGGAGTTCAACCCAGTCTTGGAGCTCGGGCCTGAGGATGGAGGATCACTGCCCTCTCCCTGCAGCAACCCAGAGGTGGTGGACACTCAGGATAAGAGCAAGACCCTGCCCAGTAGGATGACCATATCCTGTCTGGCCGAACTGGACCGGAAGAAAACCAAGGTAGCTGTTCAACTTTAAGAAATGTTTGTCTCTGTTGTTCTTTCTCTCATGTTTACTTTTGACTCTATACGGTGATTTGTCTGCATGTTTCCTAAAATGGTCCTTTGGATATCTTTTAGACATGTACTGTCTTAACTGGAGCTAGTTTACTGCAATAGCAAAAGAAAAAAGAAAAAAACAGCATCCAGCTGGTAGAGGAATTGTGATTTTAATCCAGTTATGTGGATTATAATGAATGGACATTTTTGGGAGGGGTTGATACACTTGTCACTAGAGCAAATTAAATCTGAAATGTTTAAATGGAAAAAAAATTTTGGGAGGGGTTGATACACTTCTCACTAGAGCACATTAAATCTGAAATGTTAAAATGGACGAAAAAAAACTGTGAGGGGTTGATACACTTCTCACTAGAGCACATTAAATCTGAAATGTTAAAATGGAAAAACAAACTTTTGAAGCCATCTTAAACCTTCCATATTTTATGGCCTGATTCTAAGCCGCTGCCTGCTGTGTGCGTGTACTGCTACAGCGTGGGTTCAAATCGCCTACTGATCTTTCAGCAACAACTTTCTCCTCCATCTTTCACCACTTACCTTTCCAATTAAGCATGAAATGCCTGAAATATATTTGTTATGCACGTTTCCATTTCCTGCTGTTCATGAGGACTCCTGCAATAAAACCGTGGTCAAAGTGAAATGGGGGATCTATAGAGTCTCCACTAATAATCTCTTCCCAAGGTTCCTCCGCCGGTTCCCAAGAAACCCAACGTCCTGCTCCTTCCTTCCAATTCTACGGCTGTCCACTCGAACGGCACCACCGACAGAATGGGAACAACGACAGACAGCCCAGCCACTCTCCATTCTCCCGTCAGTGCATTCCCAACCCAGGAGCTTCCCGGGAAAGAAGACCACCAGGAAAACCACCTGGGAACGGGCACAGACGAGGACAGCTCCTTGGAGTCTTCGTTACAGTCCTCGCTTCAGGATTCGTCCCTTACAGACTTGGAGGGAAGGCTCGTCATCACAGAGACGGGTATGATTAGAAAGTTCAGCAAGAAAATGATTAGGTGAAAATAAAACTAGCTGGAATTCATATCCTGTCAGAATGTAAATGCAAAGCTACCTTTCCAATTACAATTTACAGGCTACTATTTTGAAATGTCATTGTTTGTGGTTTTCTTAATATATCAATTGATTTACTATACCAGTAAAAAATGTGGACACACCCATTCATGTACTAACTTTTGACTGGTAATGGACATTGATAGAACGGTAGCTCACTTTCCTGGGTTGTTCACGTTGTCTCCAGGGGATGAAGTGATGTTTGAGAGTGTTGCCGGCAATCTTGATGTTGGGGGCAAGACAGAACTCCACATCACAGAGGAAACGGATTACGATGTTGGGGAACACACACCTACCACGCACACGACAGAGGATCTGTTCACCAAAATACACAGGTATTTTGAGATGCGCGGACACACAAACTTGATCAGGGAAACTCACACCAAGTCATGCACTTTTGTTTAAAACAGCTTTCTTTTACAGTATATACTACTCAAAGAAATTAAGGGAACATATAATCATCACAGCATATCACCAAGTCAGTTGAACTTCAGGGATATCAATCTGTCCGCATAAGCGAATCAGTGTCACCTGTTTTGGTGTAAATGAAAGTGACAACAGGCGCACTGGAGAGGCAATAGCATGACAACACCCAAAAAGGGAATGGTTTTGCAGGTGGTGGCCACAGACAATTGCTCTGTCCTTATCCTTTCTGACTGATTCTTCTAGTTATGCTTTTTGCTAGTCACTACTGGTAATCCTTGTCACTACTGGTAGCATGAGGCAGTACCTGCAGCCCATTCAGGTTCCACTGGCAATCCAGCTCCTCCAGGATGGAAGATCCATACATGCCATTGCAAGAAGGTTTGCTGTGTCTCCCAGTACAGTCTCAAGAGCATGGAGGAGATACCAGTAGACGGGCGAGGAGAGCTGGACAGGGCTGTAGAAGGGCATCAAACCAGCAGCAGGACCGGTATCTGCTCCTATGTGTGAGGGGGAACAGGAGGAGCACTGCCAAAGCCCTAGAAAATGACATCCAGCGGGCTACTGGTGTGCATGTTTCTGACCAAACAGTCAAAAACAGACTTCATGAGGGTGGCATGAGGGCCCGACGTCCTCTAGTGAGACCTGTGCTCACAGCGCCATGCAGCTCGACTGGCATTTACCAGAGAACACCAGAATCGGCAGGTCTGCCAATGGCGCCCCGTTCTCTTCACAGATGAGAGCAGGTTCACACAGATGTGAATGAGAGCATGTGACAGACGTGAAAGAGTCTGGAGATGCCGTGGTGAACGTTATGCTGCCTGCAACATCATCCAGCCTGACCAGTTTGGTTATGATGCTCTGGGCAGGCATATCCGTGGAGGGTCGCATGCTAGGCAAAGGTAACCTGACTGCTGTTAGGTACCGGGATGAAGTCCTCAGACCCATTGTCAGACCTTATGCTGGTGCAGTGGGCCCTGGGTTCCTCCTGGTACAGGACAATGCCCGGCCTCATGTGGCCAGAGTGTGCAGGCAGTTCCTGGATGACGAAGGCATTAATGCCATTGACTGGACCTCATGTTCCCCCAGACCTGAATCCAGTTGAGAACATCTGGGATGCCCAGACATTTTCGGGAGTACATACAGTCATGTGGGGGCCATGCACACTACTGAGTCACATTATGAGTTGGCGTGGTGAAATTCATGCAAGTTGGAACAACCTGTGACTTCAGTTGTTTCCTTTGATTTTCAGTGTGGATTTGAATCCAGCCCTCAATTGTTTGGTTATTTTGGTTAGATTCCAATGATTTTGTTCTCATCGAATTACATGATATAGAGTAAAGATTTTGATCTATAATATATTTCGTTCATCGAGACCCGATGTGTGATTTAAGTGTTCCCTTCATTTTTTTGAGCAGTGTATTTAACAAGATAGTGGGGAACAATAGAGAAGTATTTCATCTGTGATGAACATGTGGCATGGAGACTGGACCAACCAAAGCCACTCGTTTTTTTATTTCATTTGGCTGCGTTTGGTTTAACGCTCTCCCCACATCTCTCTCCAGGTCGAAGAGGAAAGTCCTGGGCCGCAAGGAACCTGGGGACTCGTTTGGCAGCCGCCAGAGCCTCATCTCCCCGGTGAAGCATAGCACCAGTGGTGGTGATCTCCGAACCATGACCCTGGGCTCAACCCCGCGCTCCAGCTCGCGGAACGACAACTTCATGGCCCTGCTTCAGAAGAAGGGCAACAAGTCCAGCACGGGTGGGGCCCGTGTTTCGGCCATGGAACTCCTGAAGAGCACAAACCCCCTTGCACGACGCGTCACAGAATTCTATACGTCCACAGAGGGTGGCGGGGACGCGACCGCGTGGAATGAAGGAAACAACTAGCCGGAGTTTCTTCATAATGTAGCTTTACCAAGGCCAAGAGATCACCTGGCTATCACAGCAGGGGTCTATAGACGAGTATACATGAATATAGTTACAGATGACCACTTATAGATTACCCTGAAGGACTATGAATGGCAAAAGGAACTTCCAACTCGTCAATGCAACCTATTACACAACCTCTCATAAATGTTTATTGCCCTCCCAGTGGTTGCATCTTATAGTTATCAGAAAAGTTCTTTTCATACGCCATCCGTTTTGGTGGGATATTATTGTTGGACGTCTCCTTTGGACTAAAGGAGGAATTTTAATGTCATGCTTTAACACAGCAACTTTGCTTGTGTTTCTGGTGTTGCTACAATACCACTGTCTATGGTCCATCCCAAAACCATGGACTTTTCTGATTGGGTACGTTGTAAGACTGTCCTTGATAGTGAAGGATGCCACACTGAACCTAACACTTAAGCATTTTCAAAATCTTGATTGGAAGAACAGGCACCTATGTTGCTAAAAGGAGTTGTCGGGCGGGTGTCCCTCCTTTCCTTTCACGGTGCCCCTGGGCTAATCCGCAAACAGGAGGTGAACCCTGGTCTTGTAAACGCACGTCTTTTAAAGACATAGTGTGTGAGTGTGTCGTTTGTTCTGTCCCTCACTCTAAAAATAAAAAAGGAATGGCCATGTACTACTGTGATATTATGGTAATGCAGAAAACATTCCACAGGACAATCCAATCCACAAATGGACCTGCTACCAAGTCGATCCCCCTTACATTTATAATCGAAGCACTTTGACGGCCTCATATGCAGGTCGCTTAAAATCACAAGGACACGTTGATGCCTGTGTCATCCGTGTCATTTGTTTGTTCACATTTTTCATATGAGATAGGTCATATATTCTCAGATTGTATTTAGCCTGTACAGAGTTATAGATACCTACCATTTAAAAAGAAATATATCAGCTTGGTCTGCTCTAAGAGAGTTTGGAGACACTGTACATTTGTAGTACTGCTAACTTGGTAGTAAATAAAAATAGTATTAAAAGTCCCATGTACAGCAGGAGACGCCCCGGCCTACTGAAACAGACTATGACCAAGCGATACGTCTCAAAGCAAAACAGTGACATCAAAACCAACCGAATGCCATGGAACACACGCCAAACCATTGCGTTCGGGTCTCCACACACTGCCGCCTGTGTGTATTTGCATGTGTAGAGGAAATGATGACCAAACACAGAAGGAGAGGAGTTAAAGGTGGAGGTTATAAAAAGGAAGCCTGTGGATCTTTCTTAATGGAGAGTATGATACAGGGTTGGGTCCAGAAGTAGATTTTCTGTGTGTGTGTGTGTGTGTGTGTGTATTCCCATGTGCGTGTGTGCGTGTGTGTGTGTGCGTGTATGTGTGCTTGTTTTTATTACCTTGTGGGGCCATTTTGTCCCCATAACTATAGTAAAACCTGAAAAATGGGGGGACATTTTTAGGGCCCCATAAGGGGAAAGTAAATTTCCGGCTCAGGGTTTAGGTATAGAGGCAAACTTACAATTAATTTTAGAGTTAGAATCGGGTCCAAGTGTTGTTGGTCTTTAAGGTCCAGGTGTTGTTGGTTAGGTTTAGGGTTAAGATTTTTCAGGGCCCCATGAGGATATAAAAACAAAAGTGTGTGTGCGTGTGTGTGTGCATTTGTGGGTGTGAAGACAGACAAGAGTTCATTAATTCACCCTAAGGAGACGATTAAGTGGTCTGAATCATGAAAATGTACTGTTTGGAATTGTGAAATTGTGGAACTGAGAGGGGATTCTAGAACCGAGCAACGGGTTCTAGAACTAGGGGGGATTCCAGAACTGATTAAAATCTACTCTTCTGTAGTCATGCCAAAATATCCAGAGACAGACCAGGAATACAGCTATCCATCCGTCAGCCATATTGGAAATGAAAAAGAAGGTCATGGATCAGTCACCTTCCCCTTCATGCCCTCTCCTAAACAGTTCTTGCAATGTTTTGTGAAGTGGTGATTCTTCAGGCTCTCCCTCTCATTCAATTTCCCTCCATGCTAGCTGGGACATGCACTCCATCTGTGTCTCTCTGCCCATAGTGAAGCCCTCCCGACTCCACCTCTCCCGTCGTCTGTCCATCCTTGCCCCTCCTGTTCTCTCTATGCAGCTGAGCTTCACGTTCACAGGCAAAGCAGCCTGAATGTCAATGAATGCTAGGAAAAGATGCCGTGTTGGGGTTGCGTTTCAAAGCGCTACTCCTTCTACCCCCTCTGCCAGAAATGCAACACAATTTGTTCCCTGTCTTTCTCTCCATTGTGTGTCTCCATATATTCAGGCCAACCATTCACATCTCAAGGAATATAGCAAGGTGGACAGTGTCCAAAGGGACTATCGGAAAAAGGACAGTGAGTGAATGTCTGGATGTGTACATAAAGGGAAGAATAGTGAACTTCAGATCAACTCAGACTATGAATTAATGCCTGATATTAACTCTTGCTTCCTTCTTTCTCACTCTCCTGGAATGGACAGTGGATCCCTTAGTTCTGGGTTCCATTCATGTGTTTTAATGTTCTAAAACTCAATTCAGCTCTCATTTCCCTTTCCCTCTCTTTGTCTCTCAATCATAAAGAGAAAACACAAATCCTGGTGCTATTGAGTTAGAGCACCCTCTTGTGGACACAAAGAGGGAGCACACCCTATAAGACATCTGATCTCTCCCACAGTAACAATACAGAGACTCCAGGTCTGGAAGGTTTTTTGTAACATTTGGTCATTCAGGAACAGCAAAAACAACATATATAAATATAATTAAAAGAAAAAAAACGTAAATACTTACGTTATTAATAGTCAAGTGACACTTGTTTTAAATATTTAGTGAATGGAACTATAAAAAAACAAATATGACAAAACTCTATGTTAGTTTGCCTTGTATTCTGGCGTGTTGTTTACGCCTCTGTGTTTTTGGCATAGAAATAGAATAACTAGAATGTGCAACTCCTTTCAAGTCAATTATGCATTAATGTCAAATTGCTATGTTAGAAGTTGTATGCTCATTCTACTGATCCTAATTCTATCATTTCAGCTACCTTGGTTTCACACTCCCTCAGAGGTATGCAAAGTTTTTACTTTCCTCTTTCTGTTCTGATGTACTATGGTCATGATGGTAATACTTTATACTATGGTCATATTCATGTGCAGATATTATGGTATTACTGTATCCTGTAATCATACTGTAGTTATAACAGTAATACTGTACACTATGGTTACTACAGTCGTGTACTGCACTGGCAGTTAGGGTTGTATGTGATGGTTACTTACTGTTGGCAGTATGCTATGGTTACTGCAGTAAAATACTATGGTTATTGCTGTAATCCAGTGTACTATGGTTACTGCAGTCATACAAAGCCAGGTATTAGGAGAGTTTGGCCAGGTTTTGGAAAGTGCATTGTTGGTGCCTTTTATCTTGAAAATATTGTGAGTAATAGTAGATAGTCTTTGACAATTCCCTAAAAATTACATATAATTAAAAAAACATAGCAACAAAATTAAAAAAACTTTACTGATGAGCATTCAGAATAATGCTCATACACTGTTGTGGTGTCAGCAAATTGCACATATACTTTCACCATATTTCTTTATTTGGAAATGAAATGCTCATCTCAAAACATGAATTATCCCTTATCAGCTGCTATAAATACAAATGTGGCACTCTCTGGAATTTCAGTAACTGGCCAAACTCTCTATATGACTGATCATGTACAAGGTTAATACAGTAATAGTACTTTAAACAAACAGAATATACTATGGTTATCATAGCCATATACTGTGTTATTATGGTAATACTGTATACTGTTGTTACTATAACTATATATACTGTGATTATTATGGTAATATTGTATACTATGTTTACTTGAGTCATATCCTTTTATCACAGTAATACTGTATACTATAATTACTACAGTCAAGTACTGTGGTTATTAAGGTCATACTGTATGCTATGGTTACCACAGTCATATTCTGATGTTTCAACGGTAATACTATATTATATAATATAGCTATATACTGTAGTTATTACAGTAATACTGTATACTATGGTTACATCAGTCATATACTGTGGTTATTACTGTAATACTTTATACTATATATATACAGTGGATATAAAAAGTCTACACACCCCTGTGAAAATGCCAGGTTTTTGTGACGTAGAAGAATGAGACAAAGATAAATCATGTCAGAACTTTTTCCACTTTTAATGTGACCTATAATGTGAACAATTCAATTGAAAAACAATCTGAAATCTTTGAGGGGATTTAAAAAATAATAATAATAATTACAATAACCTGGTTGCATAAGTGTGCACACACTCTTATAACTGGGGATGTGACTGTGTTCAGAATTAACCAATCACATTCAAACTCTTGTTAAATAGAAGTAATTACACACCTGCCATCATTTAAAGTGACAAATAAAGTTCAGCTGTTCTAGTAGGATTTTCCTGACATATTCTTAGTTGCATCTCAGAGCTAAAGCCATGGTCCGCAGAGAGCTTCCAAAGCATCAGAGGGATCTAATTGTTCAAAGATATCAGTCAGGATAATTTCCAAAGCATTAGATATACCATGGAACACAGTGAAGATAGTCATCATCAAGTGGAGAAAATATGGCACAACAGAGACATTAACAAGAACTGGACGTCCCTCCAAAATTGATGAAAAGATAATAAGAAAACTGGTCAGGAAGGCTTCCAAGAGGCCTACAGCAACATTAAAGGAACTGCAGCAATTTCTGGCAAGTACTGGCTGTGTGCTACATGGGACAACAATCTCCCGTATTCTTCATATGAATGGGGTAGAGTGGCAAGACGGAAGCCTTTTCTTACAAAGAAAAACATCCAAGCCCAGCTGAAGTTTGCAAAAACAAACACCAAGTCCCCCAAAAGCACATGGGAAAATGTGTTATGGTCTGATGAAACCAAGGTTGAACTTTTTGGCCATAGTTCCAAAAGGTATGTTTTGTGCAAAAATAAACACTGCACATCACCCAAAGAACACCATACCCACAGTGAAGCATGGTGGTGGCAGCATCATGCTTTGGGGCTGTTTTTCTTCAGCTGGAACCCGGGGCTTAGTCAAGGTGGAGGGAATTATGAACAGTTCCAAATACCAGGCAATTTTGGCACAAAACCTTCAGGCGTCCATTAGAAAGCTGAAGATGAAGAGGAAGTTCACCTTTCAGCACAACAACGACCCAAAGCACACATACAAATCCACAAAAGCATGGTTTCACCAGAAAGAAGATTCATGTTTTAGAATGGCCCAGCCAGAGCCCAGACCTTAATCCAATTCAACATCTGTGGGGTGATCTGAAGAGGGCTGTGCACAGGAGATGTCCTCACAATCTGACAGATTTGGAGCGTTTTTGCAAAGAAGAGTGGGCATATATTGCCACGTCAAGATGTGCCATGCACATAGATTCCAACCCAAAAAGACTGCATTGAGTGCTGTATTCAAATCAAAAGGTGCTTCAACAAAGTATTAGTTTAAGCGTGTAGACACTTATGCAACCAGGTTATTGTGAGTTTTTTTATTACACCCCCCCCCCCTCCCCCCTCAAAGATTTCAGTTTGATTTTCAATTTAATTGTTCACGTTATAGGTCACATTAAAGGTGGAAAATTTTCTGACATGATTTATCTTTGTCTCATTCTTTTACATCACAAGAACCTGGCATTTTAACAGGGGTGTGTAGACTTTTTGTATCCACTGTATACACTACAGTAACATACTGTGGTTCTTACAGTAATACTGTATGCTGTGGTTACTATTGTCTGTAACAGTAACAGTCATCATGATTCCTTAATACTCTTAGCCATTTACCTAGATTGTTCACAAAACACAGGTACAACGACAGAAAGAAATAGAAAATGAGAGACATGGTGAGGGATACGAGTTGGATGAACAGAACCAATAGTAACCAATAGTTGACAGCCCAGGACTGAAAATTAGGCATAAACAGGTTTTCACTGACACCAAGGACAAATACTCACTAAATACTCCAACTCTCATTCCAGTTACAGTGTCTAAACTTGGCCACAGAAAGATTGGGCAGCACACACTCACTCACACACACACACACACACACACACACACACACACACACACACACACACAACCTCTTCAGTAGTCTACTGTTCCCACACATGGGGATTTATAAGAGTGGGCTCTCCAAACTCCAAACAACATTGTCTATGAATGTGTTTTTGGTGGATTATTACATGGTATAAGGGACAGAAATTAAATGGGGATGAGGAGACGTTGGCTAACATTTCAACAGTGTATATTTGAGTCTTGGAGGAGGAGACCACAGATGGGTTAATAACTCTCTTTTTTTTTCATTATTCTGTTACTGTTGAGGACAGCTCTTAAAGATTTCTCCAGCCCAAACTCCCCAATGAAAATTAAGTCAGGGGGGAGAAAGAGACGGTGGGAGAGATGGAGAGAAAGGGAGGGAAAGAGAGTAAGGGAGAGTGGGATGGAGAGACAAATACTGGGAGAGGACGGATGAAAGAAAACAATGTCCTCTAGACAGTTTGTGTTTATGTTTTGTTTTGGCATCTGCATAAAGTAGCCACATAACAAGCTGTTGACAACCATCTGGTCGTCACAGTGCTAAGCAAACACAAACAAATGAATAGATATTCATTTTAAAACAATCTCAAAAGACACTCTATTCCCCATGAAGTGCACCACACTAAAGGTTGGCTCTGGTCAAAAGTAATGCATGAGAAAGAGAATAGGGTGTCGTGACAATTGACATCGCTCTTAAAGGTGTCTTGAAGGGTAATCTGTAGATACAATGTAAGTCCCTTCAGAAAACCCTTATTCAGATTCAATATAGCATGATCAGGGACAGGAGTTTTTATGGAAAAACATTTTGGCATTCTTACAGAAATCTTTGATATCATAATGTTTTCCTCATCATATCACCTTTTATATAAAGATACATATCCGTCAAAAATATTTGATTTATTTACAGCATTTTGACAGGGATCTTCCTCCATATGTTTTTCTCAACACATCACATGACCATGCAGGAACACTCTGGAGTCTAGTTATAGAATATAGGAGTATAACTCTGACCCAGATGGTTTTCCTGTCAAGTCACGTGGTCAGTAAGAGCTCCTGTCCCTTTGTATAAGAAAGGAGCAGTTGTCCAGCACAAACATGGCTCATGGTGCCCTATTCAGATTAAGTAGACTTAAATTAGATTTGATTTACTTAGGTCCATGTTAAGTTCACTTAGCTCAAGTCAGTATTGGACCAGGAAGATCTTCACCAATTTTACAAGTGCACACCCCCATTGAGTGACAATACCCAGAAATCATGAAACAATAGGGTATAGGATGGCTGGGCTACTCAAAAGAGAAAGACACCAAGAAGAAGAGAGAGAGTTTTTGGAATTACTCTATTTTTGTTATTTCTCATTGGAAGGACATATTAAAAACTCGACTGCTTATATTGTAATAATGATGATTGTTGACAACCTCAGTTTTCAGATCCAGCAGTGTGGTGTATGTAGCTGTAGGTTTGAACACATGCAGCTATGTATGTCTTGCTAATGTGATACAAATTATTATATCATTCAAATAAATTATTTTTCTTGCTTAACACAGCTTTTTTTCTACAGATTCCTTTTGATTTTCATTTTTTGACCTGTACATGACAATCTGTAAAACCTAGTATAACCTAGAACGTGGTAAAGTTGGTTTTATATTCAGAGATTCAAAAGACATTTGCTGTAAACATATTTAAAATGTTAAAAACTACTTGCATTCTTCACTGATTACTATGACAGACCTTAGCAAGCAAGTTTATTTACAGTGGGGAGAACAAGTATTGAAACATCAGAAAAGTAGAACTTAATATTTGGTACAGAAACCTTTGTTTGCAATTACAGAGATCATACGTTTCCTGTAGTTCTTGACCAGGTTTGCACACACTGCAGCAGGGATTTTGGCCCACTCCTCCATACAGACCTTCTCCAAATCCTTCAGGTTTCGCGGCTGTCGCTGGGCAATACGGACTTTCAGCTCCCTCCAAAGGTTCTATTTTATCCCTGATGTCCTTACACAGCTCTCTGGTCTTGGCCATTCTGGAGAGGTTGGAGTCTGTTTGATTGAGTGTGTGGACAGGTGTCTTTTATACAGGTAAAGAGTTCAAACAGGTGCAGTTAATACAGGTGTGGAGAACAGGAGGGCTTCTTAAAGAAAAACTAACAGGTCTGTGAGAGCCGGAATTCTTACTGGTTGGTAGGTGATCAAATACTTATGTCATACAATAAAAATAAAATTCATTATTTATTTTACAATGTGAGTGGAGGCCAACCCCCACCTGGAATGAGTCCGACTTACTACCGAGAACCCGAACACAGCTCTCACTTTGGACGTACGGGGATTGGATAGCCCTCAAAAGGGACCTCCTCACCCCATACTCCCGCAGCAAATCCCACAGTATCTCCTGGGGGACCCGGTCATATGCCTTCTCCAAATCCACAAAACACATGTAGACTGGATGGGCATATTCCCAGGCCCCCTCCAGGATCCTTGCAAGAGTAAAGAGCTGGTCGGTTGTTCCGCGACCAGGACGGAATCCGCATTGTTCCTCTTCAATCTGAGGTTCGACTATCGGCCGAACCCTCCTTTCCAGCACCTTTGAGTAGACTTTCCCAGGGAGGCTGAGAAGTGTGATACCCCTGTAATTGGCACACACCCTTTCTGAACAGGGGAACCACCACCCCGGTCCACCACTCCTTAGGCACTTTCCCCGACTCCCACGCAATGTTGAAGAGGCGTGTCATACAAGACATCCCCTCCACACCCAAAGCTTTCAACATTTCTGGACAGATCTTGTCAATCCCCGGAGCTTTGCCACTGTGGAGTTGTTTGACTACCTCAGTGACTTCTGCCATGCAGATTGACGATGCTTCCTCATCAGCCTCCAGCACTGCCTCCACTATTGAGGGCGTGTTAGTGGGATTTAGGAGTTCCTCAAAGTGTTCCTTCCATCGCCCAATTACCTCCTCAGTTGAGGTCAACAGTGTCCCATCCTTACTGTACACAGCTTGGATAGTTCTCCGTTTTCCCCTCCTGAGGTGGCGGACGGTTTCCCAGAAACACCTTGGTGCAGACCGAAAGTCCTTCTCCATGGCTTCTCCAAACTCCTCCCACACCCGCTGTTTTGCCTCTTTCACAGCAGAGGTCGCAGCCCTTCGGGTCTGTCGGTACCCTGTAACTGTCTCTGGAGTCCTCCGGGATAATATATCCCGGGAGGCCTCCTCCTTCACTCGGACAGCTTCCCTGACCACCGGTGTCCACCAGGGTGTTCGAGGGTTACAGCCCCTTGATGCACCTAAGAACTTTAGACCACAGCTCCCCGCCGCAGCTTTGGCAATGGAGGCTTTGAACATCGACCACTCAGGTTCAATGCCCCCAAACTCCACAGGGATGCCAGAAAAGCTCCGCCAGAGGTGTGAGTTGAAGATCTTTCGGACGGGGACCTCCTCCAGACGTTCCCAGTTCACCCGCACTACCCGTTTGGGTTTTCCCGGTCTGTCCAGAGTCTTCCCCCACCCCCTGACCCAACTCACCACCAGATGGTGATCGGTTGACAGCTCCGCCCCTCTTTTTACCCGAGTGTCCAAAACATGCAGCCTCAGGTTCGATGACACAATCACAAAATCAATCATCGACCTTCGGCCTAGGGTGCTCTGGTACCACGTACACTTATGAGCATCCTTATGTTCGAACATGGTGTTCGTTATAGATAATCCATGACTAGCACAGAACTCGACCACTCGAGTTCAGATCAGGGAGGCAGTTCCTCCCTATCACGCCTCTCCAGGTGTCTCCATCATTGCCCATGTGTGCGTTGAAGTCCCCCAGCAGAATTATGGAGTTCCCTACTGGAGCCCCATACAGGACTCCATTCAGGGTCTCCAAGAAGGCCAAGTACTCCAAACTGCTGTTCGGGGCATATGCACAAACAACAGTCAGAGATTCCCCCCCCACAACCCGTAGGCGTAGGGAGGTGACCCTCTCATCCACTCCAACATAGCGGCACTCAGCCGGGGGCTTGTGAGTATCCCAACCCCTGCCCGGCGCCTCACACCCTGGGCAACTCCAGAGAAGAATAAAGTTAATCCCCTATCCAGGAGTACGGTTCCAGAACCGAGACTGTGTGTGGATGTAAGCACCACCAGATCTAACTGATAGCACTCCACCTCCCTCACACGTTCCGGCTCCTTCCCCCACAGAGAGGTGACGTTCCATGTCCCCAGAGCCAGCCCCTGCCGCCCGGGTCTGGTCCGTCGAGGCCCCTGGCCTTCACTGCCACCCATATGGCAGCGCACCCGACCCCAGCGGTTCCTCCCATGAGTGGTGGGCCCATAGGATGGAGAGGGGGGTGCCACGTTGCTTTTTCAGGCTATGCCCAACCGGGCTCCGAGGCAAACCCGGCCACCTGGCGCTCACCGGCGAGCCCTCCCTCTGGGCCTGGCTCCAGACGGGGGCCCTGGGCTTCCTCCGGGCAGGGTAACTCCTCCTCTTCCTCGTTTGTGCAGAGTTTTTTTTTTTTCAGACCTCTACATGCTTTGTAAATAGGAAAACCTGCAAAATCTGCAATTTTCAAATACTTGTTCTCCCCACTGTATAGTAATAAATAAAAATACCAAATGCAATGGAATTAAAACATTCCGATTGTTACAATTCTCTAGCTCAGGGGCACTGCATTAACTTCAACACCCCGGTATCTCAATCCTTGCATTCCAATGCTAGGATGAACCCATCAGTCCCTATGTGAGATAATAATTGCATCAATATCTTACTTGGCTCTCTCCAGGGGGACATTTATGCCATGTGTATACATGCATTTTATATTCATAAAAATTCAACTTTTATAACCTTTGATTGGTCGAAGAACCACACCTAAAATCTGCAAAATCCTGCAAACTCCTGCAAAATTACACAATATACAAGGAAATATGGCAAACTTTTACAAGGTCTTTGTTTTTCAAAGTTAGAAAATGTTTCTAAAGTCCATGTGTGATTTTAGTTTTTATCAAATCAAAGTCCAGCCTAGTAGAGAATATTTTGAGCTTGGAATTATGTTTCTGTGATAATCTATGAAAACCGTATTGCGATATAATTATGTTTTTCAAAGTTGGCGGGATTTTAAAGACTGTAGGTGGGATTTTTTAATCAAATCAAAGGTTGTAAATGTTGTCCAGCCTTGTATAAAATATTTTGAACTTGGAATAGTTTTTTATGTCAATTGTTGAAAAAGTAATTGCGATATAATAGCTTGTAAGAATATATTGTAATTGTTAGAAAATGTGTATCAAATCTAGGTGTGATAACTTTTTTGATCAGATCAAAGGTTGTAAATGTTGTCCAGCCTAGTAATTCTAATGTAAGAAAATGTGTATAAAATCTAGATGTGATTATTTTTTTGATCAAATCAAATGTTGTAGAAGTAATCCAGTCTAGCATAAAATATTTTGAACTTGGAATGACATTTCCATGATAATTTTTGAAAATGTTATTGCAATATTATTGCATTTTTCAAGATTTGCAAGATTTTGAAGACTTCAGGTGTGATTTTCTTATCAAATCAAAGGTTGTAAAAGTTGTCCAGCCTAATATAGAATCTTTTGAAAGGTCTGTCATAGTTGTCAGTGAAGAATGCAATTAGCTTTTATCATTTAAATCTGTTTACAGCGAATGTCTGAATATAAAATCGACTTTACCTCGGTATAACACCGAAAATGGAAACAGAAATAGCACACAGGAAAAAAATATAACATAAGCAAACACAAAAGAGGAGACAAATATACTGTATGTACTGTATGTTTACGGCTTTCTTTCCGTGGTTAATTTAACATTGATCCCTACAATTCTGAACCCATTCCTTATACTATTAAGTCTGTGAGTGTGTAGATTTACAACAAATATAGAGGAATTGGTTTAGATAATGAGCTTAAACCACAGCTGAATAATACCTATGTTGGCCAGCAAGTGGAGCGGTTTTGGCTGTTGAATTACAAAAGCGAAAAGTAATAAAGTTGAATAGAAGTGATCACATAATCTGACGTTTCGCGTCTGAATGTGATCTAGCTCCTTCAATTGCGTTCGAATCTAGTTTCAGCGTCTGTGTGACACTATAATCTGGGTAACCAATTTGAAATGGAATTAAAATGACAACTAAATGTTAAAATTACAAGTACATAAACAAACGGGTAAGTTTGCAATTTTTATGTGAATGGAATGTAGAACGTTGAAAACGCTGTCACAGTTTGTATTATAATTTATACTAGCCACGTATCTATGAGACTAGATATCGCTAGTGTAGTCAGCTATAATAATAATCTCTCATAGTTAATAGCTACTATGTAATCAGGAGATGACACCGAATTTGGTTGCTGTCTCAACTCAAACTGTTCGTGCCCCTCCCTTGCTGTTATATGCTTCAAAATTGGAGAAGGGAATTGGGTGAAATTGGGAGAACTTTTCTTATGGTTTGTACGGATGTTACAATCCGAATAGTTAGGAGCCAATCTTCCCAGCAATATTTTTTTTATAAGTAGGTTGCACCCAGGGAATCAAAGTGAGAGTGAAGTCGCCAACATAAAAAACGACTACGTAATATTTTTCTGGTTGTCTGGGACTCGTGCTATGCCCAGGCACAAATACGCACACTATCCATACACTCACGCACAATACTAACTCACGCGTATATAAAGAGCACCAAGCACAAACACGCGCTCGCATACTGTAAGTGACTGTAGGTGTTTGTTTTTGCTTTGTTCCTGAAGTCTGTTCTCATAGACCAGAGGAAAGCTAAGGATAGTTAAATCTGGGACACTTACATTGGTTTTAGGTTTGGTATCCCCATGAACAGGCAGGCTGACCTATGAGTTTTAATTTATAACAATAATCAGTGCAAGTCAATAGTTTGGACTCACCAACTCATTCAATGATATTTCTATATTTTTACTATTTTCCACATTCTTGAAAAATAGTGAAGACATCAAATCTATGACATTTTTTTTTTAATAATGTGGTAGTAACCACAATAGTGTTAAACAAATTCTTCAAAGTAGCCATCCTTTGCCTTGATGACAGCTGTGAGCTCGAGGCATTATCTCAACCAGCTTGATTAGGTAGTCACCTGGAATGCTTTTTCTACAGTGTTGAAGGAGTTCCCACATGCTGAAAACTTGTTGACTGCTTTGCCTTCACTCTGCAGTCCTCATGTTTCATGGCTGCAGGAAGTCTCTTCCTCTAATTGATGTCCTTCAGTATTGGTTTCTTTGCAGCAATTCGACCAGGAAGGCCAGATTCACGCAGTGTCCTCTGAAGAATTAATGTTGAGAGGTGTCTGTTACTTGAACTCTTTGAGGAATGTCTTTTTGGGCAGCAATTTGAGGTGCCTGAGGCTAATGAACCTATCCCCTGCAGCAGAGGTAACTCTAATGACCTATCCCCTGCAGCAGAGGTAATTCTAATGACCTGTCCCCTGCAGCAGAGGTAATTCTAATGACCTGTCCCCTGCAGCAGTGGTATTTCTAATGACCTGTCCCCTGCAGCAGTGGTAATTCTAATGACCTGTCCCTTGCAGCAGAGGTAACTCTAATGACCTATCCCCTGCAGCAGAGGTAATTCTAATGACCTGTCCCCTGCAGCAGATGTAATTCTAATGACCTGTCCCCTGCAGCAGAGGTAATTCTAATGACCTGTCCCCTGCAGCAGTGGTAATTCTAATGACCTGTCCCCTGCAGCAGTGGTAATCCTAATGACCTGTCCCCTGCAGCAGAGGTAACTCTAATGACCAGTCCCCTGCAGCAGTGGTAATTCTAATGACCTGTCCCCTGCAGCAGTGGTAATTCTAATGACCTGTCCGCTGCAGCAGAGGTAACTCTAATGACCTGTCCCCTGCAGCAGTGGTAATTCTAATGACCTGTCCCCTGCAGCAGTAGTAACTCTGGGTTCTTTCCTGTGGCGGTCTTCAGAAGTGCCTGTTTCATCATAGCGCTTGATGGTTCTTGCATCGGCACTTGAAGAAACTAAATATTCCTGATTTACTGACCTTCATGTCTTAATGTAAGGATGGACTGTTGTTTCTCTTTGCTCATTTCAGCTGTTCTTGGCATAATATGGATAACTACAATACCGACGTAATCTTATCACAAATGCTACAAGAAGGTTAAGAAATTCCACATTAACTTTTAAGGCACAACCGTTAACTACAAGTGACTACCTCATGAAGCTAGTTTAGAGAATGCAAAGAGTTTACAAAGCTGTCATCAAGGCAAAGGGTGGCTACTTTGAAGAATCTACTATATGACATTTATTTGGATCTGTTAGTCACTTTTTTGGTTACTACAGGATTCCACATGTGTTATTCCATAGTTTTGATGTGGAGAATACAACCCTGTTTCCAAATAAGTTGGGATGCTGTGTAAAATGCAAATAAAAATGGAACGCAGTGATGTGCAAATCATTTATCCCTATATTTAATTGAAAATAGTACAAAGACAATACACTCACCTAAAGGATTATTAGGAACACCATACTAATACTGTGTTTGACCCCCTTTCGCCTTCAGAACTGTCTTAATTCTACGTGGCATTGATTCAACAAGGTGCTGAAAGCATTCTTTAGAAATGTTGGCCCATATTGATAGGATAGCATCTTGCAGTTGATGGAGATTTGTGGGATGCACATCCAGGGCACGAAGCTCCCGTTCCACCACATCCCAAAGATGCTCTATTGGGTTGAGATCTGGTGACTGTGGGGGCCATTTCAGTACAGTGAACTCATTGTCATGTTCAAGAAACCAATTTGAAATGACTCGAGCTTTGTGACATGGTGCATTATCCTGCTGGAAGTAGCCATCAGAGGATGGGTACATGGTGGTCATAAAGGGATGGACACGGTCAGAAACAATGCTCAGGTAGGCCATGGCATTTAAACGATGACCAATTGGCACTAAGGGGCCTAAAGTGTGCCAAGAAAACATCCCCCACACCATTACACCACCACCACCAGCCTGCACAGTGGTAACAAGGCATGATGGATCCATGTTCTCATTCGGTTTACGCCAAATTCTGACTCTACCATCTGAATGTCTCAACAGAAATCATGACTCATCAGACCAGGCAACACTCTTCCAGTCTTCAACTGTCCAATTTTGGTGAGCTCGTGCAAATTGTAGCCTCTTTTTCCTATTTGTAGTGGAGATGAGTGGTACCCAGTGGGTTCTTCTGCTGTTGTAGCCCATCTGCCTCAAGGTTGTGCGTGTTGTGGCTTCACAAATGCTTTGCTGCATACCTCGGTTGTAACGAGTGGTTATTTCAGTCAAAGTTGCTCTTCTATCAGATTGAATCAGTCGGCCCATTCTCCTCTTACCTCTAGCATCAACAAGGCATTTTCGCCCACAGGACTGCCGCATACTGGATGTTTTTCCCTTTTCACACCATTCTTTGTAAACCCTAGAGGTGGTTGTACTTGAAAATCCCAGTAACTGAGCAGATTGTGAAATACTCAGTCCGGCCCGTCTGGCACCAACAACCATGCCATGCTCGAAATTGCTTAAATCACCTTTCTTTCCCATTCTGACATTCAGTTTGGAGTTCAGGAGATTGTCTTGACCAGGACCATACCCCTAAATGCATTGCAGCAACTGCCATGTGATTGGTTGATTAGATAATTGCATTAATGAGAAATTTAACAGGTGTTCCTAATAATCCTTTAGGTGAGTGTATTTCAAATGTTGAAACAGAGAAATGTTATTGTTATGGGGAAAATACATGCCCTTTTTTAATTTGATGCCAGCAACACATTTCAGAAGCTGGGAGAGGGGCCTGTTTTGTGATGGTGATTCCATTGATAGACACTCTTAAAGGAGTAAGTACAGAGACAAAATTATCTTGGCACAATTAACAGTTTATTTGAAAATAGAGAGATGCGTCAAAAGCTTACAGAATAATCCTCTGAGGAATTTCTGAGGTAGATACATGAACAGTCTGTATTTATTACAGTTAAAAGGGGTGTGGTAAGTTACTGCCCAGCTGTCTTATGTCAATAAATACACATTCCCTTTGTTCTGTCAATACCTATGTTTTAACCAAGGGGCAGGCTATCCTCCCCCACATTAACCCAACGACTTGTAGGTGACCTATTCAACTCAGAAGGGACACACAGCACCTGGACACAGACCAGATACACTGATGGTTTTAGCAGATTAATGGATAACCCACTGACCTTCTGAGACCATACAGTGATGACCATTAACAAATACCAGATCCCCCTCTCCTACATTCCTTTTCTTATCGAAACATGGGGACTCAGTACCTTTAACAAGTAACCCATTTATACAATTTCCATAACAGTTTACCACTGTGTTGCATCACCTCTTCTTTTAACAATACTCTGTAAGTTTTTGGGAACTGAGGAGACCAATTGCTGTAGTTTTGAAAGTGAAATGCATTCCCATTCTAAGGGCTGCAACTCCTCAACCATTTGGGGTCTATTTTGTTGTATTTTTCGACATTGTCTCGCTAAAACAGAGTCAAAATAGAATCTCTCTACCAGGGCTCCAATACCAGGAACATGTGGTGTGGTCTGAGAACCATCACTGACTATAAAGGCTATTCAGGTAGGGTGGGGGAAGTGTCACCTTCTTTTCCAGAGGAACTGAACTCTTTCAATGCTTGCTTTGAAAACATAATTTCTGGCATGGATACTCAAATGGACCAGGACGGCTGCCCTTTCCAAATGACCAGGTCAGACGTCTATAAAGCCCTAAAAAGGATTAACACCTGTAAGGCTCCTGGACCAGATAACATCTCAGGCCGTGTTCTCAAGGTCCGTGCTGACCAACTGGCTGATGTCTTTACTGATATCTTCAACCTATCGCTATGTCAGTCAGTGGTCCCCACCTGCTTCAAAAAGTCCATCATTGTTCCTGTGCCAAAAAAGTAAAAAGTCCTTTGCATGAATGACTACCACCCTGTAGCACTCACACCAATCATCATGAAGTGCTTTGAGCGGTTAGTTAAAACACACATCACAGACTCCATGGCTGCAACACTTGACCAGCTACAGTTTTCCTACAGACAAAACAGATCCACAGAGGACACCATCGCTCTGATCCTCCACTCTGCACTCTCTCATCTGGACAAAAGGAACATGTGACAATGCTGTTCATTGACTATAGCTCGGCCTTCAACACCATTGTGCCCCGCAAGCTGGCAGTTAAGCTCAGGGATCTGGGTCTCGACCCCATTATGTGCAGATGGATGGCCAACCACCTCGTCCTCACTGACTCTCAGTACTGGTTCCCCCCAGGGCTGTGTGTTGAGCCTGCTCCTGTACTCTCTTCACCCAGGACTGCCTGGCAACTCACGTCTCCAACACCATTGTTAAGTTTGCAGACGACACCACTATCATAGGCCTGATCTCTATAGACGAGTCAGCCAATAGAGACTTAGTAAACTCACTGACTTTGTGGTCTCCGGATAACAACCTCAAGCTCAATATCAGCAAAACAAAGGAGATGATTGTTGATAACAAGAAGCAGCAGCGGGGAGACCACATCAATGGGTCTGCAGTAGAGAGAGTTCACAACATCAGGTTCCTCTGGGTCAACATCAGTGATGACTTGACCTGGTCTCATCACACTAACGTTGTGGTAAAGGAGGCCAGGAAATGGCTCTTCTTCCTGCACCGATTAAGGAGATTTGGCATGGATTCCAGGATACTCACCAACTTCTCCAGATG
The DNA here is from genome assembly GCF_011004845.1 of Esox lucius. Classification (NCBI taxonomy): domain Eukaryota; kingdom Metazoa; phylum Chordata; class Actinopteri; order Esociformes; family Esocidae; genus Esox; species Esox lucius. The sequence goes on along the minus strand of NC_047592.1, from coordinate 25,035,800 downwards.
CACTATCGAGAGTATCCTGACCGGCTGTGTCACCGCCTGGTATGGCAGCTGCACCGCCCTCGAACACGAAGCACTTCAGAGGGTGATTAAAACAGCAGAGCGCATCACAAGGTCTGACCTGCCATCCCTGCCGGATCTCTACAAGAGAGGTGTAGGAGGAGGATCAGATGGATCATTACAGATCCCAGCCACCAGTCTACCATAAAGAGAAGACTATACAGGTCTACCATAAAGAGAAATGCAAATGCAGAGGGTTCATCACAAAGTGAAAACCATTCATAAGCCTCAAGAATAGAAAGGTGCCAAAAAACATCAAAAATATCCAACCCAGTTCTGGAACTAGAGTATGGAGAAGGCTTGGAACAGCTCATGAGCCGAAGCACACCGCATCATCTGAAAAACACGGTGGAGGCAGTGTGATGTATGGGCATGCATGGCTTCCAGTGTCACTGGGTCATTAGTGTTTATTGATGATGTGACAGAAGCACCTGGATGAATTCTGAAGTTTATAGGGATATATTGTTTGTTTAGATTCAGCAAGATTTAGTGAAGTTGATTGGACAGCACTTCACTTTACAGATGGACAATGACCCAAAACATACAGCGAAAGCAACCCAGAAGTTTTTTAAGGCAATGAAGGGGAATATTCTGCAATGGCCGAGTCAATTACCTGATCTCAACCAGATTGAGCATGCATTTCACTTGTTGAAGACAAAATTAAGGCAGAAAGACCCACAAACAAACAACAACTTAAGACAGCTAGAGTAGAGGCCTGGCAAAGCATCACAAAGGAGGAAACCCAGTGTTTGGTGATATGTGTTCCAGACTTCAAGCAGTCATTGCCTGCAAAGGATTCTCAACAAAGTATTAAAAATTAATATATACCTCTTACTCTACAGTGCTGCGACACAAAATATTTAGTAAAATAATATAGCACTTTGAACAAAAAAATCCATTACAGAAATAATACAACCTGATCAAATTGGTTTTATACATGGCCGATACATTGGTAACCATATACATCACATAATGGAAATAATAAAACTGTATGATAAATCAAAGTGGCCTGGCCTAGTTTTCAAAGCAGATTTTGAAAAAACATTCAATGAAGTCTGGTTAGATTTTATTTATAAATGTATGACCTATTTGAATTTAAGTAAATCTCTTATACAGTGGTTGAAGGTAATGTATTGTGACCCCAAATGTAATATCATGAATAATGGTTTTCTTTCAAACAGTTTTAGATTAGGTAGGGGAGTAAAGCAGGGATGCCCATTATCCTCGTATTTATTCATAATGGCCATAGAAATCTTAGCCGGCAAAATTTGAACAAATAACAAAATTAAGGGTTTGGAAATAGAGATTTTCTAAACAAAAGTCTCCATGCATGCGGATGATTCAAGTTTTGTCATATCGCCAAATACAGAATCACTATCCTGTCTCATTAAAGATCTAAACCATTTTCGAATTTATCTGGATTAAAATCCAACTATGAAAAGTGCACAATATTATGCATTAGATCATTAAAGGATACTCCTTTTACTCATGTAAACTTCCAATCAAATGGACCAATGGGGAAGTGGATGTCCTTGGTATACACTCACCTAAAGGATTATTAGGAACACCTGTTCAATTTCTCATTAATGTAATTATCTAATCAACCAATCACATGGCAGTTGCTTCAATGCATTTAGGGGTGTGGTCCTGGTCAAGACAATCTCCTGAACTCCAAACTGAATGTCAGAATGGGAAAGAAAGGTGATTTAAGCAATTTTGAGCGTGGCATGGTTGTTGGTGCCAGATGGGGCCGGTCTGAGTATTTCACAATCTGCTCAATTACTGGGATTTTCACGCACAACCATTTCTAGGGTTTACAAAGAATTGTGTGAAATGGGAAAAACATCCAGTATGCGGCAGTCCTGTGGGCAAAAATGCCTTGTTGATGCTAGAGGTCAGAGGAGAATGGGCCGACTGATTCAAGCTGATAGAAGAGCAACTTTGACTGAAATAAGCACTCGTTACAACCAAGGTATGCAGCAAAGCATTTGTGAAGCCACAACACGCACAACCTTGAGGCGGATGGACTACAACAGCAGAAGACCCCACTGGGTACCACTCATCTCCACTACAAATAGGAAAAAGAGGCTACAATTTGCATGAGCTCACCAAAATTGGACAGTTGAAGACTGGAAGAATGTTGCCTGGTCTGATGAGTCATGATTTCTGTTGAGACATTCAGATGGTAGAGTCAGAATTTGGCGTAAACCGAATGAGAACATGGATCCATTATGCCTTGTTACCACTGTGCAGGCTGGTGGTGGTGGTGTAATGGTGTGGGGGATGTTTTCTTGGCCCCTTAGTGCCAATTGGTCATCGTTTAAATGCCACAGCCTACCTGAGCATTGTTTCTGACCGTGTCCATCCCTTTATGACCACCATGTACCCATCCTCTGATGGCTACTTCCAGCAGGATAATGCACCATGTCACAAAGCTCGAGTCATTTCAAATTGGTTTCTTGAACATGACAATGAGTTCAATGTACTAAAATGGCCCCCACAGTCACCAGATCTCAACCCAATAGAGCATCTTTGGGATGTGGTGGAACGGGAGCTTCGTGCCCTGGATGTGCATCCCACAAATCTCCATCAACTGCAAGATGCTATCCTATCAATATGGGCCAACATTTCTAAAGAATGCTTTCAGCACCTTGTTGAATCAATAATGTAGAATTAAGGCAGTTCTGAAGGCGAAAGGGGGTCAAACACAGTATTAGTATGGTGTTCCTAATAATCCTTTAGGTGAGTGTACATTTTCCACCAAATATTGAGATTCAAGAATCTTGTTTCTAGTAATTTTGACAGGAAAATTACCATGTTCAATCGCATATTAAAACCTTGGACAGGAATGCATCTAACTATCTATGGCAAGGTTACTATAGTCAACTCACTCGTATTATCCCAGTTCACACATTTATTCATGACACTCCCTGCACAGGGTGAGTCTGTTTTTAAGTCCTGTGAAAAAAGAATATTTGATTTTATCCGGAATGGTAAGCCAGATAAAATTAAAATAAAATATTTATATAATGAATATGAAATGGGTCAAACTAATACATATCAGAGCTTTGAATCAGTCACGTAAATCTTCAAATATGCTAAAACTATAGCTGAATTCAAGCTGGTTCTCAAGTAGACTAATAACACAGGCCCATCCCATGTTTAAAGACAGCCTCTTTGCCATGCTGCAGATTAAAATCTGCCATTTTAAATTGATAGGAAATGGTACATTATTTGAAACATCGACCTTCATGAAGGAATCTATACAAAGCTGGTTACAATTCCATCCCCCTTAACAGCTTGAACAAATCTTACACCAAATTATATTAGACATCACGAACAAAGATGGGAAACTTATCATTCATGAGCAACTCAAACAAGCATATGGTGAAACATGCTCACTTCAGAGGTATAATAAACTAATTGCAGCCATACCAGACAAATGGAAAGAAAATTAAAACTCTAGAAAGCAATTAATCTCCTGGTCCCCCATCTATTAAAGATCATGCATGGTTAAACCGCAGTTACATAAACCGTAAAATGTATCTCTTCCATCGTGCTACAGAAAGTCGGACTGTGACAACCTACAGTATTCAAAACATTTGGGAACATCTTTTTGATATTCCAACCCCATGGCACCAAGTGTATGGACTAGTATATAAAACAACTATTGATGTGTCTCTGAGAGCCTGTCAGTTTAAATTGCTTATATTATGTGGAATTGAGCAGTTGCCCGTGTGCAGACTATATCAGGATGAAACAGAAACAATAGATAATCTATTTTGATACTGTTCTATAGTGGCACATTTCTGGATTCAAGTTCAAGATTGGTTATTGTGTCACAGTCAGTCACCCTGGAAGTTAGTTTACAGAGAGACATGTTGGGTGACCTGAGAGGTTGCAAATTAATTACTTAAAAATCATACTATGTGATTTTCTGGATTTTTGTTTTAGATTCCGTCACTCACAGTTGAAAAGTACCTATGATAAAAATTACAGACCTCTACATGCTTTGTAAGTGGGAAAACCTGCAAAATCGGCAGTGTATCAAATACTTGTTCTCCTCACTGTATATGATCATTATGTCAACATGCCCTAATCTGTCAGCGCCTACATGTACAAAGTCTATTCTTGTTGGTTATTTACTTATATACACATAATCCTCCCCCAGAAAAAATAGCAATACAATTTTACGTTACTTTTTGCAAATTCAACCGCAGATTAGACATATAAATGATATAGTCATATAACGCTCTGGACTTTCTCTACTAATAGCAGTTTAGATCTATGCATGCCAAGAAGGTCTCGTGTAGAACAGCGCTTACAGTGCTGTCTAGACCCCAATTAGCACGTTCACACTGGCTACTACTGTACTCAGTAGGGACCGCAAGAAATCCTCTTCTATCTTCGCTCTCATTGACTTTCACTCATAGACTGTATAAATAATGGACGACGCCCTTTCGCTCTTTTCCATTGGTGAAAAATGAAGCCACCAGTGTCCTGATACGACGCTGACATCTTGGACTTGCGTCTGCGCAGATAGCGATCTTGGGACCAGTTCTGCGCAGTAGTTATGCGCAGTAGCGAGAAGGAAGTAAAGCCGTAAAGCCGCGAAATCAACGGCCCCACCCCTGTGCCCCGCCCTCACTCTCCCTCGCAGAATGCGCATACCGTAATCAATCGCAAGTCCAAGTACAGTACAACCTTTGCTTGTTAAACCTAGACGATATGTTATAGCCTAACTTACATCATGTTTAACCTTAATTTAGAATAGGCTTAATACAAAAATAATTGGTAACTTCTAGCTAACGATCACCTGCTAGCTATTAACATGGCTATTAACGAGGCTTGTTGTCTTTTAGCTAACGTTAGCTAGCCCATTACATTTATTTACTAATTAAATAGCTTATAAATTTAACTTACCGAAAAAAATTCAAAGATCGATTGGAAATGCCAGATCGGTTAGCACAATGTACTGCAGAACAACCCATTATGTCCGTGTGAAATTATATCAATTATAGAAATTTAGAGATTAAATGCAAAGTTCCAATCTCCTCAGTCCTCCGAAGATTCAGTGGCTCCTCGGCTCAGATAGCTGTCAATCACAGCTGTGAATCACGACGTCACACCACCGTTTTTAGAGCATTAAATAACTAACTAAAAACAAACTTATTTTAAAAACAAACTCTTGAATTTACATTAGCGTGATACAAACTACAGTAAATGACAGAAACCAGCTTCGGAAAAAATATATTTGAAGGGTAATTTAATTGTTTAGTTGGTCTCGCGTCCCATTGAATAACATGGGGAGGGCGGGGTTTATGACCTATACTGGGACCACTCACTAGGGGGCGATCGAGACGTTTTGGCTTCACTTTTCAGGGCTTGTGCGGCACGCTTGCTTTCACTAGCAATTTCTTCTCCTGTTCTCTAATTGGCTCCGAGCTGGCGTCTATTGCTGAGCGAATCTACCAGAAGAAACATTAAGCGTTAGATGATACCCGCTGGTCATCAATACACAGCATGAGGTGAGCTAGCGATCGGAGGTTATACGAGTGCCAAGTTGTCGCAAGGTCTATTATCGCTGCAGTGTTTTGCCCCCCTGCAAGTATTACAGTTGGAGAATTGCAAACATTTGTTAAATATTAGGGTCACCACCATGGCCCTGGGAACATATTTAGAGTTGGGGGTGCTGACACATTTTCGAGAGTGACATTTTCAGCCTAAGTCAACCACCATACACCACACTTCATCCATCACAACTTTATTGAACTGTATAGAGATTCAATTCATTATAAATAGTCTATCCAACACAATAATTAGCCTCTACCTGGCATAGGCTACTGATCCAAAAACACCAGAAAATAATAGCCTCACGCATGTAAAAAAAAAAACACAATTATCTCCAATAATTCATGAATAAACTTTCAGTTGAACTGTTACTGAACAGTTGATAAATCATGCCGATTTACTGCATGGCGGCAGCATAATAATAAACCAGCTTTCTTACCTTGTGATGGTTGACACTGATGAAAGTTTTCATAATTGCATGAATATCCAACTGGGCAACAATGTCCCCGTGTACGTGGATTAGGGTCAGGTTTGTTAGTCTCTTTAGGGACATGCTGCTCCGCAGCCAGGTTTTAAGGCGTCTGAGGGTTGAGAAAGTTCTCTCTGAAGAAGCAACAGAGATCGGTAGGCACATGCAGAGTTGTATTAGATTCTCTACTTCTCCAAATAGAGCTCTGGTTTGAGGTTGCGGGTTAGATAGATGTGAGGCAACTTATTGTACTGTCTCGCATAGGGAACTGGCCCCTTTACACAGATCTCCCAACATTTGGAGCTGAAGGTGAAGTCGGCTTGTAAGAAGCTGAAGAGATTGTGCGTCAAGTTCCGATGATAGTTGGCTGTTTGCTATATCAATTATGGTCTCCCTGAATGCCGCTATTTTCATCCCGGTCTGGTCGAATCTTCTGCTGATTTCAGACTGGACCAAATCCAGAGCTTCATAAAACTCAACTCTCCATTTCATTTCACCTTTTGCCTGTGACAACGTTTCAGGGCCGACGGCTTGGCATCTTCAGACCATTCTGGGTAGCACACACTTTCACATCGTCTACCATTTCAGCCACCACGTTGTCATCTCTCAGTGTCCCAATTCTGACTTTGAGCAGGTTCACACAGTTAATGGCACCCAGAGCACATTACTTTTTACTCGCCACAGTATCACAGGGCCCGAAAAGGGCTTCGCAGCAGAGGAGGCTGAAAAGAGTTCTGCCCTTGAGTGCCTGTTTGTGCAGTCCTGATATTTTTGCCCTTGTATCCCGTCTTACACTTCTGACGTCTTTCAAACTTTCCAGTGTCATCCAGTCCAACGGCGTGCGTTGAGCAACGGCGTGTGTTGAGCAACAGCGCTAAATTGCTTTGGTACACACACACCATCTCGTTGGGCATAGTCCTAAAATGTTGACAATGATGTCATCATAGCCGAAACGTGTTTCAAAGAACTGTTTGAGTTTTGCAGATTCTTTGAGAACACTTGCAACACCCTGCACAAAGTTAAACCCCTCAGCTACTAGGCTCACCTCACGTGCAACTTCTTGCAGCACAAGGTCCACGGAGTGGTTGCTGCAATGAACATACAAGAACTTCAGTCAGGCCCGAACACCGGACAAGCAGCCCAACATGTTATTTGCACCATCAAAACAATATCCTTGAAGGCGATCCAAAGAGATGTTCTCACAAAGATGTCTTTAAAACACCTAAACAGTGTTTCTGCTGTTGTGTCAGGGCTCGAGTAAACATAACTTGTAGTGAGACTGAGAACTTGCAGTGAGACTGAAGATTGCTGTCAACAAACTGAAGACTGCATAAGAATTGTTCCTTAGCGTTCATATATGTGGTGCTGTCCTTAGAACGGGCAGTCTGATGCACAAGTTACTATGTCCTTTTAAACAGCCTGAGCAAACTGATTATCTTATTCTGTATTATCCCTCTTCGTTATCCACTCTCTTTCTTTGGGTAAATTAAAAGTCTGTTCCAGCATCAGGTCATAGAGCACACCCTCCCGAGTTGTGTCACCCTTAAATGGGATTCATTTTCGTCCCAGGAATGCTATGGTACGAAACTGTATCTCCAGGACATTCTTTGCTGTTTGCTGATCTTTGGAGATCATCCCTCTGAGCGACGTGGACGTCGAGCACGGTCACATGGACGTCCTCGCTAGGGGGAGCCCTCGAGTAGATATTTAGCAGGACGGACATGCAACGAGAGACGTTGTGCGGGATGTTGAGCCGGACGGACAGACAGGAGAGGCAAATGGATCTCTCGTAGGGACATGGACGTCCACCACGGTCACATGGATGTCCTCGCTAGGGGGAGCCCTCGAGTGGATGTTTAGCAGGACGGACGGCGATGAGTGATGTTTTGTAATGCAAATGTTTTGAGGGTACAATCAGGACGCGCACTGCAACCTGTTGCTCTCTCGAGAAGTCTGCATTTCCTATTTTTAAAAGTCCTCAGATTTGTCACATATTATGTTTCATTAAATATAAAAACGAACAAAAATAAAACCCCATGACAATATATATTTAAACGAGTGGCTACGTTAATATATTGCAAAAACAGAGTGCCTTATCAATTGATAATAAATACTTATGAAAATATAATAAACACTCTTTCAGCTTCTGTTTTTGAATTCTTTCAGTACTCAATAAATGGTTCATGAGGTAATTGGAGCTGCTAATCAGCCACCCCAATAATACGAACAAAGCACACTATCCGGATGACAATTTCTTAGGGTGCTACCCGACTTGTTGTAGCCTAGTTTTCTTCCTTATTACAAAATAATTGCCAATCAAATGACACAACTGATGGAAGAATGTTACAGAAAAATAAACGTAAATGTAGACTACTTCAAAATGTACTTTGTATGTTCCGAAAATATGCATCAACAGTAGCTTGTGCCAGCGGCGACGTCTGATAAACTTACCATTTACCAAGATTTACTGTTAGCTTATTTCAAATTAATCAATTAACAAGGCTGTTAAGGACACATTCATTATATTGTTAGTGTTATGATATTAGCAGGAACAACAACAACAAATAGGCTATATAAAGTCTACAGAAGTGATTAAAGTAGTGGACTGTTCTTCAACATTGGCAACTATGAAATGTATTGAACGACAGTATAAAAAAAAAAAAGAGCAAACATTTTCATCTGAGGATTTCTGCAAGAAAGCCGACGGCCTCAACTGTGCATATTGTATCGCACAACAAGGTCTACAGCCCCAGCCAGTTCTCCTCGTGTAATGGCTCATCTCTTTGTATCTCCTCTATGCTCTTGAGATTATACTCAGAGACACAGGAAACCTACTAGCGACGGCACCTATGGATGTGCCATCCTGGAGGAGCTGGACTGCCTGTGCAACCTGAATGGGCAGCAGGTACCGCCTCATGCTACCAGTAGTGACAATGACACTAGTAAAACGCAAAACTGAAATGCTGTCATTGTTTTGATGGAGTTTAGTATATATATTTTAACATTAAAATAAGGCCACGTGCAATTGTACTTACATTTCCTTGTTAATAATTATGTTCTATTTGTAGGACTTACACTACCGTTATTGTTTTGTTGGGAATTTAAATTAATGAAAACATATAATTTTGTGAGTCTTATTTAAAACTCGAAATTTGGAAATTACTATTATTATTAATTATTTTTAGTTGACAAAAGTGGGAAAGAATTAAATAAAATGGGACTTGACAGACGGGTTAGCAATTGATGTGTTTTTTTCGGTATAGTAAGAAAGTTTAAGGTTTAAGTTTCAGTTTATTTATCAAATGCACCAAAAAACATAGCGTCATCCTGCACAATGAAATTCTTGTCACATAGCACCCGAAATCTACGTAGTATGAATTAAGCAAAAAATATAGCGAAACATAACACTGTAAACTATAGCCTATCCAAGACATATTGTTACAAAGTGAAATGAGATCGACTATATGTGCTATAAAACACAACATCATAACATCTTAAGACTTCAGTGTCGTTTTTGCCAAAAACAAAACATAAACCTGTTCCCCCAATGTTAGAAAACAGTGTAGCCTAGCCTGAATTCTAGCATAATCATCACAGAAAGAATACATATTGTCCTTGGATAAAAGTCATAATTTGATTGATGATCCATTTTATTACGTTCAAAATATGCTCATACACAAGATATCCAGTTTGCTTCAATACACATCCAGTTAGAGCTGGATGCTGACATCCAGGCCACTTTCCTGTCCGTCCGGACCATGCCCTCCATCCTCATCGTCCGTCCGCTCAACATCCCGCTCAACATCCCGCTCAACATCACGCTCAACATCCCGCTCAACATCCCGCTCAACATCCCGCTCAACATCCTTCATCGCCCGTCCGTCCGGCTCAACATCCACTCGAGGGCTCCCTCTAGCATGGACGTCCATGTGATTTGCGGTGGTTGTCCGCGTCACTCTGAGGGATCTACTTGCCTCTTCCGTCCGTCCGGATCAACATCCTGCTCAACGTCACTCGACGCTCGTCCGTCCTGCTAAACATCCACTCGAGGGCTCCCCCTAGCGAGGACGTCCATGTGAGCATGATGGATGTCCGCGTCGCTCTGAGGGATGTAGCCCCTACTGGATCTTTAGCTGCAATATCAGAGAGCAAAGCGCTTATTGGCATTTTTACTAACCCGCCGAGAGTGCGAATTGCATCTTTATGAATGGCCGATTTCTGGTGCAGACAAAATTTTGCAGAGGCCTTGCGCCAGTTGAAAAATCCTTTCTCAACAAAAAGCCTATTTTTATTCCCATGCTGATGGGAAGCCACCAGTTGTTTCTCAACAGCCTGGATACAAGCAAAACAGAAAGTGCAATATTTCTCTATGTCATAGTGTGTCCACCTCCATTTTTCAAACCACTGAGGCTGAAAAGAACAGGAAAAATCCTTATCTCCAAAACGTCTACCAGGAAATGTGTGACCCTGTAGCTGGCAGCACTGAGTTGACATTGTTGATGTTCCTTCTGCGGCCGCCCTAGGGCTGCTAGCTTGGCTAACAAGATTAGCTTCCTCGTCATCTGTTGCTAGCAGGGTCACTGTGGGAGTGACAGGTGTAGAGGTGCTGCTGCTACTTCTTTCAGACACAGTTTTCTGACTCAGGTCTATTAGGCTTTTTAGCCTGTGATTTTATTATAAAAAAATCCAAAATGCGCTTTTTTGTCATGTTATAGCCTAGATAACTTCTGTACTGTTGACACTGGTAAGGTTTCCACAACTATTCATGGATGAGCGTCAGCAGTGCGCAGCGCGCCTCACTCTTGGCAAAAAAGGCAGATTCATTCTGATCAAATTGTGTTTATTGTCTTACCAACCAAATTATAAAATCAGATTTCAATTTATAATGAAAGGGAGGGGATTCATATCAATAATCAATTTATAAAAATAAATGTATGTAATTTTTAATGATGGTTGTAGTGTGTCTACATTTTGCTAGGGGGTGCTGCAGCACCCTTCGCACCCCTAGTTCCTGCGGCCATGATCACCACCAATTAGATAACGTTGAAGTATGGAGGTTGGACATAAGCGCAGGGAGGACGGAGGACATTTAATACATGAACAAAATAATAAACAGAAAACTGGATTAACGAACTGGGAAAGACAGGAACAAAATAATACACAGAACACAACAACGCTACATCAGGTAGAAATAAAAACAAAGACCGAAAGGGAACATTGGGGAAGCAGCAACTTAAATAGGGTCCGTAACGAGGGAAAACAGGTGTCGGTAATGAGGTGAGAGAGAGAGCCCTGGCACGGCCGGTTGCCGTGGCCGTCCCGCTGTGGAGCCGGCACACCGTAGCATGCGCAGGTCTCCTTCGCGACCGAATCCAACATTCTCATTCATTATTTCATGACGAGCAGTATGTATAGGCTGGCTGAGTGGATTACGGTAGCTTTATGTTTTGTTTTCACAGTAAGTACGTGTATAACTATAGAACGAACGCAATAAAATATAAGCTTTCTTCTGGCTAAAAGAAAATAGTTAAGGCGTAGTTAGCTAGCTATCTATATTTTCAAGTTAATCCAACAAAAATTTTACAGTAGCTTGCTTGCTAGATAACACTGAGTACTTCCTATGGCTGTGTGAAAGTGATAGTGAATGATATGAAAGGAAGAACGTCCGATACAATTATTTGCACAATCTCTGTCTTAGCCTTCACCATGGGGTCTGCAGCTAGCTAAGATATGGACGAGCCACCACCAGTTAAGAGAGGAGTGTAAGTAGCTAAGGTTCTTGGTAATAACCTTTACACAACAGCTGGCACATTTTTTTCTTCAGTTTAGATGTTTTGAAGATTTTCTATAGGGTTAAGGTCAGGCGAGTTTGCTGGCCAATTAAGAACAGGGATACCATGGTCCTTAAACCAGGTACTGGTAGCTTTGGCACTCTGTGCAGGTGCCAACTTCTGTTGGAAAATGAAATCTGCAGCAGGAAGCATGAATCAATCAATCAATCAAATGTATTTATAAAGCCCTTTTTACAACAGCAGTTGTCACAAAGTGCTTTACAGAGACACCCGGCCTTAAACCCCAAGGAGCAAACAACAGTAGTGTTGAATTTCAGTGGCTAGGAAAAACTCCCTAAGAAGGTCGAATTTTAGGAAGAAACCTAGAGAGGACCCAGGCTCAGAGGGGTGACCAGTCCTCTTCTGGCTGTGCCGGGTGAGATATTAAGAGTCCAATTGGAATAATAAATACATTTCTCTGGGCTAAATCCAGAGTCTATTTGATTTTAGACTAGGTCAGAAGTATGACCAGGTGGACAAGGACAGGGACAGCAACGGGCCCCCCAAACCAGGTAATCCGCAGGTGTGGACCAGGTCCTCATCTCCTCCTAAAATTTAAAACTGGAGGAGACTGAGAAAAGTTAGTAGTACATCCCTCATATCCCCCAGCACAATAATATAGCAGCTTAACACCTTGGAACTGAGACGGGGGGGTCCGGTGACACTGTGGCCCTACCCGGGGGGAGGCCCCGGACAGGGCCCAACATTGCCAGGCATCAACCAAAGGGACACCCACCAACCGCAACCCCCCTGAATGAGGGCCGAGTATTGCTAGCGGCGTACAGCCCAATTGCACAAGTGCGCAACAGAGAGTCAACAACAAGCCAGTGACTCTTCCCCCGAAAGGCATTGGAGGGAGGGCATCCCAGTGGCGACGAGAGCCCACCTGGCAAGACAGCAAGGGTGGACAGTATCAAGCCTACTGGTCACCTTCACGCCCCGGGCCAGGCTACACCTAATTATAAACCGTGCTGTAGAGATGAGTTTTTAGTAGACACTTGAAAGTTTGCACTGAGTTTGCATTTCTAACCTTAATTGGCAGATCATTCCACAGGAGTGGAGCTCTATGAGAAAAAGCCCTGCTGCCAACTGTTTGTTTAGAAATTCTAGGTACAATTAAAAGGCCTGCATCTTGCGATCTAAGGTTACGTGTAGGTATGTATGGCTGGATCATTTCAGCAAGGTAAGTAGGAGCAAGTCCATTGTTGAAGTCTAACACTTCCCCGAGTTGGTTTGTTGGAAAGGAGAATAAAACACCAGGAGTCAGGTCAATTACCGTATCATATGTCCATTTATTACAGAAGCTTCTGGAGACACGTGTCGCCGCACAATGTCTAAGGATCAACATTCAACAGATCATTTTATACTTCTACTACGCCCAAAAAGATAGAGGCGTTAACTTGCAAAGTGTGTGCCATTGGCCCAATCCCAGTTTTATTCCTTATAGGATAACTGCAAGTATCCCCTTGCCCCCCTTCTGGTTTCTGTCTTGTCTGTCCGACTGTGTGTGTGTGTCTCTGACCTGTGACCTGTTTCTCACAAAATAGACATACTAAATCTTTCTCTCCCCGGCAACCGCTTGAACAGGGTTTCCTATTCTCCTACTTGCTCCTTCAGTTTCAGCTCATATTACAAACAATTAATATTCTGCTTCATTGGTTACAACAGCTTATAACAGTTCACTAACTTATACAATCAATACATCTACACCATGTATTGATTTATAGGTTAAGAGTAAAACCTTAAAATCAGCCCTAACCCTAACAGGCAGCCAATGTAAGGACGCCAGGACAGGAGGAATGTATTCACATTTTTTTGTTCTAGTTAGGATTCTAGCAGCCATGTGCAGCACTAATTGAAGTTTATTTATTGATTTGTCTGGATAACCAGAGAGAAGAGCATTGCAGTAATCTAATCTAGAAGTAACAAAACCATGGATTAATTTTTCTGCGTCAGTTTTTGATAGAAAGTTTCTAATTTTTGCAATGTTTCGAAGATGAAAATAAGCAACACGTGAGACATATTTTATATGTTCTTCAAAGGAGAGCTCAGGGTCAAGGGTAATGCCAAGGTTTTTTACAGTTTTTTGGGATACGACCATGCAGCCGTCGAGGTTCACAGTGAGATCTGCTAACAACGCTCTTTGTTTTTTGGGTCCTAAAAGGAGCATTTCTGTTTTATTTGAGTTTATCTGAAACGCATGCTTCCAAAATAGCTAATTAAGGGGCTTCTCCATGCTTCATTGAAAATATATAACTGTGTGTCATCAGCATAACAGTGAAAGTTAATATTGTGATTTTGGATTACTTCGCCCAGAGGGAGCATATATAGTGAGAACAATAATGGGCCCAGAACCGAGCCTTGAGGAACTCCAAAACATACCTTTGACTTGTCAGAGGATATGCCATCCACACTAACGAACTGATATCTTTCAGATAAATAAGATTTAAACCAAGCTAGAACATGTCCACGTAGCCCAATATGGGTTTCCAGTCTCTCTAAGAGAAGGGAGTGATCAATAGTGTCAAAAGCAGCACTAAGATCAAGAAGCAACAGGACGGATGCGGAACCTTTGTCTGAGGCCATTAGAAGGTCATTTGTTACCTTCACGAGTGCAGTCTCAGTACTATGATGGGATCTAAAACCGGACTGGAGTATTTCATAAATGTTTTTTGTCTTTAGGAAGGCATTCAGTGGTTGGGAAACACATTTTTGAGAGGAACAGGAGGTTCGATATTGGCCTATAATTGTTAAATATGTCGGGAACTAGATAAACATTTTTTAGAAGAGGCTTAATTTCCGCAATTTCTAGTGAGTTTGGTACGCATCCGGAGGAAAGGGAGCAATTTATTATGTTCAGCATTGGCTGACCTAGCACAGGAAATAACTCCTTAAATAATTTTGTAGGAATCGGGTCTAGCTGAGAGTTTGTGGGTTTGGAACTCATTACAAATTTTGTAAATGTGTCGAGCGATACGGTATCAAAAAATTCAAGTGTCCCCATTGACACCTGGTCAGGGAGGTTCAGGAAATTTTTTGGACAACTGAGATTTTGAGGACCATAACTATTTAAGGAGTCAGTTATTTGTTTTCTAATGGTGACGATCTTTTCATCAAAGTAGTTCATGTATTCATTACAACTAAAGTGAAGACCCACTTCACTTGTTAAGGTTTGCTTTTTTGTTAACTTTGCAACTGTATCAAAGAGAAATTTTGGATTGTTTTTGTTCGCCTCAATCAGGTTGGAGAAATAAGCTGATCGAGCAGACGTGAGTGATTTTTGGTATTGTAGAGTACTGTCTATCCAGGCTAGTCTAAATACATCCACCTTGGTGGAGCGCCACTTTTGCTCCAATTTTCTGGAGGCTTGCTTAAGTGCTCTAGTATTGTCTGTGTGTACCAGGGAGAAAGTTTCTTGTTGCGTATTTCTTTAGTTTTTAGTGGTACAACTATGTCTAATGTATTTCGCAGTATTGAGTTTAGATCCTCGACTTGATCGTTTACAGACTTATTTACTCTGTCGTTAATGAGCGAACTTGTAAGAATATCAAGGAATTTATTTGTAGTCCGAGAATTTATAGTACGGCTTTTGAAACTCATTGTTTGGGGGGCAAGTGGATTTCTTGTTTTAACGGTAAATGTAATAAGACAGTGATCCGATAATCCAGGATTTTGGGGGTAAATTATTAGATCTACAATATCTATTTCTCGTGACAGGACTAAATCTAAGGTATGATTGTGGCAATGTGTTGGACTTGAGACATGTTGGATGAAACCCACTGAGTCAATTATGGCTTCAAAGGCTTTTTGAAGAGGATCATTTGAGTTTTCCATATGAATATTGAAAGCGCCAAAAATTAGAATACTATCTGCCATGACTACAAGGTTAGACAAGAATTCTGGAAACTCATTGAGGAACAATGTGTATGGCCCGGGGGGCCTATAAATAGTAGCCATGTAAAATGATTTATCGGCCTGGTTAACTTTCATGAGTAAAACTTCGAAAGAATGAAACTCTGTGATATGTTTGAGAGTAAGTTTATATTTACTGTCATAAATATTAGCAACACCCCCTCCTTTTCGGGACGCACGTGGGATATGATCACTAGTTTAACCAGGAGGAGAGGCCTCATATAAGGCAGTGAATTCATTAGGTTTTAGCCACGTTTCACATAAACCAATAACATCTGGTTTATGATCAGAGATTAATGAATTTACTGCAACTGCCTTTGGAGCAAGGGATCTAACATTTAGGAGTCCCATTTTGAGATGCGAAGTGATACAATCATTTTAATTTTTGACCGAGGTGGAGGAAGGCTTTATCTTAATAAGGTTGTTTTTGTTAGCACTACCTTGTTTAACTTTTCTCAGCCTGGAATGAGTCACAGTGGCAATAAGTAAAGCTGTACTAACTACTCTGGCGATGCTATTGAAAGACTCCACTATGCTAGCAGGCTGGCTAACAGCCTGCAGCCTGACCTGCACCCTATCTCATGTTAAATCTATAGGAGTGAGACTCCTGTCAATGTTCCTAGATAAAAGAAGAGCACCACTCCAGCTAGGATGGAGTCCGTCGCTCCTCAGCAGATCAGGCCTGGCCCTATTTCTGGGAGAGTCCCAAAAAGAAGGCCAGTTATCTACAAACTCTACCTCCTGCGACGGGCAGAACTCCGTTTTCAGCCAGCGATTGAGTTGCGCAAGTCTGCTGTAGAGCTCGTCACCACCCCTAGCTGGGAGGGGGCCAGAGACAATTACACGAGGCCGACACATCTTTCTAACTAGTTTACACGCTGATGCTATGTTCTGCTTCGTAACCTCTGACTGTTTCATCCTAACATCATTGGTGCTCTAAAACTTCCTGGTAGACGGCTTCATTGACCTTGGACCTCAGAAAACACAGTGGACCAACACCAGCAGATGACATGGCACCCCAAACCATCACTGACTGTGGAAACTTTACACTGGACTTCAAGCAATGTGGATTCTGTGCCTCTCCTCTCTTACTCCAGACTCTGGGACCTTGATTTCCAAAGGAACTGCAAAATGTACTTTCATCAGAGAACGTAACTTTGGACCACTCAGCAGCAGTCCAGTCTTTTTTTGTCTTTAGCCCAGGCGAGACGCTTCTGACGCTGTGTCTTGTTCAGGAGTGGCTTGACACAAGGAATGCGACAGCTGAAACCCATGTCTTGCATACGTCTGTGCGTCCACTCTTTGTGAATCTCCCCCACATTTTTGAATGAGTTTTGTTTCCCAATCCTCTCCAGGGTGCGGTTATCCCTATTGCTTGTACACTTTTCTACCACATCTTTTCCTTCCCTTCGCCTCAATTAATGTGCTTGGACACAGAGCTCTGTGAACAGCCAGCCTCTTTAGCAATGACCTTTTGTGTCTTGCACTCCTTGTGCAAGTTATCAATGGTCGTCTTTCGGACACCTGTCAAGTCAGCAGTCTTCCCCATGATTGTGTAGCTTATAGAACTAGACTGAGACCCTTTAAAGGCCTTTGCAGGTGTTTTGAGTTGATTAGCTGATTGGAGTGTGGCACGAGGTGTCTTCAATATTGAACCTTTTCACAATATAAAATTTTTCAGAGATACTGAATATGGGATTTTCATTAGTTGTCAGTTATAATCATCAAAATTAAAAGAAATAAACACTTGAAATATATCAGTCTGTGTGGAATGAATGTATACATTATACAAGTTTCACTTTTTGAATGGAATTACTGAAATGAATAAACTTTTTGATGATATTCTAATTATATGACCAGCACCTGTATATAGTAAAGAGTCGTGAGAAGTTTACCTCAGTAATGACATTATCGCAGTGGCTATATACTTCTGATGTCTTTGTCTTAGTTTTTTACTCCAGTTTAAGATAATTCTGGTTTAGTCATGTCTGTGAGTTTTCACAAGTACTCTTCTACTCTAGTTAGCCCAGTAGCTATAGTGCTTAAGTTTCAGCCGCTATCATAGTTTTTTCGAATTGATCATTTTTTTCTATTTACAAATGATGTAAAAATGTATGTTAACCTTACAAACTATAGCAAGGTACTTTCGGTTTTTCTAACCTAGCAATTTTCCAATTTAGAAAGTATTATTTAGTTGTGTAGCCTACTCCAGTTTACCTTGCTAACAACTGCAGGTAGAGGTTTTCTGTTACAGTAACGTACCTGGCTAACTAACTACTGCAGCTAGTAACACTGTACGATTACTTAAACATCTGCTTAGCTTGTTACGCCAGCATAATTTCTGGAGCACCCTGTCATATTTTCTGGACAAGAAATCTCAGGTAAGCTTATTTAACTTCTTTACAAAGCATATAGCTATCTTATCTATCTGACAAATTAGCTAAAATCACCTTGGTAGTTATCATCGAATAACATTACCTCTGTAGAGCAAGCCTTCAAGTCAACTACTACTGTAGCTAGCTTGATTGACTGGTTGTTTTCCCCCAGCCAGGCTGAGCTCAGTGCAAGACGTGTTTCACTTGCTGGGACAGAAATGAATACTCAAGTCGAGTTTTCAAGGTGTGACTAAGCACGCAGTATTCATCATGTTTTTAAAGTATTTCCGTGAACGAGAGGGTCGTTTCCCTGCACCTACGGCTCACTGTTGTTTGTGCCTACGGGCCGAACGGCAGTGCAGAGTACCCAATCTTGGAGTCTCTGGGAGGGGTGCTGGAAAATGCTCCGACTGGGGACTCCATCGTTCTACTGGGGGACTTCAATGCCCACATGGGCAATGACAGTGACACCTGGAGGGCCGTGATTGGGAGGAATGGCCCCCCTGATCTGAACCCGAGCGGTGTTCAGTTATTGGACTTCTGTGCTAGTCACAGTTTGTCCATAACGAACACCATGTTCAAGCATTAGGGTGTCCATCAGTGCATGTGGCACCAGGACACCCTAGGCCGTAGGTCGATGATCGACTTTGTTGTCGTTTCATCTGACCTGCGGCCGTATGTCTTGGACACCCTGGTAAAGAGATGGGCTGAGCTGTCAACTGATCACCACCTGGTGGTGAGTTGGATCCGATGGCGGGGGAGGAAGCTGGACAGACTCGGCAGGCCCAAGCATACTGTAAGGGTCTGCTGGGAACGTCTGGCCGAGTCTCCTGTCAGAGAGTTTTTAACTCCCACCTCCGGCAGAGTGGCCGCTCGGAGCTGTGGCCGTAAGGTCTGCGGTGCCTGTCGTGGCGGCAATCCCCGAACCTGGTGGTGGACACCGGAAGTAAGGGATGCCGTCAAGCTGAAGAAGGAGTCATATCAGGCCTGGTTGGCTTGTGGGACTCCTGAGGCAGCTGACGGGTACCGGCAAGCCAAGCGTTCTGCAGCCTGGGTGGTTGTGGAGGCAAAAAACTCTGGCCTGGGAGGAGTTCGTGAGGCCATGGAGAAGGACTATCGGCTGGCCTCGAAGAGATTCTGGCAAACCATCCGGCGCCTCAGGAGAGGGAAACAGTGCCCTACCAACGCTGTTTACAGTGGAGGTGGGCAGCTGTTGACCTCAACTGGAGATGTCGTCGGGCGGTGGAAGGAGTACTTCAAGGATCTCCTCAATCCCGCCATCACGTCTTCCATTGAGGAAGCAGAGGCTGAGGGCTCAGAGGTGGACTCGTCCATCACCCGGGCTGAAGTCACTGAGGTAGTCAAGAAAATCCTCAGTGGCAAGGCACCTGGGGTGGATGAGTACCTCAAGTCTCTGAGTACCTCAAGTCTCTGGATGTTGAGGGGCTGTCTTGGTTGACACGCCTCTGCAGCATCGCGTGGCGGTCGGGGACAGTGCCTCTGGGATGGCAGACCGGGGTGGTGGTCCCTCTTTTTAAGAAGGGTGTGTTCCAACTACAGGGGGATCACACTTCTCAGCCTCCCCGGTAATGTCTATGCCAGGGTACTGGAGAGGAGAATACGGCCGATAGTAGAACCTCGGATTCAGGAGGAACAGTGTGGTTTTCGTCTGGGCCGAGG
This sequence comes from Esox lucius, assembly GCF_011004845.1. Taxonomy (NCBI): domain Eukaryota; kingdom Metazoa; phylum Chordata; class Actinopteri; order Esociformes; family Esocidae; genus Esox; species Esox lucius. The sequence continues at coordinate 25,015,905 of NC_047592.1, read as the reverse complement.
AAAACTGAACCAGCTCTATACCCTGTACCGGGTGATGGAGGGTTCATGGGAGTTTACCCAACCAATCCACATGTGTTTTGTGGATTTGGAGAAGGCATTCGACTGTGTCCCTCGCGGCATCCTGTGGAGGGTGCTTCGGGAGTATGGGGTCCTGGGTCCTTTGCTAAGGGCTGTCAGGTCCCTGTACGACCGAAGTAGGAGCTTGGTTCGCATTGCCGGCAGTAAGTCAGACTTGTTCCCAGTGCATATGGGACTCCGGCAGGGCTGCCCTTTGTCGCCGGTTCTGTTCGTAATTTTTATGGACAGAATTTCTAGGTGCAGCCAGGGCCCGGAGGGTGTCAGGTTTGGGGAACACACGATTTCGTCTCTGCTCTTTGCGGATGATGTTGTGTTGGCCCCTTCAAACCAGGACCTTCAGCATGCACTGGGACGGTTTGCAGCCAAGTGTGAAGCAGTCGGGATGAAAATCAGTGCCTCCAAATCCGAGGCCATGGTCCTCAGTCGGAAAAGGGTGGCTTGCCCACTTCAGGTTGGTGGAGAGTTCTTGCCTCAAGTGGAGGAGTTTAAGTATCTAGGGGTCTTGTTCACGAGTGAGGGAAGGATGGAACGGGAGATTGACAGACGGATCGGTGCAGCTTCTGCAGTAATGTGCTCGATGTATCGTCGTGGTGAAGAAAGAGCTGAGCCGCAAGGCGAAGCTCTCGATTTACCGGTCAATCTACATTCCTACTCTCACCTATGGTCATGAGCTTTGGGTCATGACCGAAAGGACAAGATCCCGGATACAGGCGGCCGAAATGAGCTTTCTCCGCAGGGTGGCTGGGCGATCCCTTAGGGTGAGAAGCTCGGTCACTCGGGAGGAGCTCAGAGTAGAGCCGCTGCTCCTCCACATCGAGAGGGGTCAGCTGTGGTGGCTTGGGCATCTGTTCCGGATGCCTCCTGAACGCCTTCCCGGGAAGGTAATGAACTAGGTGGGATTTCCTACTTTATCCTTTCTGTTTGTTTTGAAGTCCCACACATTTCTGATTGTAATTTCTGTAACATTGACCAACTTGGGAGAGGTGGGTGATCAATAAAATGCTTTTTAAATTACATACATTTTCTTGATTGTTTGTAAATGTTGTATTTCTTGTTTTACTACATTTCATATGGGGCTCTTCTATATTATGTAATGTACTTTGTTAGGAGAAAATACCTGGACTGATGATCTAACCACATTGACATACTTATATCTGGAAAGGGGTTGACAGAATAAATGTATACATAATACCTCACATGCTCAATGTAAAACTATAGTCTGTTTAGAGCCCTGCAGAATGGTGTTGTGCACCTTTAAGAGGGCATGGGACAGTTGGAGTGGATAAACACACAATTTGAGAGGAGTGTCATGTGAGATATGTTGATTGGATAGAAATTAATTGTACCTATTCTAGCTGTAGGTATGAATATACACATTTCTAAGTGCAAATAATTATTATGGCATATTAAAATAGCTGGTACAAAATATTGTTTAACAATTTACAAATGGGTTACTTTAAATAAATTGCATTTCTGGTTGTATTTATGTAAAATAATGATCTAACTGGTTCCAAATGTAAGTTGCCGTGACAATGCAATTTTGTTTGCCGGGAAATGACTACTTGAGCAAAGTATCTAGTAAGTTTAGATTATGGGGTTTGTGCTTTAAGACGAGCAGGAGATAATATTGGCATGTACTTGAAAAATCAACAGGAATGTGGAATGTAGGAATATAAGGCAGAAAACAGAGTTAATTCAGACTTATTTTAAAAATAGAACCACCATGTTAATGGGATATGGTTGATGCTGAAAAGGAACAGGAGTAGAAGGTAACAGGTAGGGTAGCTACAGTAGATGTACCTAGACCGAATTGATTTTGCTAGTGCAAAAATAAGCATTGCATAACCAAATACTGCAAACCTGCAAATGGTCAGCAATTGACCAATAGGCAACCTTAATTACATAACGTTGTCACGACGTACAGGTGACGAAATGAAAACGTAACTTAATTACGTTGTAGCAACCAAAATAGGAACCTCACTATCATCTGACGTTGCTGCAACGTCAGATAGTTACGTAACCGGGACGAAATATTGTTTGCTGGGGAGATCACTGTGACTGACAGGTGCTTTCACCTATTGCAGTCAGCGTTTGAGGTAGTGCGTTATATTCAACAGTAAACAGGTTGAAATTTAGTATTTTTTTCATCTTGTTCAATTGCACGAAATGTACGGGTATTTTTTCCATTGCAAAACGTTTATATGTATAATCGTAGATACATTGAATGCGCTCGATACTCCGCTGCTCTGAAAGTACTGGGGCAAATGCCAGCTCGCCACACATTTGCAGCGTGTGTTCAGTATTTTAGAATAGGTTTATGATCATGGCAGAACAGTGACAGACATTAACAAACAGGCAAGGAGGAAGAGAAAGAGGCCATAAACCAACAGGTAAATCATTGATAAGTGCCATGCCAAGATAGACTGTGATTAAGGTGACCAGATGTCTGAAATGAAAACCGGGGACATTTCCAGTTTGGCGGTCAATATAACATTAAAGTATCTGATGTTATCTATGAAATAAAAATGGGGGACAGTTCCGGTTTCTTGTATTTAGTTTAACAGGCACATTGTGATAGACAGAAAAAAATTATATTACAGAAATACCACAGACAAGTCTGAACTGTCCAACCTGAACAGCCATTCAGTGGTCCTTGTTGTCTGGGCAGAATGAGAGCATAAGGGAACAGGAGCAAAATTGAAAAACAAAGACAATAGACTTTTTCTTCTAAAATCTTTCCCTTTTGTTCACTCATCTTTCTTCCTTTCCTTCTCTTTACCTTTTCACCTCATCTTCGACACTCTCCTCGCTAAACTCTTTTTACTCCCACAATTTATCCTTCTCACTCTCTTCTCCTTCCTCTCCAATCTTTAATAATAAATAGTACACTTAGATAAAGTATTTCGGTTTACAGATTCCCATTGCTTGCCTCATCTTTTTATTTTATCTCAAAAACATTGTAATGATAAATTGGCAGGCTTTCTAATCATATCTTTACCTTTCCTCCTCAATCTCCTTCAATCTTCCTTCTCTAGTCTTCCTCCTCCTCTTCCACTCCACTCTCTAACAGAAAATATGATGCTTATGTTATCCATTAATATTTCTAAATATATTTTGACAGTACTTATTATGTAAAACATTTTAATCTATAAATAAATACAACAATAATAACACAACAATAATTAATTGTGCATTCATTTAAAATAATCATATTTTCAAAATAGCCGTCCACTGCATGTGTTATATGTGAACGTTTTTGCTGGACCGCGAAAGCGGAGCCGGCCTAGAAGAGCGAATATCTCTTATTGACTGACTGACGGACTGCTTTGCTCTTGTTAAATTGCGTAATGGTTTGAGACGCGGACTATGGAACGACAGGTTCCGCGTTCAAGTATCGTCACCGTCAAAACACATTTATTGTTTAAGACAGAAAAAACTTTTGCTGGCTACAACCTTCAGTAGCTATGTTATAGAACCTAAAATGAAACAGTTCTGATGGGTATTAGGACTTGTTCAGCATAGACGAACTCTTCACTTGAGGAAAAAGTAAATTATCGTCACCTGGTATCAATGTAATTCACGAATGCCTAATAAGCAGATGTATAGCTCCGTGATGTAGTGGTTAAAGATGGCCTTACTATATTTAATATATTACCATTTGTAAAGAAAATATGAGTGAGGCAAAACATGTCTTTTATTTCTTATGGGATTCACATTCAACTGTAGGTCATAACAGAACTCAGGCTTAAGAGATGAGGTCAAATCAGAATTTCTTGTTGTTTACAAAGGGTGTCCTCCAAGGTTCAATGTCCATTTTTTATAAATTATGGTTTTACTGAGAATTGTCATTGCTTTTCTTAACCTGCATTTCATATATTTTGTACACATTGTATGTTGTATATACTTTTCATTATTGCTGTTATATAGTTCTCAACTCTTAGTCTCAGTTGGAGTCCTGTGTATGAATAACAGTAAAATAAAATATATTTATTTCTGCAAAAAAGGTTATTCATCCAAACTCTTATATTGACCTTCACGTCCTTCTATTTGTTTTATCCCTCCCCAGACTTGAATGTGTAACCATGTCAACCATTCAACCATACATTATCCTGTCGCTACTAGCGTTCAGCCTTCTCATTGCCATATCAGCTCAGGTTGATGATGACCTCATTGTCCAAACAACCCAGGGCAGGGTCCACGGGACTCTTCTTTCCGTACCTTTGGTGGACAAGTCAGGGCATTCCTGGGGATTCCATATGGGAAACCCCCCATTGGGAAATTGCGTTTCCAATCTCCCCAACCTGCAGAGGGATGGAGAGGTGTACAACATGTCACTCACTACAGCAACTCCTGCCTCCAACCTGTGGATACATCTTTACCGGGTAGGATTAATGATGGCATAGACCTGAAAACGAATAATTGTTAGCTGTTTTCATGGTTGGTTCCTGTGTTTCAGGTTTCTATGAAACGGAGATGTGGAATCCAAACACAAACCAGAGCGAAGACTGCCTCTATCTCAACATCTGGACACCCCCTATTTCCAATAAAACAGCATGTTGTAGAAGCTCCTCCCCTTGTTTCTCATTGGCTCCTGTCCTGGTGTGGATCTATGGGGGCAGATTCACATCAGGCACTGCCTCCCTAGACATGTATGATGGACGCTTCCTTAGCGTCCATCATACATGTAGTCCTGGAACTACAGGTAGTCCTGGAACAATACGAGGGGAGAAATATACTGAGCTTCCTGTATTAAACATGTTTTGACATTGCAATATATAATAATTTTAGTTTTGGTTGGACACAGAGTCGGCCCACTTGGTTTCCTGTCACTTCCTGGCAGTAAGGTCATCCGTGGCAACGCTGGTTTGCAGGATCAGCAGTTGGCTCTGCGCTGGGTAGCCAATAACATTGGTGCTTTTGGCGGCGACCCTTCAAAAGTTACCCCAATTTTTTTCTATTATTCTTTTTTATTGTTATTCTTTGATTGATCATGATTACTTCCATTATGAAAACCTGTCATTGGAGAATGTGACCGGAGAATTTTATTTTCCCAGACAGGCAAATGTACCGGACACCTAGCCTACAGCACTATGAACTATTGAAAACGCTATTATACGTAATTGTTTTCAAATGTTAGCCAAGATGCTCTCATAAATAGAAATAGAAAACAGTGTTTTTATAACATATTGGACAGTAAAAAAAAATCATTGTGTATTCACTGCAAAAAAACAACAAAAATAAATGAAAAGAGAAGTCTGAGGGGAAAGGAGCAGGGGCTCAAGCCTTCCCTGGAGTCTACCTGTGCACATGCCTGTGTGGCAGTGCTTCTTCCCTGAAGTGGGGCGAGACACTGACACCCTGCACATGTCACAATACATTTACAGTTAGGTCCAGAAATATTTGGACACTGACACAATATTCATAATTATGGCTCTGTATGCCACAACAATGGATTTTAAATTAAACAACCCAGATGCAATTGAAGTGCAGACTTTCAGCTTTTATTCAAGCAGTTGAACCAAAATATCATATGAAACGTGTAGGAAATGCAACCATTTTCATACACAGTCCCCTAATTTCAGGGGCTCGAATGGAATTGGACAAATGAACACATAAAATGTTCATTTTTAATACTTTGTCGAGAATCCTTTGCAGGCAATGACTGCTTGAAGTCTGGAACGTATGGATATCACCACACGCTGGGTTTCCTCCTTTGTGATGCTTTGCCAGGCCTTTACTGCAGCTGTCTTCAGTTGTTGTTTGTTCGTGGGTCTTTCTGCCTTAAGTTTTGTCTTCAGCAAGTGAAATTCATGCTTGATCAGGTGATTGACTCTGCCATTTCCACTTCTTTGCCTTAAAAAACTCCTGGGTTGCTTTCACAGTATGCTTTGGGTCATTGTCCATCTGTAAAGTGAAGTTTCCGTCCAATTAAGTTTGCTGAATTTGGCTGAATCTGAGCAGACTATATCCCTATACCCAGTGCCATTGGAAGCCATTCATGCCCATGCCTCCACCATGCTTTACAGATGATGTGGTATTCTTCGGATAATGAGCCGTTCCAAGTCTTCTACATACTTTTCCTTCTCATCATTCTGGTACGTTGATCTTAGTTTGATCTGTCCAAAGAATGCTGTTCCAGAACTGGGCTGGCTTTTTTAGATGTTAATCCGAAGTCTAATCTGGCCTTTTTATTCTTGAAGTTTATGAATGGTTTGCACCTTGTGGTGAACCCTCTGTATTTGCTCTCGTGAGGTCTTCTCTTTATGGTAGACTTGGATAATGATATGCCTACCTCCTGGAGAGTGTTGTTCACTTGGCTGGATGTTGTGAAAGTGGTTTTTCTTTACCATGGAAAGGCTCCTACGATCATTCACCAGGCATTTTTGTGGATGACATTATTTTTTGTCAGAGTATACCAAACTGTTGAATTGGCCACTCCTAATTTTCCTGCTATCTCTCTGATAGATTTTAAGACTGCACTTTAAACCCATATTCATTAACTGTAACTTGAATATATTTTGGTAAACAGACAAAATAACAAAACTTGTGCCAGTATCCAATTATTTCCAGACCCAACATTATACTCTATATCATATATGAAATTTTTGTAATTTAGCAGATGCTCCTATTTACCACAACTAAAATTTAATGCATTACACATTAGGCCTAATTATCTTTTTTGCGGTTCTTATTGTTGTCTCCAGGTGACGTTGTTTGGTGAGAGTGCAGGATCTGCATCTGTGGGTCTTCATCTCCTCTCCCCAGGCAGCCGTGGCCTCTTCAAAAGGGCGATACTGCAGAGCGGTTCCCCTAATGCTCCGTGGTCTGTCTTGACACAACTCCAGGCGTGGGACAGGTCTGTCGCCCTGGGTAGGCTGCTGGGTTGTGCCCTGGCACCTTCGGCTGTCCTGGAGCAGTGTCTACAGTGTCTAATCGTCAAGCAGCAGTTCAACATCCTCCCTGTTCCCTCACTCATAGCATTACCGTTCACAACCTCTATTGATGGAGACTTCCTAACAGACATGCCTGAGGTTTGTGTGGGCATTGGTTCTAAATTAAATGGTGGTCTTATAGTTTTTAAACATGTCTAATATTTCTGTATCCGGTCCTAGGTTCTCCTCCGGAAGGGCCAATTCCTGAAGAAAGAGGTGCTAATTGGTCTGAACAAAGACGAGGGGACCTACTTCCTGACTGGAACGCCAGGATTTAACATCACCAGCCAGAGTCTGATCAGTAGGGAGGATTTTCTGAAAGGGGTGGAGCTAGAGTTGCCCGGGTGGAGTGAGATCATGACGGAGGCAGCCATCCTCCAGTATACTAATTGGACAGATGAAAATATTGGGGCGAAGAATCGTGATTCACTTGGGCAAATCGTGGGAGACCGTGAATTTAACTGCCCTGTGCTGGAGTTTACCAAGAGGTGAGTACAACATAATTCCATGGATGCAGCACTAAACCCTTGTATATTGGCAATATATCACAAACCCCTGAGATTCCTTATTGCAATTATTAACTGGTAACCATCACAATTAAAACACCTTCAATATAAATGGACTAATACGCTTTCAGCCATAACTGTCCTCCCAACACAACTGAACTGTACTGACTGTCAGTTTAACCATTGCATGCAACAGCCCGTCAAAGCTCCTTTTATCCATTCAAAAAACAAATAAAATAGTACAGAAACTACAGCACATTGAAACAGTATGGTGATAACTGTGGTTTGGGAGTTGTTTTTCAGGGAGAGGGTATATCCATTGTAAAATACAGGGCCCTGGTGAAACAAAACCCTGATCTACTATCTTAATTATTCAGAGTTATACTGTACACACAATGATCCCAATTGATCATGTAATAGGTTATGTGTAAAAACAACATGGTAGATTTCTAAGCTAGTGAGTCACACCAAAGATTGGAATGCACCGCCGGAAAGACAAAACTCAGCTTTCAGCAGACACCCTGGATTCCCAGATAGGGGCTACCGTTTTCGTATAAGACTGAATTTAATTAAGTAACAGAGGTACCCCAGATATGAGATACTTACATTCAGGGAGTTAAAACAGTAAGAATTGATGTGATGTGGTACTTTTGTTATATATTGTCATATACCACGACTATCAGCCAAACAGCATTCAGGATTCAAACCACCCTGTTTTAGAGAGAACATATACCACGGGTATGACATCACATCACTTTTTACTGCTCTAATTGCATCAGTTTATTAGAGCAAAAGGGCATCTTGGGGGTTTGTGATGTATTGCCAATGTAGCTTGGCTAACCTATATGTGCAAGCTTGGGCATATACCACACCCCTTTTGGCCATATACCACATCCCTTTGTGCATTGAATTTTGGCTTGTGTGGTAAGAGGTAAGAGTTTTGTCAAAGCCTTCTGCCTTCAACTATTGTCACACCTATTCATCAGGTACACAGAACATGGTGGTCAGGCCCGCCTTTAACTGTTCACCCACAGGCCAATGGCCCCGCTCCTCCACCAATCCCTGGCCTGCGTGGATGGGTGTGATGCATGGCTATGAGATAGAGATTGTCTTTGGAAAGCCCCTCAACAGCACCCTGGGATATCTGGAAGAGGAAGTGGTTATGAGCAGGAGGATGATGAAGTACTGGGCCAACATGGCAAGAACTGGGTAAGAGGTCATGTCAGTTCATATAGAGAAGCGTTGAACTCGGTCAAAGGTTACCCAAATCGGTTCTTACAGGCATGAATTGGCATCGATTAGACTGGATCAGGTGTCATCGGATGTATCAGTTCATACAGACTTGGTTTGTAATGGGTCACGGTTAATGTATAGTATCAGTTCATATAAACATGGATTGGACCAGGTCAGATATGTAGAAATCATGTAAGCAGTTTCGATCATAAGAAGTTTAAAACTACTGTCATAGTTTTACTCACAGGATTGTTTGGTTGTTTTGTTTGTATTGGTAGGAACCCAAGTATAGAGAAAGAAGATTGGCCACTTTTTACCCTGGACCTACAGGAGTACATCACCCTAAACTCTGCCCCTCCAATGATTCAAAGGAAGCTTGCAGCTAACCAGTGCCAGTTATGGACCAATTTCCTTCCCAAACTGCAGAATGCCACTGGGGCAATGTAAAACCTTTTTCAAGGGCTTTATCAAAAGATTTTCATTTCTGGTTTTAATTAAAATATCTTTATCTGTATGAATTTGTAAAAATACATAATTTTTCATGTTTCTTTGTTGTAGTTCTCTCATTTGTTCCTGTCTCTGTTCTCCATTAAAATATTTTGTTGTATTTCTGGTCTGCGCTTGTGTCCTGCTTAACCTCAACTCATGATACAAACATTATCAAAGGTGTATGTGCTAATTATACCTCCATCCAGGTGAGTGTGCAGCAATGCAGCCTCAACAAGCAAAATGTTAAAAAATATTAAATAATCATAATTGAAATAGTAACATGTTTATAATTGCAATAAGTGTTTGGTACATGCCCAATATTCATGGGGACCGCTTCTGTCACATTTATGTTCAATTTGGTCTGAATATCTCTGGTATATATCTCTGTTTCGCTGAATGGAAACTGTTGCAGAAAGAAACAAATGCATGTCAATTCTGTCTAATATACATTAGGCCTATATCATTTTCATGTAGGAATTGATTAAAAGTTGATCTTTAATAACTATTCGTGCAGAACATTTGGACCAATAAATCAAAATTGTTGACTATTTTAATGTTTTTAATGACTAACATGCAGACTACAACGCTTGCCATTGTGCCCAAATTTATTTAATCTCCACCAGAAGCAATGATGACATGCAGGCCAAATAGAAAAATCAAGATGATAATCTACAATGTCAATTTAATACCCTCTCCAGGAGGTAGGCATATCATTATCAAGGTGAAAACCATTCATAAGCCTCAAGATTAGAAAGGCTTGATTTTGCCAAAAAACATCTAAAAAAAGCCAGCCCAGTTCTGGAACAGCATTCTTTGGACAGTTGAAACTAAGACCAACCTGTACCAGAATGATGGGAAGAAAGAATTATGGAGAAGGCTTGGAATAGCTCATGATCCAAAGCATCACACATCTGTGAAACACGATGAAAGCAGTGATGGCATGGGCATGCATGGCTTCCAATGCCATTGGGTCACTAGTGTTTATTGATCATGTGACAGAAAAGGAAGCAGCCGGATTAATTCTGAAGTGTATAGGAATCAGATTCAGCCAAACTCAACAAAATGAATTGGACAGCAGTGTCCTTTACAGATGGACAAAGACCCAAAACTTACTGCGAAAGCAACCCAGGAGTTTTTTAAGGCAAAGTAGTGGAATATTCCGTCAATGGCTGGGTTAAGCATGCATTTCACTTGCTGAAGACAAAACTTGAAGCAGAAAGACCCACAAACAACAACTGAGGACAGTTGCAGTAAAGGCCTGGCAAAGCATCACAAAGAAAACCAGCATTTGGTGATGTCCATGCGTTCCAGACTTCAAGCAGTCATTGTCTGCAAAGAATTCTCGACAAAGTATTAAAAATGAAAATTGTATTAATGATTGTGTTAATTTCTCCAATTACATTTGAGCCCCTGAAATTAGGGGACTGTGTATGAAAATGGTTGCAATTCCAAAACGTTTCATACAATATTTTTGGTCAACCCCTTGAATTTAAGCTGAAAGTCTGCGTTTCAATTGCATCTGGGTTGTTTCATGTCAAATCCATTGTGGTGGTGTACAGAGCCAAAATTCAGAAGATTGTGTCAGTATCCAAATATTTCCAGATTCTGCACTCCATCCTAAGCGAACTGTTAAATTCTGAAACATCAAGTCCCTTGACACGTGTCTTCCAGGAGTCAGTACAGCTTGCCCTACTATTTGACTGGCACAAGTCCACCGCTGATGAGATGTTTGACCTGTATAACAGCACAATAACCCCTTGAACATTCTTGCCCCTGTACAATCCTGTCAAGTATCATTCCAATGATCTTCCCTGTGGTTTACAGAGGAGCTGTGCAGCATGAAGACCCACGACTGTAAGATGGAATGTCGGTGGAGAAGCACTGGCTTAACTGTCCACATATTGGCCTATAAAGACCACCAGAACTGATATTTTAAAGTTTTAAAAGCAGCCCGCTCTAGTTTCTACTCTTCTTTGATTGAGAATGGCAAAGATAATCTCAGGACATTATTTAACACCATTAGACGTCTCCTGCAACCTACAGACTGTGGCCCTTCCAAAGCAACCACTGAACAGTAAATACATTTCCTGAATTCTTCAAGAATAAATTCAACAACAGTAGAGAGAACATTCTATCCTGTAGCCCTAATACTCCTCAGGCTCCTTCCCAACCACCGAAATCTGATTATTTTCTAAGTGACTTTGTTCTGGTGACACCTGCTACTGTTTTGGAAATTAACAATTAAATATTCCAGCAGCCCTCTTGACCCTATTCCAACATCACTATTTAAAAATGCTCAGGCACTCTCATTGATTTTGCAACTTGTTTGTTCAACTTGTCCCTGCACAATGGGCAGGTACTGTCACTTTTCAAGATGGCAGCCATCTAGCCGTTGCTCAAGAAACCGTCCCTTGACCCTGACATCCTTTCAAACTACAGGCCTATTTCCAAACTCCCATTGTTATATAAAGTCATGGAGAAGATTGTGGCAACTCAACTCACTCATCAGTCCTAACCAGCTCCATGAGGTTTTCCAGTCTGGCTTCATGCCAATGCATAGTACTGAGACTGCATTGGTGAATGTTGTTAATGATCGGCTCATGGCTGCAGATACAGGATCCCCTCTGTTTTGATTGTTCTGGACCTCAGCGCTGCTTTTGATACAGTAGATCAAACCATTCTACTCCAGCACCTAAGAGAGCACACTGCTATCTCTGGGACTTCCTGTAACTGGTTCACCTCTTACCTAATTTGCATAATAACTGAGGCCTGTTATATTTTAGAATTGAACTTAAGAAATATTTCACGATTTAAAGAGATATTTGATGATTGCATAGAGATTGTGATCTGTCTGTATTTCAGTGTATGATGTGTTGCATAGCGAAGGTAGTATGTATCCTGTATGTACCGTGTCGTCTGTTTTTGGACATGTTCTTAGGACTGTCTTACTTTGGGAAATTACTGGAGTTTGTTGCCACCTGGTGGAAATATTCATTAATGACACCACACAGGACAATAAGTACTTGGTCCTAAGGTTGTTAAAACATTTACAACTTTTCTAAAGGTTGTAATCTAGGATTCTAAAATTACAATTCAATGGAGTTGGCTGATCAACGTGTAGTAAGAAGATTTGATAATTTATTATCAATTTGATAAAAAATGATCTAGCTCCCACTAATTCAGTGATTGCAGTGTCATTACAGAGGTGTGTCAGAATAAAGGTCAACATACAGATTACGTCACAGATTATATTGTTGAGAAATATAGGAAAAGGGCTATAATCAGTTAGATGCTACTATCCAGACTGACTTACAGTTAATACATTGTCTACCTTTTAAAGTGATGAGGGAAATCACCCAACTGATTAGCATCAACAAAGTAGCTATCAACAAAGTCAGTGCTAGAGATTTGAGTAATTGTAGATACTCTTCAAAAATGTGGGGTTAGACGTTAATCATGTCTGTGTGTTTTTACATGTTTTGCCAACAGGTATCAGGGTTTGTTGGCTGAAAGGGTTTTCTGTCCTAATTCTACCACGATTAAATCTCTTAAATTACTCTGAAGGCCCCCCCACCACCATCTTCCTCTTCCCCTCTCTCTTCTCTCTCTCACACACAATCACAGAATACAGAGCGGAACACACACATCAGGGACAAACTGCTAAAACTCTACATTTCCTGTTGCTGACAGGAGAGACACCCTGTGTTATCTGTCACATAACACATACATACACACGCATGCTCACTCTTTAACACACATACACAGCAGCCAGCACAGGAAGAACTCAACACTATCAGAGCAGATACAGAGAAAAGAAAATGGTTAAATAAGGCGGTTAAATGACAGCGAAATGTGATAAATGAAAGTGTAGCTGAGAGAGAGTGAGAGAGAGAGAGGAAGGACCCATACTACAACAAGTCACACTGGGCTGTGGCAGTTTCTGGACTGACAAACCCCTGACACATCAGTAGAGGCCGATGATTATGTTGTTGAAGAGAAGGAGGGAGGGACCTCGTACTGTCTGAGCTTTGAGAGAACAAGTGAGAGAAAAAGAGAAAAGACAGGTGGGGTGAAAAAAAAACGGGGGGGGGACTCTCATCTTAGAATTTCTCTATTTTTCCTCTAGTCTCAGATGGATTATCTTCTTCAGTGATGCAGATAGAATATCTCGTGAGGCAGAGCATACAGTTCTACTATGTGGTGAGTGTACATGTGGCTGTGTGTAATTGCATACCTCACAAACACAAAGAATGTGTGTACAGTTTTCGTACGAAGCAGTGTATTGGTAATTATATTGTAAGCGTTGTCCAAGGTTGTCTTCGTGTGATTCGTTTCAGTGATACCTAATGGCTCAAAGGTAGTGCCCGTGTCTTTTTCTCAATGTAGTGTGCCACCTTTAGTGTGCTGCATTGAGAATGGGAGCCATATTTGCAGCGAACTATACTTAGCCTGCTAACTGAGCCCACTGCATAGCTTTAATACTACATTTATATTATGTTTCCCTTTGATACAGGCTACATTGACACAGTGAAACGTATCACGCTTCAGTTGCAGTTTAGTTGACCTTTGGAACAATATCAAACTGCTGACAACTGTAAAGGACATATTTATGCCTTCTGCACTGTGCAGCCTTGTTAATATTGAAAGGAGATGTTTAGAGACGTGTTTACTTGAAGGATAAGTGGTTTAATTCACTTTGACTGAAAGTAACAAGGCTAGATATTAGTTCATCTTTAGTGTTTAGAATGCTATGTAGATTTATAGAAAAGGTTCTTACATTGAAACTTATTAGGGCTCAGCAACATCACATGTCACGTCAACAAAACCATGCCTATAATCTGTCTTTACTTGAGTGACATTGCACAACTGAAAATGAGGTAATATATATATCTGCTGTCGTTGTGGTTGAAAATGTATATGACCGCCTACGATCTGTCATGTGCAAGAGAGAGTAATGTTTGAATCAGACGGCACAGTCGATGGTGTGTGTTAGAGTGTGGTTCTTGAATAGAAATACATATTTATGAGACCCAGAAAAACACAAAGTTAGTAAAGAAGTCTTTGGGATAGGCAGGCGCGATGTTTCCCAACACACAAACAAAGCAACTGCTTGGGGCCCTGTGGGGAAGGGGCCCCCTGGCTCCCTAGCAGCAGGTACTACAAGCAGAATTGCAAGTTGACACTAAAGAAAACCTTTTGTTGCGACTAATATTAATAATATTCATATGACATCATAGACTTAAACCAGACACACCCTGTGTGCACATCTATCTATTTAAAAAATATATTTTTATTTAGCGTGTCTCATGTCACGTTTGAGCACGTTTGTAACAAACTATCTAACTAACTGGAAACTAGTAAAATGAAACGTTTGTATAGTAGTGGAGCTCAAAAATGAAAAAATAAATAACGGAATTTTGGCAGAAGCTCACCATGTTCTTTAAGAGTAAGAGTTAAAAGAAATCTGACGATGAAGAAGGAAATATTTCTTCTTGTGATATTGCCACCACTTCAGCTTTTTGTGGCAGTGCTTTACGCACCCAATATTATGGGTGGTAGCTCAGAAGCTGAAGACATCTAGCCTGGGTCATGCCATCAACAATTTATGGGTGACCTGATGGTGAGTTACACTGTTATTCTCTTGGAAATAATCGTTAGCAAGAAGTACAAAAATTATTCCACTCTCCAATAAATTTGCTTGCAAACACTATTTTAAGTTAACTGACAATTCTGTATCCCACTCTTATAATGACGTAATATTTCGGCAGATACTGGTGTATGTGGTAATGCTAACGTGATCATTATAGAGGTGGGGGCCCCTAAATTGTGCTTTGATTGGGGCCGGAAAATTAACAAACCTGCCCCTAGGGAGAGGTGTACTATATTAGACGGAGTAGGAGGGGTTTTGATTTCTTGTCGGCTGGCCAGAAGGTGAAAACATTGGAAAGTTATGACTTGTTCAGCAGTGCCAAAGAAGGGAGTAGTATCTGGAGTGTCAGTGGAAGTTAAGGCTGTAGTGTGCCAGGTATAGTTATTGAACGTTATCATACTCAAATACTTGAGGGAAGAAAAAGGCAGCCTGTCTGGTTGCTAAGATGAGGAGAATCTACTTACACATGTAAACCAGCGATATGCCAGGAACTCCATTCGAGCATTTGTGCCCAAAGCATTGTGGGTCGTGCAAGATGTATGGCCATGTTATAAGTGTCTGGAGGAGGAGTGGGTTGTTAAGGATTCAGTAGATCTGAAGTGTAGCAACTGCACTGGAAGCCACCGTGCTGAGATTAAAGAGTTAGAAGTAGCAAAAATCTGTGCTGTTCAGCAGGTGTCGTAAAGAGAGGCATGGAAAATTGTAGAAGAAGTGGATGTAAAGAAACCAAAGGGAATTGGACATGTTGCTCAGCAGGTGTCGAAGGCAGATGTAATGCACCCTGTGCTTTTCTTTTTCAACTGTATCAAACTTATTCTTTGAGGGTATAGGGAGGCCGTGGTAGGCCTCACACGTCAACGTTCAGTAGATGGCCATGGATACACGTGGCATTTGAATGCGATCCGCCAACCTACTTCGATCTTAAATTTTTTTAAAAAATGTATCCACAATCAATGGGATTCATAGTAATTTGTGTTAAAGGATGTTTACATATCTTCATTTTTTTTTCTAAGGCAGTGACATGAGAACTCCTCTTCATACGTGTATTCATGGACCCCCTAATGTGGCAGTGGTCCATGTCACTAACAGGATCTCCAGCCGCATCCTGGCAGAAGAGAGTTCGAATCCATGTTGGAGGATGTTTGTTCTGAGCTGGACGGGTGGCAGAACGGTTGTAGCGGAGAATTCATTAAATTAATTGAAGGAATGCATGACAAAATTACAGTCACCCTGACCTGTAGATCTTTTACTTTACTTTTACATTCTACTCAAGTTTGTGTTAGCGATGGGTAGCTTGGGAACCAAAGGCCCTTTTTGATCTGCTTGGTTAAACGTTGGGAAACTGCACCACTGAAAGGCACTCTTCATTTGGGTCAATGATTTGCATGCATTTTTAGCTAAAGAGGTTGTGTTTCATCAGTGAGATGGCGTTTGGCAAAATCATTTTAAAAACGGGATGGCAATGAAAGATGTAGCCTAGTTGAATGTGCATTTCACAATCTGACATCTAGACCGTATGTTCGCCTCTACTGTGGAGCAATTTGGGAGCCACCTGAGCCCATTGTTTTACACTCTGTGCACAATTATTTGGCAAATCATATTCCTCAAGATTTCTTTCATTCATCTGTCCATAAAACCTTTGAAAAGTCTGTCTTCAGGTATTTCTTTGCCCAATTTATACGCTTCAACGAGTGAATCTTATTCAGTGGTCTTCTTTCAGCCTTCTTGACCTTGGTCATGTCTCTGAGCACTTGACTCCTTGTACTTCTGGACACTCCAGGTAGGTTGCAGTTCTGGAATATGGTGGCACTGGAGGATAATGGGTTCCTGGTAGCTTCACCTTCACCTCAAGTCTTTTGCAGTTAATTTGCATATTTTCATCTCCATACATTTTTTGCACCCCAGCTGACTATTCACAACAAAACATTAGAGTCCGGTGGTCACGCCTCAATAGTTTAGTTATTTCAAGAGTGTTGCACCTGTCTGAAAGGCATTTTACAATATAGGACTTTTCAGTGTCAGTTAAATCTCTTTTTTGACCCATTACACCTGAGGCCATGAAGCTGCCTAATAATTCTGCACACCTTGATATAAGGTGTTATTCACTGTTGCCACACCCTCCCTCATTACACAAATACATATCACCTGAAAATGATTCAATCCAATGAGCATTCAAGGTTATATGGTTTGGAGTTGGAAGATGTGCACAGAAATAATAATACGGTCCGAATACTCATTTGCCTAATAATTGTGCACGCAGTGTATTTGAACAAAGCCACAAGAGCCGGCTCAACTAGAAAATTAAGTGTTAAATCTGTATGTTTTGTGTTGGTCAAACCCACGATCCACAACACATGTGAACGTCTTTTCCTTTTCTCTATTTAGATCTGTGTCTGGAGCATCTGTCTTAGATGTGTGAATTAACTCACAAATTACATTTATTGTTATTTTTCTAATCATCTGCCTGTACTTACTGCGTCACTGGTATGCACCTAAAAATGTGAACAGGAGTTGCTTGTGTCTGTGTGTTTGTGTGTTTGTGTGTCTGCGTGTGTGGGAATATTGGACAGGATATTGGTTAGGATATTGCTTAACGTCATAGTACGTTCTACCACATAATGACCAACATATGGTAACTGAAAAACTTTGGGGACAGAGGGAAGGAAGGAAGGCAGAAAGGGAAGGATGGAGGGAGGGAGGGAGTGAGAGAGAGATGGAAGGCGTAAGAGAGGGCTGTGATGCAGGAAGTGAGATATTGAGGAATGGCAGATGAACGGAGTGATGAAGAATGAACACAGAGGGTTAAAGAGGTGCAAAAAAGAATGGATGGAAGGTTATACTGAGGGGGACAGGTTGAACAAGGGCATGAGAGGAAGAAAAGAGAAGGAGAGATCATTTGTGCAGATGTATCACTTCATTTGAGTTGCTCTAAGCCAACTTACATGAAAATCAGCAGTTGAAACTGCAAGAAATGGGCCCCTCATTTGACCAATACCTGAGGGAAGGATTTAACCACTTTGAAATTAATTGCCAGATATTTGGACGCAAGGACTGGCTCTACATGTTACCAAAATGATAGTTTCAAGGATATTTTGAGGTGATACAGTTACATTTATTCACAAAAAATGGAGTGAG
Source organism: Esox lucius (assembly GCF_011004845.1). Lineage (NCBI taxonomy): Eukaryota > Metazoa > Chordata > Actinopteri > Esociformes > Esocidae > Esox > Esox lucius. Next base: position 24,997,882 of record NC_047592.1, on the reverse strand, counting down.
AACTCATGAGGCATTAATCATTGTTGACCCCACCAACTTAGGGCAGTACAGGTCAATAATGTCCAAAACCTCTGGCCACCTGAACCATATCTTTCCCTATGTCATGGCCCTCTGCAAAAGCCATCTGTCCACCCAGTTTCACAGGACTACGCCAGCATCAACCAACCTGAAAATGGGTAACTTTTTAGTCAGTTGTTGCTACCCAAAACTCTGCTCATCTCCCTGTATCTAACTACATACACATGCTACCATACCATACCATCTTCTTCCGCTTATCCGGGGCCGGGTCGCGGGGGCAGCAGTCTAAGCAGGGATGCCCAGACTTCCCTCTCCCCAGACACTTCCTCCAGCTCTTCCGGGGGGACACCGAGGCGTTCCCAGGCCAGCCGGGAGACATAGTCCCTCCAGCGTGTCCTAGGTCTTCCCTGGGGTCTCCTCCCGGTGGGACGGGACCGGAACACCTTCCCAGGAAGGCGTTCCGGAGGCATCCGAAAAAGATGCCCAAGCCACCTCAGCTGACCCCTCTCAATGTGGAGGAGCAGCGGCTCTACTCTGAGCTCCTCCCGGGTGACCGAGCTTCTCACCCTATCTCTAAGGGATCGCCCGGCCACCCTGCGGAGAAAGCTCATTTCGGCCGCCTGTATCCGGGATCTTGTCCTTTCGGTCATGACCCAAAGCTCATGACCATAGGTGAGAGTAGGAACGTAGATTGACTGGTAAATCGAGAGCTTCGCCTTGCGGCTCAGCTCTTTCTTCACCACGACAGACCGATACATCGACTGCATTACTGCAGAAGCTGCACCGATCCGTCTGTCAATCTCCCGTTCCATCCTTCCCTCACTCGTGAACAGGACCCCTAGATACTTAAACTCCTCCACTTGAGGCAGGCACTCTCCACCAACCTGAAGTGGGCAAGCCACCCTTTTCCGACTGAGGACCATGGCCTCGGATTTGGAGGTACTGATTTTCATCCCCACCGCTTCACACTCGGCTGCAAACCGTCCCAGCGCATGCTGAAGGTCCTGGTTAGAAGGGGCCAACACGACAACATCATCTGCAAAGAGCAGAGACGAAATTGTGTGGTCCCCAAACCTGACACCCTCCGGCCCCTGGCTGCGCCTAGAAATTCTGTCCATAAAAATTACGAACAGAACCGGTGACAAAGGGCAGCCCTGCCGGAGTCCAACATGCAATGGGAACAAGTCTGACTTACTGCCGGCAATGCGGACCAAGCTCCTGCTTCGGTTGTACAGGGACCTGACAGCCCTTAGCAAAGGACCCAGGACCCCATATTCCCCAAGCACCCTCCACAAGATGCCGCGAGGGACACAGTCGAATGCCTTCTCCAAATCCACAAAACACATGTGGATTGGTTGGGCAAACTCCCATGAACCCTCCAACACCCCGTAGAGGGTATAGAGCTGGTCCAGTGTTCCACGGCCCGGACGAAAACCACACTGTTCCTCCTGAATCCGAGGTTCTACTATCGGCCGTATTCTCCTCTCCAGAACCCTGGCATAGACTTTCCCGGGGAGGCTGAGAAGTGTGATCCCCCTATAGTTGGAACACACCCTCCGGTCCCCCTTCTTAAAAAGAGGGACCACCACCCCGGTCTGCCATCCCAGAGGCACTGTCCCCGACCGCCACGCAATGTTGGACAGGCGTGTCAACCAAGACAGCCCCACAACATCCAGAGACTTGAGGTACTCAGGGCGGATCTCATCCACCCCCGGTGCCTTGCCACCGAGGAGTTTCTTGACCACCTCAGTGACTTCAGCCCGGGTGATGGACGAGTCCACCTCTGAGCCCTCATCCTCTGCTTCCTCAATGGAAGAAGTGACAGCGGGATTGAGGAGATGCTCTAAGTATTCCTTCCACCGCCCGACGACATCCTCAGTTGAGGTCAACAGCTGCCCACCTCTACTGTAAACAGCGTTGGTAGGGCACTGTTTCCCTCTCCTGTGGCGCCGGATGGTTTGCCAGAATCTCTTTGAGGCCAGCCGATAGTCCTTCTCCATGGCCTCACCGAACTCCTCCCAGGCCCGAGTTTTTGCCTCCACAACCACCCGGGCTGCAGCCCGCTTGGCCTGTCGGTACCCGTCAGCTGCGTCAGGAGTCCCACAAGCCAACCAGGCCTGATAGGACTCCTTCTTCAGCTTGACGGCATCCCTTACTTCCGGTGTCCACCACCGGGTTCGGGGATTGCCGCCTCGACAGGCACCGGAGACCTTACGGCCACAGCTCCGAGCGGCCGCTTCGACAATGGCGGTGGAGAACATGGTCCACTCGGACTCAATATCTCCAACCTCCCTCGGGATCCAGTCGAAGCTCTGCCGGAGGTGGGAGTTAAAGATCTCTCTGACAGGAGACTCGGCCAGACGTTCCCAGCAGACCCTTACAGTACGCTTGGGCCTGCCGAGTCTGTCCAGCTTTCTCCCCCGCCATCGGATCCAACTCACCACCAGGTGGTGATCAGTTGACAGCTCCGCCCCTCTCTTCACTCGAGTGTCCAAGACATACGACCGCAGGTCAGATGAGACGACAACAAAGTCGATCATCGACCTGCGGCCTAGGGTGTCCTGGTGCCACGTGCACTGATGGACACCCTTATGCTTGAACATGGTGTTCGTTATGGACAAACTGTGACTAGCACAGAAGTCCAATAACTGAACACCACTCGGGTTCAGATCAGGGGGGCCGTTCCTCCCAATCACGCCCCTCCAGGTGTCACTGTCGTTGCCCACATGGGCGTTGAAGTCCCCCAGTAGAACAATAGAGTCCCCAGTCGGAGCACTTTCCAGCACCCCTCCCAGAGACTCCAAGAAGGTCGGGTACTCTGCACTGCCGTTCGGCCCGTAGGCACAAACAACAGTGAGAGACATATCCCCGACCCGTAGGCGGAGGGAAACAACCCTCTCGTTCACCGGGGTAAACTCCAACACATGGCGGCAGAGCTGGGGAGCTATAAGCAAACCCACACCAGCCCGCCGCCTCTCACCATGGGCAACTCCAGAGTGGTGAAGAGTCCATCCTCTCTCAAGGAGTGTGGTTCCAGAGCCCAAGCCGTGCGTAGAGGTGATCCCGACTACCTCTAATCGGAACCTCTCAACCTCACGCACTAACTCAGGCTCCTTCCCCGCCAGCGAGGTGACATGGGGGAAGGCCCGGCCACCAGGCGCTCGCATACGAGCCCCAACCCCGGGCCTGGCTCAGGGTGGGGCCCCGGCTGCGCCATACCGGGCGACGTCACGGTACTCAATATTTTTTTCATCATTAAGGGGGGTTTGAACCGCTCTTAGTCTGACCCGTCGCCTAAGACCTGTTTGCCTTGGGAGACCCTACCAGGGGCATATAGCCCCAGACAACATAGCTCCTAGGGTCACTCGGGTACTCAAACCCCTCCACCACGTTAAGGTGGCAGTTCTTGGAGGGGCATACTGAAACTGGAAATGTGCACATCTGTTAATCCATTTCTATTATATTCTCTCCCCTCTCCTCTCGAATCCCATTATCTTAAATACTTACCACCCATAGTATATCAATATATTTCTGTATTTCTGGCAGAGGGCCAATCCTAACCCCACACTTATATGTCCAAAATGGACGTAGAAACTGCAGATTGTCCTTTTAAATGGATGCTCGTGTTCAGCAACCATCTTCTTGTTCTTCTCTTTATTGTCCGCGGTGGAAATCTATTATCTTGTGGTATATTATAATAAAATTGTTGGACGATTATGTCATAATATTCTGTCTTGCTGAGTTATCAATATAGCGTTAGTGTTTACAGCATGACAGACCTGTGGTTATATTGTGGAATATCGATTGACCTCGTGCTTGAGTAGAAATACTAATTGAACAATGTGCTCTCTTATGACCAGAGAGGAAATAAACTGGATGGAGAGAGGGTTTTCATACTGAATGGTAAATCATGAACTGTTAAATCCTCTTCTTTGCTTACCCCTTTTTCATGAAGGAAAAATGAAAATCTCTCTACCAGCTGGTAAATAAATCTACCATCCCCTCATATTTACGACTCTACTGGCTTGGACACCTCTTGTCTTCCACTGTGGAAAATGTCTCCATGTGTTTACTTTACTCTTCCCTCTAGATTTATCTATGGGTACTCTGTAAAATGTGGCTAACAGTGGTTTTCCTGTAGTAACTCTAAAGGAGTTCATGCCAGGACAAACACCAACATGGGGTGTGCAGAAACATTCATAGTCTGTGTTTTTGTGTATGTGTATCTGTATGTCTGTACCTATGTGTCCTTCTCTATGTGTGTGAGAGAGAGAGTGATGAGCTTCTTCTGAACTCCCAGTCCTTGATATTAGTTGCTAAATAAAGCGGTTATCTTCAAAAAAACACTGATCAAGGTTGAGTTAGGTTGAGATAAGTCGACATAGGCCATGATTGATTGAAACCCACCATAGCAATGTTTACATGTTCACTAAATCTCCCTATTTACAGTATTCATCTCATGCCCATACACCCCATTAAAGAAAACATAAAGCAAACCTAATAATAATCCTACTTTTTTCATGGTCTTTAGCACTTTTCAATACTAAAATGAGTGCTTGAAATGGGAAAAAAAGAAAATGAATTCAGTGAGGACATGGACAGGTCATCCGTTGGCTGGCAGCACTCCGTCTCCAGTCAAGCCATCCATCGGCAGCGCCTCATCATCCTAGAAGTGTCACGTCATCTTTTCTGTAGCTGCTGACTCAATCCTGCATGAGATAAAGCTGCTGTTAGTTTCCACTCGCTTAATAATGAGAGCCTGCATCAAACATAGGAGACGTCAGACTGAGCGATTCATTCATCATCTCCAGCTTGACATTATCCACCATGGTCCTCAAAATGTGTTAGAATAACAGAAGAATCAAAAAACAGGATGTTGGATTCAAAACAAAATAGTAGCTAACTGTTAGCTAGCTAAGTTGGAAGAGTCATATTTTTTAATATATAGTACAATGACCCTTTAAGGTATGTTCAGTCTATTTAGCTCAGGTCCACTTTATAACCAAAAAGTGTTCAAGTATTTCTTTGCTCAATTAATTGCTGTTATTTTTGGTTGAATGCTGAGTCATCCCAAAGCATCTATTTGGCCCTGAGGTGTGCAGAGCGACCCATTCATTGCTGGCTCATAATAAGTTAGTTGCCTTGTCCAAGCTGGACCAGATAATAACACATGAGCGGATCTGTTTTTGTAGTATCTGTTTATTTGATGTAACAGTAAATCCACAACCCAAGGCCTCAGAAATGTGTGGCATCTGAACCCAGAGTCTTTGGTGTGACTCAACCAATGATTGAAACACTAACCTTTGTGTCTTCAGGCAGGCTGACAACAAGTCCACTCACCTTATCTCACTATGATAGCACAAGTGCTTCACATGCAGTACTTACAAATGGGTCTAGAGTCAGCAGGCTCAACATCAATGCCACATCTCTGACTGTTTCCTCATTTCCCCTCTACTCCCAAAGGAGGAATCACCACCGGACACAAAATGGCGTCAATCTCTCTGTCGCTTTTCATCACAATATGGATGGCTGTCCAGGTCAAGTGCGCTGGGGCAAGGTCTGACACTGATGACCACTTCCTCTTTACCTTTGGCTTAGTTCTGTCTCTTCCTGTCTGTCACTCATTGAGCAATCAGTAGTCTAATCTACCTAAGGTCTGATAAAGTCTCTTATCATGGTCATTTTGTTATTCAATGTCATCATTATAGCACTTTATAGAGATGATAAAATATGATTGCAATTGCACACATCTTCTGTATTTGCGGCTAACCTAAGAATCAATGCCAGCACTGTGCTCTGAGTTATCGAAACAAGTGATACATTTCTCATAATACTGTTCATTTTTATACAGTATCCATAAACTATGCCCCTCGCAAATAAACCGCTTAGTGCTCCTTTATGCTCTTTTCCATGATTTTAATTAGATACAATTATAAGATTTAATATGTTTCTTGAGAAGGAATTCCATTTTCTTTTTCCCTTTTCTATGTAAAATATTAATATTTGTCTGGGTAATTTAAAGCTACTTCTTTTAGGAATCTGTTCAGTGGTAATATTCAACTTCTTGATTTTACCCATTTGTTGAACTTCTAAATTGCAGAATGTGTCTTTAATTATATCCTGGGTCTGGTTTTTAAGATTAAGATGGGGATAATGTAATTCCCCAAATATAAAGAACAATTTGTTAAATCACACTTAATCCAGTATAATTTAATACATCTGTCTGGGTTCCCACATATCAACCCACACACAAGCACAAGTACACACACACACACACACACAAGCACACACACATACACACACACACACACACACACTTGAATGCTTTATTGGATAAAGACAATGTAGAGAGTTTTTGCCAAAAGAGCTGTGAGCTGGATTCAAACCTATGCTGTATTACAGTAGGTCAGACCACTGTACTATCCTAGGTTAATAGATAAAATTACAGAGTTAAAATATATTTTTTTATTAATCAATGGCTAACCCACTGGACCCCCAATATAATTCCAATGTGAAAGTGTTGATAATATTTGGGTTAGGTGTTGAACAATGACAGTTGTGTCTATCCTAAAATGCATCCATAAAAATATATTTCAAATGCATACATGTTCACCCCCTGAAAAAGGTATGCATTTGAAATATATTTTTTTATGGATACATTTTAGGATAGACACAACTTTACATAAATGGAGCTTTCAACCACTTAAAAGCTCAACAAACTTTTAAATTAAAATACACCTCAAGATATTGTGTAGGGTTAACTGCCTTGCTCAAAGGCAGAATGAAGGGTGTTTCATCTTGTTGACTCAGGGTTTAAACCAAGAAATCTGTTGTTTACTAATCACATGCTCTAACAGCTTGGATAACTGGCACCCCATTAAAAGTACATATTTCAAGTTATCAATCCTTTTTGAGATTCTACGCCGATTATTAATGTCATTGTGTAGATCTCTACTGACCCAGAACGTTGTACCCATCTTGGACATAAACACTTTTTATGATTAAACAGAAACATTGTTTGTTACACTAACCTAAGAATGTGTCCATAAATGTGTTACAAAATGTAAGGTTGAACAAATACTTTTGCATTAACATCAGTTTATGATATTATGATATTGAAATGTAAGAATGAATTATGTTTGGTTAAAAAAGAAACCACAAGTCAACCGTTAAGGGAGATTTTTCAAATTATTCAATAGTTACAACTGAGGCGTTGGCTTATAGGGGTACTTCAACCAAAACTACACATTCCTATCACATACCATGAACTCCAAATGTATATGGAGATTGAAATATTTAATGCATTTTTGACTGTGGATTCCACCATTTTGCATTTGTACTGATACAATGATTATAAATTAAAGTGCAGACTGTTGTCTTAAATGCAAGGTATTATCATCCATATTGGTTGAACCATTTACAGTTGTGCTAAAAGGTTTGCAAACCCTTGGAGAATTGGTAATATATGTACCATTTGTAAAGAAAACAGGATTGAGCAGGCAAAACACGTCTTTTATTTCTTTTGGGATTTACATTCCACTGTAGGTCATAACAAAATAGTACAATCTTAAAACAAAACATGGCAACAAAGAAAATAATAAACTGACCCCTGTTCAAAAGTCTGCATACCCTTAGTTCTTTATACTGTGTATTGCCCCCTTTAGCATCAATGACAGCGTGCAGTCTTTTGTAATAGTTGTCTATGAGACACTTTATTCTCTGAAAGTCTTTGACTGTTTTGCATAAACCGCATGTTTGAGATCTCCCCAGAGTGGCTCGATGAGTTTAAGGTCAGGAGACTGTGATGGCCACTCCAGAACCTTCTCCTTTTTCTGCTGTAACCACTGGAGGGTCAACTTGGCCTTGTGCTTAGGGTCATTGTCGTGATGGAAAGTCCAAGAGTGCAGCATCCGTGCAGTATAATGCAAATTGTCTACCAGTATTTTCTGATAACATGCTGAATTCATCTTGCCATACATTTTCACAAGATTCCCTGTGCCTTTAGAGCTCACACACCCCTAAAACATCAGTGAGCCACCACCATGCTTCACTGTGGGGATGGTATTCTGTTCACTATAGGCTTTAATGACCCCGCTCCAAACAGTGCTTATGGTTGTGGTTCCAAATTACAGTGTGCCAGTAGCTGTGAGGCGTGTCAAGGTGTTGTCAGGCATATTGTAACTGGGCTTTTTTGAGGTTTTGGTGCAGTAAAGGCTTCTTTCTGGCAACTCGACCATGCAGCTCATTTTTGTTCAAGTATCGTCGTATTGTGCTCCTTGAAACAACCATATTGTCTTCTTCCAGAGCAGCCTGTATCACTCCTGAGGTTACGTAAGGGTTTTTCTTTATATATCAAACATGTATACCAGAATTTTCCACTTCTTAATAAATGATTGAACAGTACTTACTGGCATTTGCAAGGCTTTTGTTATCTTTTTATATCCTTTTCCATCTTCATAAAGTTCCATTACCTTGTTACGCAGGTCTTTTGACAGTTCTTTTCTGCTCCCCATGGCTCAGTATCTAGCCTGCTCAGTGCATCCACAGGAGAGCTAACAAACTCATTCACTATTTATGCACAGAACAGCGAAAACAAAACCGAACCAAAAGGAGAGGCTACATTACAAAACAACAGCAAAAACAAAACAGAACAAGACAGAATGTCTTTATTAAAAGTGCTTTATAAAATAGAGGTAAATACAAAGAAACATTTATAGAGTAAAAAGAAACAAGTGAGTATTTTGGGTGGCATTCTTTAAAAGCAAAAAAGACTGTCATGTAATTTTTCAAAGTAATCCTGTGCTAAATTCTTCCAAGACTCTTGCAGGACTTACCATAAATCTTCCGAATTTGGATGCTTTTTTTTCAATCTTTTCTCTGTCCAAGTCATCCCACACAGTTTTAATTATGTTGAAGTTGGGGCTCTGTTTCAGGGGTTGGTCTAATACTGTGAGCATTCCATCTACAGACTTCTCCAAGTATATCTGATTAGATTTTGCAGTGTTTGGGATTTTTAGCAATGTAGTCAAAGTTAACCATTTCTTGTAAGACTTCTTTCCAGTTTGTACTTTGGTGCCCAATGATATTGCCTGAAGTGGAGAAAAAACTTCACTTGTTCCATAGATGCAAACAGATTTCTGGGTCTTTACATTTCCGGTCTTCATCTTACCCAGATTCTTAACATTTATTCATGACATTTCTTCTAGCCATCATACATGATATCAATGACCTTTCAGACAATACAAGTAATTACTTTATTTATTTTTTATTATTGTGCATTTTAAAGTTATGGTTTTTACAATAAACAACAATTTTCTCTGGCAGCCTTAGATGTCTAAACAGTAAGTACTGTATTTCTAGAAGGTATGAACTAATCAATGTGTAAGCAAAGGGAAGAGAGTGGGTTGGAACTAATACACGTCAGAGATTTTCATTTGTGTTGTCAGTGTATTTGCAGCCAAGTTCCACCTACAGTATAACATAAAGTTAGATTATGTACATATTTCCACAACGGACAGAATGTATTAAGGAGACCTTGCACTGAAATATAACGTTTCTTTCTACAGAACACAAATCGCTACACTTTTGAGGTTGCAAATAGCCGGCATCATTTTAACCTGTTAAAGCAGGCAGCCTGGAACCAAGCTAAGAAAACAGCCCAGCTCAGGTCAGCTAAGACTAGCCCACCATGATTCGATTCGTCGTGCCAAAGACTATCTAATGCTTTCACTTGACAGAAGAGTCTGCCAACGATTTTATCTACTTAAACAAGCATAGAAGACAGCGAACCGGGTGAGGAGCGGGACGATGTTAGGACATAATGGTGATGGGTGGGGGCTACTTAGAGTATGTCCTGTTTAAAGAAGCAGTGGGATCCTGGCTCCCTCCGCTCTGAATGTCTATCCATCTCTGGCATTTCCTCATCCAGGCCTGAGGGAATAGAATGAGAAGGCAGCAGGATAAAAGACTGAAAGAGAAAGAGAGATAAATAGTAGGAGAAAGACTGAGGATGAGGCATAAACACATTTTCACTGACACCATGGCTAAGTACTCACTAAATAGTACAATTTTCAATCCAGTTACAGCCTATAACCTTAGCCAGAGAAATGTTACGCGGCACGCGATCGGCGCACATATACACAGTCTTTCAAACGTGATTTCTGTAGGATTCCACACCTGTCCAGGTATAACAATTTAATAATACATAGTTAGACGTTGAAAGGAGTGAACAGAATCAGACGATTTCAAAATCTAGTTCTGCTGATACGGTTGCTTACAAAGGCCATGAAATAAGAAATTCAGTTAGTTGATCCGATTTCCGTTGGATATAATTCAATATTACAATTGTTTTTTCCAAAACTGAGCAATCGGACTGTGATGACACATGGTGGTGAATGTAGTAAAAATAAAATGTAGCCTACGTTTTGCTAATAAATGAAACTTTACAATTTTGTATCTTGAATTAATTAAAAGTAATCATCATTTATTTAATCAAACTGATGGGACGAAATGTTACAATCCTTTTTGTTATCTGGAAAATAAGATTCTGATCCTCTTGTGATAATCCTGAAAAGGTTTTGGAAATTCAAGCTCACCTTTATTCAGGATTGCTTGTCGGTTGTGCTTTTCAAAATTCAAAGGTAGTGATTGGGATTATCTTTATTCCACAGGAATTGTGAATTTAGAAAGGCACAACTAGAAATGCAACAAGGACGAGGTGGCACTTTTTTAAATCAACATATCTTTATTAATGTAATTTGTTAATTTAAGTAACCCAATTACATTGTAGATGTAGTAGCACCTGTCAAGTAGACTGAAACATAAAGGCACTATGAAGCTACAAAAATCTGATGTAATCTTGATATTCAGCTCTAGAAGTCGTGGAAAGCAATATAGAAGACCACATTATCTGTATATTTCTTTACCTCCGAATATGTTATTTGAAAAATTGGGCCCAGAGGCTACTGAGCACAATCTGAGAACAAAAAATCCCAGGTAAAGCCCATACGTAAAGCAACAAGGGAGGGGCAACGACTACGCAATCCACTGATTCGATCTCCTCCAAAATCTACAAAACCCATCTTTACCTGACTGTGGGATATTTCCGGGCCTGTTGATATAAACAATTTAGAATTTTGGATTGTGTTTAAATTGGGAGTCGATCTGACCATACAAGGAATGATTGATTACCTTTCTGATCTTTACAGTGGAATCAGTTGTGGAGTTTTTCACCTTTTCAAAATGAATTATGATCGGTCTGTTAAGCGTTTACGAAGTTCTCTCCCGGTCTCCTCCACTGTTACAGTAAGTAGACTACAGTACAATCGAGCTCGTATGTCTGTATGAGTTTTGGAAAGTTTAAGCCACTTTTATTCATCACATACCACGCAAACCAGCCCAGGCCAGCCGGTGCCCAGTTGTTTGCTGATGTACATTAATCTATTGTATATAATGCGATGTATTGTTTGGTTTTATGTGTAGTGAGAGCCGCATGGTGTAGGAGCTATACTCCATACCAAGGCAGGCTACGTAAAAAAAGATTTACTGTGAAGTCCGAGTTATGTTTTATTGTCTCGCTAGACAACAATTCCACATCATTGGTATTTTCCAATCAACTGGTTTGGTATGAAGAAGCTAACACCAGAACATTAGGCTACTACAACGTATCTGTTTTGCCATTGTAATTTACATAATTAGTTGTTTCGTACAAACGGTATTTAACATTTAACTAATGTTTATAACGTTTGCCTTAAGAGGATACTTGGTTATGGTATTTAGACCGCTATTGTTACAGGAGCATGTCAGGCACGTGCTTGTCTTTGCCCTAGTTTATTACGTGATAGTTATTACTGGGTTCCTAATTTAGAGAGAGTTGATTGGGAAGGAACATATACGGTTAATATGTGATAATTTTTTTCATTGGTCAGCACCTCGTAATGGAGTTAGTTAAAAAATTGATTATTTTTTTCCAGGTGTTTTGGTCACCTGGATGTCATCATAACTGTAGCGTTAACTTGAAAACCCAGTGAGAATTTCCCGTGCGGCGGTATTGTTCTGAGGGTGCTTCTGACTGTTGCTTTTTCACTGAGCAACGGATTTGCTTCACCATTCAAATGTATTGCTTGAAGGCCAGTGGCTCTCAAACCAGGTCTAGTGTATTTAAGAGCCCCAGGTTGTACTTAAGTGTATCCAAAGGCAGTAGTTTAGAATACTCATGCCTTTTAAACTCTAACTTTTGCACACAGACCCTTACTTGTAAAATACAAGTACCTTTAAGTCATTTACTTTTCCAGAATGATAACTGTGTTTGTTTGTATGGCCCCCCATGGGCATCAAATCCATTATGCTGGCATTGTAATTACTATGCCATACCAAATAAGCTACACAGAGAACCCTAGATGAGGGAATACTCCAGGCAGAACAAACTTTGTTGGTATTACAGTAACTGAAAAAAGCTCAGGGACTGTAGATTGTGGTGGCTAACAGACAGTTTGCTCCTTTAAGATGGCAGCCTTTAGTACCCTGTATAAAATAACTCCTCATCCCAGGGTACCTAGGCCAGATAATGGAACTTCCCCCTTTGAGTGAGTTCTATGCAAGCCCCAGGTGAAGCGGTTTATCATTACAGTGGCGTTGTATACTGATGACTCACAGTGTGCATGTCAGCACACAAAGCCAGTGAGCTCACTGAAACTATTACTAAGGACTTACAGTCAGTAGCAGAATGGCTTACTAACAACAAACTGTTTGTCAATACATCTTAAATTAAGAACATTGTATTTGGTTGAACACATTCTCCATAAACTAAACCTCTGCTGGAGTTCTGTATAAAGGGTGAGATCATCGAGCAGTTTGAAGAGGTGAAAATCCCAGGTACATTGGACGGGCAGTTGTCATGGTGAAGTTATATCTACAAACTAATTGTGGAGGTGGGAAGAAGTCTGTTGTGCAAACATGTTTTTTGACACATCAGCAGTACTACTTATTCAGGCTATTGTCTTGTTCCATCTCAACTACTGTCCAGCAGTATGCTACAGTGTGGAAAAGAAGGAACTAGCAAAGCTACATCTCACACACAACTAGCATTCATTAAGCTCACATTCACAACAACAGGTATTTTTCTCTTTCTTATTTGAGGATTGACAAGAGATTTCTTGTTAATTTTCTAGTTTTTACAAGAAATATCACTTTATTGAAGAGTTCAAACATAATGAAATAACATGCAACTCAGACACCAATACATATCCCTCAAGACATATCCCTCAAGACATATCCCTCTAGACATATCCCTCAAGACATATCCCCAAAGACATATCCCTCAAGACATATCCCTCAAGACATATCCCTCAAGACATATCCCTCAAGACATATCCCCAAAGACATATCCCTCAAGACATATCCCTCAAGACATATCCCTCAAGACATATCCCCAAAGACATATCCCTCAATACATACCACCAAGTCTATTCAGTGTCTCCACTTTAAAAAGAAGACCAAAGCAAAATACTGAATTGCACAGCACTATGATCACATAGAAACCTCTTCCATCCTCAATTACTCAAGCAGGAAAGGGATTAAACATCATCTTGTGTAACAAGAACTATGAAGAGATTCTCCCACATACACATGCTAATGCATGCATACACAATCTACACACATTCTTTTTAGTTCTGTTTTATTTTCCATTTATTTGGGCTGTGTCTTGTATGTGTTTGTTGTAATGTTACAAAAACGATGAGTAAACTGTTCCATCGCATCGCATCATCTTCCGCTTAATCCGGGGCCGGGTCGCGGGGGGCAGCAGTCTAAGCAGGGATGCCCAGACTTCCCTCTCCCCAGACACTTCCTCCAGCTCTTCCGGGGGGACACCGAGGCGTTCCCAGGCCAGCCGGGAGACATAGTCCCTCCAGCGTGTCCTAGGTCTTCCCCGGGGTCTCTTCCCGGTGGGACGGGACCGGAACACCTTCCCAGGAAGGCGTTCCGGAGGCATCCGAAACAGATGCCCAAGCCACCTCAGCTGACCCCTCTCGATGTGGAGGAGCAGCGGCTCTACTCTGAGCTCCTCCCGGGTGACCGAGCTTCTCACCCTATCTCTAAGGGATCGCCCAGCCACCCTGCGGAGAAAGCTCATTTCGGCCGCCTGTATCCGGGATCTTGTCCTTTCGGTCATGACCCAAAGCTCATGACCATAGGTGAGAGTAGGAACGTAGATTGACCGGTAAATCGAGAGCTTCGCCTTACGGCTCAGCTCTTTCTTCACCACGACAGACCGATACATCGACCGCATTACTGCAGAAGCTGCACCGATCCGTCTGTCAATCTCCCGTTCCATCCTTCCCTCACTCGTGAACAGGACCCCTAGATACTTAAACTCCTCCACTTGAGGCAGGCACTCTCCACCAACCTGAAGTGGGCAAGCCACCCTTTTCCGACTGATGACCATGGCCTCGGATTTGGAGGTACTGATTTTCATCCCCACCGCTTCACACTCGGCTGCAAACCGTCCAAGTGCATGCTGGAGGTCCTGGCTTGAAGGGGCCAACACGACAACATCATCCGCAAAGAGCAGAGACGAAATCGTGTGGTCCCCAAACCTGACACCCTCCGGCCCCTGGCTGCGCCTAGAAATTCTGTCCATAAAATTACGAACAGAACCGGTGACAAAGGGCAGCCCTGCCGGAGTCCAACATGCACAGGGAACAAGTCTGACTTACTGCCGGCAATGCGGACCAAGCTCCTGCTTCGGTCGTACAGGGACCTGACAGCCCTTAGCAAAGGACCCAGGACCCCATATTCCCGAAGCACCCTCCACAGGATGCCACGAGGGACACAGTCGAATGCCTTCTCCAAATCCACAAAACACATGTGGACTGGTTGGGCAAACTCCCATGAACCCTCCATCACCCTGTAGAGGGTATAGAGCTGGTCCAGTGTTCCGCGGCCTGGACGAAAACCACACTGTTCCTCCTGAATCCGAGGTTCTACTATCGGCCGTATTCTCCTCTCCAGAACCCTGGCATAGACTTTCCCGGGGAGGCTGAGAAGTGTGATCCCCCTATAGTTGGAACACACCCTCCGGTCCCCCTTCTTATAAAGAGGGACCACCACCCCGGTCTGCCATCCCAGAGGCACTGTCCCCGACTGCCACGCGATGTTGCACAGGCGTGTCAGCCAAGACAGCCCCACAACATCCAGAGACTTGAGGTACTCAGGGCGGATCTCATCCACCCCCGGTGCCTTGCCACCGAGGAGTTTCTTAACCACCTCGGTGACTTCAGCCCGGGTGATGGACGAGTCCACCTCTGAGCCCTCATCCTCTGCTTCCTCAATGGAAGACGTGACGGCGGGATTGAGGAGATCCTCGAAGTATTCCTTCCACCGCCCGACGACATCCTCAGTTGAGGTCAACAGCTGCCCACCTCTACTGTAAACAGCGTTGGTAGGGCACTGTTTCCCTCTCCTGAGGCGCCGGATGGTTTGCCAGAATCTCTTCGAGGCCAGCCGATAGTCCTTCTCCATGGCCTCACCGAACTCCTCCCAGGCCCGAGTTTTTGCCTCCACAACCACCCGGGCTGCAGCCCGCTTGGCCTGTCGGTACCCGTCAGCTGCGTCAGGAGTCCCACAAGCCAACCAGGCCTGATAGGACTCCTTCTTCAGCTTGACGGCATCCCTTACTTCCGGTGTCCACCACCGGGTTCGGGGATTGCCGCCTCGACAGGCACCGGAGACCTTACGGCCACAGCTCCGAGCGGCCGCTTCGACAATGGCGGTGGAGAACATGGTCCACTCGGACTCAATATCTCCAACCTCCCTCGGGATCCAGTCGAAGCTCTGCCGGAGGTGGGAGTTAAAGATCTCTCTGACAGGAGACTCGGCCAGACGTTCCCAGCAGACCCTTACAGTACGCTTGGGCCTGCCGAGTCTGTCCAGCTTTCTCCCCCGCCATCGGATCCAACTCACCACCAGGTGGTGATCAGTTGACAGCTCCGCCCCTCTCTTCACCCGAGTGTCCAAGACATACGACCGCAGGTCAGATGAGACGACAACAAAGTCGATCATCGACCTGCGGCCTAGGGTGTCCTGGTGCCACGTGCACTGATGGACACCCTTATGCTTGAACATGGTGTTCGTTATGGACAAACTGTGACTAGCACAGAAGTCCAATAACTGAACACCACTCGGGTTCAGATCAGGGGGGCCGTTCCTCCCAATCACGCCCCTCCAGGTGTCACTGTCGTTGCCCACATGGGCGTTGAAGTCCCCCAGTAGAACAATAGAGTCCCCAGTCGGAGCACTTTCCAGCACCCCTCCCAGAGACTCCAAGAAGGTCGGGTACTCTGCACTGCCGTTCGGCCCGTAGGCACAAACAACAGTGAGAGACATATCCCCGACCCGTAGGCGCAGGGAAACAACCCTCTCGTTCACCGGGGTAAACTCCAACACATGGCGGCAGAGCTGGGGAGCTATAAGCAAACCCACACCAGCCCGCCGCCTCTCACCATGGGCAACTCCAGAGTGGTGAAGAGTCCATCCTCTCTCAAGGAGTGTGGTTCCAGAGCCCAAGCCGTGCGTAGAGGTGATCCCGACTACCTCTAATCGGAACCTCTCAACCTCACGCACTAGCTCAGGCTCCTTCCCCGCCAGCGACGGTGACATTCCACGTCCCTAGAGCTAGTTTCCGTGTCCAGAGATCGGGTTGTCTAGGCCCCCTGCCTTCGACTGCCGCCCGATCCTCTTCGCACCGGCCCCTTATGGTCCCTCCTGTGGGTGGTGAGCCCACGGGAGGGCGGCCCCACGTCGCCCGTTCGGGCTGAGCCCGGCCGGGCCCCATGGGGGAAGGCCCGGCCACCAGGCGCTCGCATACGAGCCCCAACCCCGGGCCTGGCTCCAGGGTGGGGCCCCGGCTGCGCCATACCGGGCGACGTCACGGTACTCAATATTTTTTTCATCATTAAGGGGGGTTTGAACCGCTCTTAGTCTGACCCGTCGCCTAAGACCTGTTTGCCTTGGGAGACCCTACCAGGGGCATATAGCCCCAGACAACATAGCTCCTAGGGTCACTCGGGTACTCAAACCCCTCCACCACGTTAAGGTGGCAGTTCAAGGAGAGGGTGGCAGTTCAAGGAGAGGCCAGCCGATAAACTGTTCCATTAAATAAAAAGTGAGCAAAGAGGAGGATTCTGTGTATTCAGCATTGAGGAACTAATCACAGGTTTAAAGCCGTTTATTTTGCTCCCTGATTTGCATACTGCTTCCTTCTAAATTCACAAATAATTGTATGCAACAAAGTGTCAAAATAATTATCTGAAGGTGGTGGATCCTTACACCAGGAACAGCAAATAGTGGGGAAACTAGTGTTTTGGTCAATGCTTATTTCTGAAGTGTGTAAAACATTTGGAATACGCATTTCAATAACTGACATAATGGTAGAATACTTTCTGTACTTCACAATATAGAGTTGCAACTTTGTCATTAATGGAGAAAAATGAACAGGCTTGCTGCTAATAGCTTAGGTTAGTGGCATTCCCTCAATACTTTTGATATCCACTTTAAGACCATGTAAGAACAGAACAATGTCGGCTTCAAGGTTTCTGAGGAATCAGATTTGATTACATTTACCCTCCGTTTCTGTTTTCTGTTTCAATATTTGTCTTTTTGTTATGTTGTTTCTACAGTAAATAGAAGGAGATATTGTAAATAGATAGGTGTGTGAGTTCACTAAGGCCTTCACTAGGGCCACTCCTCTTCAACCTAAACCCCCACCACCTTTGTTACCTCCAGAGTTTAGCAACTAGGCTTTGGGTCTGGAGTTAACTCTTATTTCCAGCATCTTAGGACTTGACAGTATGACAGTAAGTACAGTTAACATGTTTATTTTGTATTGTACTGCACACACAGGCTAGTTTTAGTGTACTTTCAAGGACTTTTGGGGGACTAAAATGTATTCCCATTTAAACCCCAAAAACCCTAGTACTAACCCTACCTTAAAGATGCAGTCTGTGCTTTTTGGCCATTGATTGTAAATGTGTCACCGTTGACTCAAAAAGGGTGCCCACAAATTGTGTACTATGGGTAACTGAAGGGGTAACTGATTAAATAGTGATTATATTTATAGTTTATCCACATGTAAACAACACACTACACATCCAGTCTAAAATGTGAGATTAAAAAAAATATTTTGTTAATCGCAAATGTCCCAGACTGCATCTTCAGCTCCTAAACATAAACATTATTATAAACCTAACCTTAACCCCAAACCTTCAATATTGTTTTTTTGACCGCAATTGTAATGAAAGCCATTGAGAGAATGAACAAAATGAGGAAGGGATGAATTCTTGTATGTGTTGCATGTACGTGTTCATGTGTTATAGTTGGTCTGTACTTGTGCAATTGTTTTCTAGTGGGCTAACGTTGGTCATTCAAAACATTTAAATGATTTCAGCTTTTCTTCATTGACTACAAATGGGAATTTTCTAGATAAGGAACATTGCCTGTCACATAGGGCACCCATTAAGAAAGCTTTGGGAGTTATGGATAAGATCTTTCACTCAGTCTGGTGTTTTGCCATGAATGTTTGGTTTTAGGATTTTCAGATACATACAGTGGTTATTCAGGCATTTTTAATTCCAGATACAATGAGTAAGGGAATGTTTTTTCTCAGAAATGTGATGTTGATGTTAATTATAGTAAATAAACATGTGTTGTGTATGTTAACTATTTCCAAACAGTGTGTCCTTTTAAAGTGATTTGGGAGCTTAAAGTAAAACTAATTCATGGCTGGATGCTAACATCCTTAGTTTTTATTTTCTGAATGGTCTAAAAGTTGCATCCTGCTGAATGTGCCCCAAGATGTAGAGATTGGTGGGAGGGATTGTTATGGTGATTAAAAGCAATACACTGCCCTGCTCTTTTGTATGCCATTGCTTAGTTTTTTATTTATTTTTTATTATCCCAAACGTGTTGCAATTTCCTTTAAATAATCTTTCCCCAGACACACTTCCTGATATTGGACTCTCCTGGACCTGCTTATGGGGGTCTTTCTATGAGCCAAAATCATAATTGCAAATTTGAACAACACTAAATTGCAAAGGTAGAAAAATGGGTTGAAAAAAGAAAAAATTAATAACAAATCGATTCATGAAAAATTACTTCATACATGGTTTTGGCACCTTTTAGACTTTTTGCTCTTGGTTATCTATATGCTGAGTCGACAGAAGAATTAGGCAATCCTTCAGTCACGTAGTTGTGAAAAAGAATGCCAACACCTGTGTATGTTAAAATCAACACCCATGGTACATTATCACCGCCATGAATGTTTCTGAACTGTGACTGTGTGTGTGTGTGTGTGTGTGTGTCAGTATGTCTTTCTTATCCTGTAGCCATCAGAGTGAATGAAGGTTAAGTAAGGTGTGTTTACTGCCGACTACTGTCATTTGTTCATGACCGAAGTCTGGACAGAACAGCTTAGGGCAAAAGTCATGCTTTCAACCGTCGATGTATTATTTATTTTAATGTAATTGCATGCACTATGGCTGTCCGTTATTTAAGTTTGCATCTTACATTGGTAGCTGGTCTGAGTCAAGGTTTGGATTTGCACAGTAACTGTGTTATTTGCAAATGGTTAATACTGTTTCAGTGGCTAGTGGTAGTTTCTGAAATAATGTGGTTGCACACCTTTACCTGAAGGGGGCAGTAAAATTGTGTATGTATTTTCCTGGTTTGGTGTCATTTAGTGGTGGTTATTAATGTGAAGGTCTCTGTGTTGCTATGCATGCTCTTGTGTATCTGCGTTTGCGTTTGTTTCCTGAACAAATAGTAATTTTACTCCGAAATTAAAAGTAAACAATTGAAATCACAGGCTGTTCCAACTTGTGTGAATTTCATCAGGCCAACTCAGTAGTGTGTGGCCCCCACATGCCTGTATACACACCCGATAACATCTGGGTATGCTCCTAATGAGACGGAGGATGGTGTCCTGGGGGATCTCCTCCCAGACCTGGATTAGGGCATCAGTGAGCTCCTGGACGGTCTGTTGCACTACTTGGCGTCGTCGGTTCTCAATAGGATTCAGGTATGGGGAATGTGAGGGCCAGTCAATGGCATTAAAGCCATTGTCATTCAAGAACTGCCTAAACACTCTGGCCACATGAGGCCGGGCATTGTCCTGCACCAGGAGGAACCCAGGGCCCACTGCACCAGCATGAGTTCTGATGATGGGTCTGAGGATTTCATCCCGGCACCTAATAGCAGTCAGGGTACCATTAGGGTAACAGCTAGCACGTGAAGGTCAGTGCGACCCTCCAAGGCTATGCCTCCCCAGACCATCACTGACCCACCACCAAACCGGTCATGATGGATGATGTTGCAGGAAGCATAACGTTCACCACAGCGTCTCCGGACTCTTTCACGTCTGTCACATGCTCAGTGTGAACCTGCTCTCGTCTGTGAAGAGAACGGGGCAACAACAGTGGACCTGCCAAATCTGGTGTTCTCTGGCGAATGCCAATCGAACTGCCCAGTGCTGAGCAATGAGCACAGGTCCCAATAGAGGATATCGAGCTGTCATGCCAATCTCATGGAGCCTGTTTCTGACCAGAAAGATGCACACCAGGAACCCGTTGGAGATCATTTTGTAGGGCTCTGGCAGTGCACCTCCTGTTCCTCCTCGCACAAAGGAGCAAATAATGCTGCTGCTGGGTTGATGCACTTCACCTGTCCAGCTCTCCTTGTGTAATGGCCCATATCCTGGTATCTCCTCCATGTTCTTGGGATTGTACTAGGGGACACTGCAGACCTTGCGATGGCACTCTCGAAAACAACGTGCCTTGTGCTTTTTTACATAGACTTCCTCTTTGTGAGGGAACAGACTTTCGTCTGTACACAAATATACTGTTGATATATTTACAGTTGTGGTCAAGAGTTTACATACACTTGTAAAGAACATCTATGTTATGGCAGTTTGAGTTTCCAATAACTACAACTCTTATTTTTCTATGATTATATCATTGGAGCACACACTTCTTTGTTACACAAACCAGTCAAGAAATGTGGTTATTTTATGACTTTATTGTGGGTCTTCTGAAAATGTGACCAAATCTACTGGGTCAAAAATATACATACAGCAATGTTAATATTTGGTTATATGTCCCTTGGCCTTTTTCACCTTGATTAGGTGCTTTTGGTAGCCATCCACAAGCTTCTGACAAGCTTCTGATTGAATCTTTGACCACTCCTCTTGACAGATTTGGTGCAGTTCATCTAAATTTGTTGGCTTTCTGACACAGACTTCTTCACACTTCGTCCACATGTTCTCGATGGGGTTTAAGTCAGGACTTTGGGAAGACTAAAACCTTAATTCTAGCCTGATTTAGTCATTCCTTTACCTTAATGCCTTAATGTTCCGCTTCTAGAACAAGGGCTTACTTCTTGCATGGCAGCCTCTCAGTCCATGGTAATGTAAAACACGCTTAACTGTGGACACTGACACTTGTGTTCCAGCAGCTTCTAATTCATTGCAGACCTTCTTTTTGGTGGTTCTTGGTTGACTCCTGACCATCCTGACCAATTTTCTCTCAGCAGATAGCTTCCGTGGTTTTCCTGATTGTGGCAGTGACACAACTGAGCCATGCACTTTATACTTACAAACAATTGTTTGCACAGCGGTTCTTGGAACATGTAGCTGCTTTGAAATGGCTCCAAGTGACTTTCCTGACTTGTTCAAGTCAATGATCTGCCTCTTCAGAGTCTAATGTGTGTATCAAATGAGCCCTATTTAAATGGGCTCAGAGAAGTCACCAGCTGTAGTCAATCATAATCACTCATGAGAAGTTAGAGGTCATATTTCAAAGCAAATTTGATTGATACGACTTTTTACGTCATCAAAATTGATTGTTGAAGTTGCTTTATGTATATTTTTGACCCAGTGGATTTGGTCACATTTTCAGAAGACCCATGATAAAATCATAAGGGAACCAAATTTCATGACTGTTTTTTGTAGTGTGTGGTCCAATGGTTTCATCACAGTTGTAGTAGTAGTAATTATTGGAAACTCAAACTGCCATGACATACACGTTCTTTACAAGTGTATGTAAACTTTTGACCACAACTGTATGCGTGTGTAAAAATGAAAAGAGGTATACACACCCTTTGCTATGAGACTTGAAATTGAGCTCAGATGCATCCTGTTTCTATTGCTCATCCTTGAGATGTTTTTACAACTTGATTGGAATCCACCTGCGGTAAATTAAATTGATTGGACATCCACACACCTATCTATTTAAGCGTCCGACAGTTGCCAATGCTTGTCAGTACAAAGCCAAGAACCGGATTACCTCACTTTATTTCACAGGAAAATGGGGCCAGCTTCAAACTCTAGCTGTTTAGACTGCTGTAACATCATAGGCCATTGAGCATTTTTGTATTATAGTCGGGTCATAATGTTTATGACAGATCAAATACATGATAGGATATCCGGTGACTTACCTCTTCTTACCTTCCTTCAGCCTCCTTTTGACCTGTTCTTATACAGTCCTAAGAATGGGACTTACCGATTAAATTAAAGTTAAATATATATACATATTTAATAACTGCTAACACACTTTATTCACCTACTGATTGACCTGATTCACCTCTCTTGCTCTGTCTCCATCTGCTTCTTTTTCTCACTAAAACTCTCTCTCCAATTCTGTTCCCCTCGCTCTACTTCTCCCTACCAGTCTTTCTTCTTTCTCTTCTCTCTCGCTAGAATTTATTGACATGGCAAGTTAAACCACTTTTATTTTATAACTTTTAGTATACATATGAAAAACGTGGTCAAATCCTTTATAATGATGGATAAAAATAAAAGGAAAAAATATTATTTTATTTGTCACAGTGCAGTAGGAAATGCAGTTCTGTCTCCACCTCTTCCTGGAGAAAAGTGATCACATCCTGTTCTCTCAGGTCAGCCTGGTTTCACTTTGATGGCCAGTCTCTATGGCCAGGCAGTGCTTGTTGACTGGATGTTTTTTCCATTTAATTACTATCACAGATTTTTATTCTAACTGTTGATACACTTTTCCTGAATGTGTACACTTTTTCTCAAAACTACGTAGCCTACATACTTCTCAGGACACCATACTGATCAAACCCAGACTCTAGAGAATACAGATTGCACACTGGTTGAATTAATTGAAAATAGGTGAGACCGGGGATGGTCGTAACACAGGTCAGTTGTAACACTTCCAATTTCTACAATCAGGAACAAGTTATGAATCACCTGATTTATTCTGCACATGCTCAGTTTAGTCCTTATTCCACACGTGAATAAGTAACATACAAACAATTATAAAAGGAAAAATTAAATGTTGAGGTTAGAATGATTTTTTTACCTCATTTATTTTTGTGATAGTATTGCCAGCTATGTAGTTAAACTCATCAAACTTAAATCATGTTTATTGTTTGTCTATCTAGATAACTTTCTTGCAAGTTGTTAGTGATAATGTTTTACCTGTTAGCTGTTAGGTAAGCTAGTTCATGACTATAGGAGGCTGGGTTAGTTGTAAAAACAAGAGTCTAGGTTAGTTGTAACAACAATGAATATGTTACAACATACCCCATGCAATATCTTTGTTGTAGGCCTATATAGCAAAGAAAAAGAAAAAAGTGCAGTGGTCTCTTAGTTTTTGCCAGAGCTGTATGTTTTCTTTGAATTTCGGTATCCCTAGACTGACGGTGACAAACAAGCACAAACACACTAATATTCAGTAACGCTAATTTTGTTAAAATGTATTATGTTCAAATATCTCACTACTATGACTGACAGCAACTAACATACTACACACACCCACACACACCCCCCCCCCCACACACACACACACACACACACACACACACATACCCCAATTATGTTAAAAACAATCTGTCATAATCCTTATTTTATAATGTTACATTTCACCCCAGGGTATGTCATAATGTTACATTTCACCCCAGGGTATGTCATAATACATTTCACCCCAGGGTATGTCATAATGTTACATTTCACCCCAGGGTATGTCATAATGTTACATTTCACCCCAGGGTATGTCATAATACATTTCACCCCAGGGTATGTCATAATGTTACATTGCACCCCTGGGTATGTCATAATGTTACATTTCACCCCAGGGTATGTCATAATACATTTCACCCCAGGGTATGTCATAATACATTTCACCCCAGGGTATGTCATAATGTTAAATTTCACCCCAGGGTATGTCATAATGTTAAATTTCACCCCAGGGTATGTCATAATGTTACATTTCACCCCAGGGTATGTCATAATGTTACATTTCACCCCAGGGTATGTCATAATGTTACATTTCACCCCAGGGTATGTCATAATGTTAAATTTCACACCAAGGTATGTCATAATGTTACATTTCACCCCAGGGTATGTCATAATGTTAGATTTCACACCAGGGTATGTCGTAATGTTACATTTCACACCAGGGTATGTTACAACTAACCCAGACTATGGGGCGAATTGTAACATTTCACTCTATGTGTTTAAAACTAAACCATGCATTTTTTTTGTTTGTGTTACAGATATAATCTATCTAATAGCAGACACATGCAACTAGTTTGTATACAGTTTTGAATGTACTGGCTTAAAAGAGCTTCAAGATACCGACAGAAATGTCCAAAATGTTATAACTTTTCCTGGTCTCCCCTACTAATAAACACGTTTTGGTCTAAACTCAAAGTGCTCTATCATTACCTCAATCAACACCATCCTAACAGTGAAGTATTGTGGTGGGAGCGTCATGCTCTGGGAAAGCATCTCATCGGCTGGGACTAGGCATCTTAATAAAACAAGGAACAATGGATGGAGCAAAATACTGAAAATAACTAAGGGAACCTGCGTCAGTCCATAAAAAAATGAAGCTTTGGAAGAAATTCACCTTTCAGCAAGTCAATGATCCTGAGCACAATGCCAAAGCAACACTGGAGTAGCTCAAGAACAAAAGGGTGAATGTCCTACTATCACAAAAACCAGCCATTTGTATAGGGGTGTGTTGACTTTTTTTATCCACTGTATTTCCCAGCTGATCCTTCTTATACATATTTGGGCCAACTTTTCATCCCTTTTTTTGAGTTAATAGACTGATTTGAGTTTAATTGCTTTGCAGTGGCCTTAAGGGAAAACACTGAGTGGTATATTCTGGCTGGGTTTATTATTATTGGAAGGGTCGAAATGTTAAATATGTTACATGACAAGGTCTCAAGGTAGGTATTAAGGCTTTAATCCTTAATTCTATCAAAAACTAAGCTTCAGTGTTTTGTTAAAAAGCAAAGGAATGAGTCTGAAGAAATGCAACTACTACCAAATAATAGACAGAGCAATGTGAACAGGGCTAAACATCCATGATATCAAGATTCTCGTTTTAACCACATTTTGAGGCAAAACTGTTGTTGTTTTTTTAACATTGTTAACATTGAAATAAAATAGGCTTGGGGTTCTCATAGGGTGAGACAGCTGAACTAGAGATGACTCCATTGTTGGGTTTTGGATGGGAAGGCTTGGGGGCAGTTGGTATTGGTTGCACCGATGTAACCGGGAGCCACATAAATGTCAGCCAAATGTTACACTGAGCATCTGGACAGGATTTAACATTGACAGACAGTGTTCCCTAGGGAGGAATGAACACACACTCAAACATGCACGCAAACACAAATAGCCTATAACATGCATCCTTCCAGTAAACGTACCCCAAGTTGACACAAGTACGTCCCATGTTTTGTTTTTACCAAATCCTAAAGGTTAACCTTGAAGGTCATACTTGATCAATTTCATGTATTGTTTTGTTTATTCTGCCAGTCCCGCAATCCAGCTAAAGTTCTTAAACACACAAACGCTAGCATACACGTTTCATATGCAATGCTGACTGAGACTTTCCAAATTCCACTGTGGGGTTCCCCAATGTGTCTACCCATAGCATCTGGACATGGGAATAGGAAGTTGGGGCTAGTATTTTCCAGGAAATATTTTTTGGCCTTGTCAGATTAATTACTATTGTTAACCAAAGAATTTTTCCCCCACGGCAGCATATACCAAAAGTGGTTCCCAAAATGACAGAGGTCAGTGAATAACAGTCCCATTGTTTTTGTTTGCTGTGATAGAACAAAAATTACAAATCAACAGTAGGCCTATGTGAAATAAATATATGTGAGCCCTATTTTTTTTAGGGCTTATAATGCCGGAATGATACAAATGCCCAAATGATGAGTTAAATAGGGGTTTCTTTGATTATTGCCATTTGGGTCTCAATTAAACAACTCAGTAGTTTTGTACAAATTATTTTGGGGACTGCGGTTATTTACTGTGGTAGGGCTGCAAGAATCCTTGTGTTCCTTGTTTTATTAGTCAAAATGTCTGTTTCATGTTCTGCCACAAAACATAGGTATTAGACTTAGCCATTTAATATAGTATAGTAATAAAACTGGTTGTTTTAGTCACAAACAGTTTTTTCACCCGGCAATAAGGCTTCTCAACCGGCAACATTTATCTATGATCATAATAATCACATGATCACTTCAGATGCTCTGATGACTTTCTATGCACATTCAGTGTATATTAGCATATTTTAATGTACCATTCATAGGCACTAGTACACTTATTTCAATTAATGATATTTAATATTTCTTTCATATTTTCCATATACCCCATTTCTACAGTCTTTGGAATTGCTGCTAGTTTACCTATGTATACCTTTTTTTCTATTTCATATTTTTTTGCCTTTATAATTTTATTTATTGCTCACTGCGTAGATGCCATTTCATAAGAATTTCCTAATGTTATTTTGGGCATTTGACAATAAAAAAGACTTTGGGATTAGGCTTAACCCCTACAGTGATACTCTGTGCCAAAGGAATTAATTAACTCAGTGGTGATCAATGCCCTACAGTGGTATCATCAGATTCTTACAAGTATGTTTTATACATGAGCTCCCGTGATTCACTTAACCTACAAATATTCATTATAATACAATCTTGATATTCAAATTGATCAGCTGTAATAACGAACACAGAGGAGTTACTTTTGGAAATGTTTGAAGACTGAGAGATGGTATGATTATCATATTATTAAGATTATCTTAGATACATGCACTCTGGATAGGATGCTCTGCTTTCTACAGAATTTCCTTGAACCATATAGGAGCAAGAATGACTTTAAAAATCTTGAACATTTTTGGTTTACACAGGACAAAATATATTTTACCTTCCAGAAATTCCAAAACCATCTCAATTTCTTCCTTGAGAACAGAAAGTGATGGGAGATTGTTTAGCAGTTCTCTCGAATACATTTTGTCTGAGGAATAGGTGAAAACCCAGGATGAGAGTGCTGACAATGGTTTAGAGAAAAGAGCTAGAGATGACATGTGCAGACGCACAGATCAAGTGAATGCTTGAAATGCTCAGGGACATGTAGGGTAACTTGGGTGAAAATACCCCCCTTAAGGGAAACATATTGACTATAGTCAGGCGAATACATTTAGAAAGAAAATATTGGGCAAATTGATTTTATTTTATTGCAACTTAATCAAATGCCAAATTATGCAAATGGTGCGTTTTTACCCCACTATCGGGGCACAATGCACGTCCCTATGGGTAAAATTCCCTCTGAGGTTCTTTCTACGATTAAGGTTTTAACTGATATTTTAACTGTGATATTGCACATTCCAATATCCAAGGGCAGTTTGTGGAGAAATTCTTTGGTTATGCAAACTGACTGTTGCAGCAGCTGTCTGGGTGGCTGGTCTCAGACGATCTTGGAGGTGAAGATGCTGGATGTGGAGTTCCAGGGCTGGTGTGGTTACACCTGGTCTGTGGCTGTGAGGCTGGTTGGATGTACTGCCAAATTCTCTGAAACGCCATTGGTAGAGAAATGAACATTCAATTCACAGGCAACAGCTCTGGTGGACATTTCTGCAGTCAGCATGCCAATTGCATGCACCCTCAAAACTTGTGACATCTGTGGCATTGTGCTCTGTGATGGACCTGCATATTTTAAAGTGGCCTTTTATTGTGGCCAGCCTAAGGCACACCTGTGCAATAATCATGCTGTCTAATCAGCATCTTAATATGCCACACCTGTGAGGTGGATGGATTATCTCGGTAAAGGAGAAGTGCTCACTAACACAGATTTAGACAGATATGTGAACAATATTTGAGAGAAATAGGCCTTTTATGTACATAGAGAAAGTCTCAGATCTTTGAGTTCAGCTCATGATAAATGGGGGCAAAGACAAGTGTTGCATTTATAATTTCGTTCAGTGTATATTAGGCTATTCTTGAACTTTTGTAATGTTTAATCACATTTTTGTTATAATTTAGTGACATTTTACCCATATATTCTCAGGGGTAATATACCCCCCGGGGCATTTTGCCCCCTCACAGTCCCTTTCCAAGTCGAATACCTCACTTCCCCACAAAATCGTCCAGACCGCTTAAAATACTTTCCAGCCATTTATCCCGCACTTCACTTTCTCCTTAAATTCGCCTTCCTCAAAAAAGTTGCTCTCCTCCTACTGTTCCTCTCGTTCCTCCTTCCATCCCAGTGTTTACGTGAAGTGATCTTGGCTGGCAGACTCGGCTCACTGATTTACCCCAGCAGATGGAAGGAGTAGACCATTGCTTTTCTACGGCTCGTGCTGCGTTTTACTCTTTCCACCGCGTGCGTATGTTCCCTCGTGCCAGATTTGGTCTGGTGACTTACACAAGGTTTGCCTATCTGATGTGTGTGTACGTTGTACGGTGATCGGTGGCTGATCAGAATCCAGGACTTACCTTCTCTGTCAGCGCATTGCTGAGTGGACGCTCACTGGACCTAACTATTCATTCGTTGACCACTGCCTGCAGGTTCACAGGTATATTACGTGTTTTACGTATTTAATTCACAGACTCATCGATTAGCCTCGTTTTTGCGTTGATCAGTTCACGGTCTGTGGCAATTTGTGTTTTCTAGTCACTATTCAGTTTTTTGTCATTAAGTGACACATCGTTAATTTATAATCTCATGCTCTTTTGTTAAAGCAACTGTGTATTTGTTCTCGAGAAGTTCTACAAGGTAGCGACTAAATGTTAGTATTCTACCACTCGCCAATAGGTATTTGCAGCCATATCCTTAACCTGGAGTTTTACAGGGACCGTCTGTCTCAGTGCTGTAGGCTACTGTCAATCATTTGACAACGGAGAATGTTGTTTTGTGTGTACGCTCTCTAGTTACTTAAAAGTAACTGTGTTTTTATGGTGTCTTTTTACAAGCTGGAGATGTGCATTGTCTAATTGATTAAACTGGAATGAATTGGTACTAAGTAAACCACAAGTTAGTTCGTAAACTAATTGAATATGTGTTATATACATTTAAGAAGAATCCAATCAGAATCCAATCAGTATCAGAGTTTTTATCTGTTAAGGATTCTAGAGATCCCTTTTGAACATTCTGAGTGTATGGATTTTCTTGGTGTGTGCCTTCAGTTGTCTGATCAAGGGTTCCTGGAAAGAACCCATCTAGGGACTAATGTCAAATTTACCTTAACAGTGGATTCCACAAATATAGTCAAGCATACTGAAAATCGTTTTGAATTGCTCCAGTTACATTCACAGAGAAATTTGACTTTGTGCAAAGCAAATACTGCTTAATTAGATTAAATTGTTGATTTTAATACAGATCTTCGCAAGTTAGTCATCTTCAATTATTTTAGAGCTCAGCTGATTAAAACAGTATGTTTGTTTCTAGTTTGTCCATCTGTCCTCCTAAAATGTGCTTACAGTTACCCTGAGGGCAAGTTCATTTGTTTCCCTACAACCATTGTGCAAAACTCTGCATTGTCTTCTCCCCTTGAGATCCTTGGAACTTCTTTTCACCTCCTCTGGGAACAGTTCATTTTAGACTCTGACATTTTCAACAATAGAATGGACA
Source organism: Esox lucius (assembly GCF_011004845.1). Lineage (NCBI taxonomy): Eukaryota > Metazoa > Chordata > Actinopteri > Esociformes > Esocidae > Esox > Esox lucius. The sequence goes on along the minus strand of NC_047592.1, from coordinate 24,967,923 downwards.
CACAAGTGCGTTTTTTCTAATTCTACATTTAGCGCTCCTCTCCTGAGGACCATTCTGGTTGCCTGATCTCTGATCTGTGGCACAGATAAAACAACATATGTGTATCCAGGACAATAATCAATAGCGTGAAACTATGTCCACTAGCTGCTAAGGTGCCTGTAGAAATGGTTCTCAACTCTGAGCCAGGCAACTGGAAGTGTTTATCTATTCTAGTAGATAATTACTTGCACCTGTATCCCAGGTCTAAACCAATACCTGATGAGACTGCTAGAATGAAAACCAGCTGTCCTCTGGGTCACAATGGCTGGGGTTGAGAAAAACTTACAGAAACAACACTATAATGCCAGTTTAATTACTACCTTACTACCATGACATTCATCAGGGCAGTTGTTTCGACTGCTGATTATATAGACACGCACACACAACCGGTTACAGACAAACTAGATGTTCAGGACTCCCATTTTGAATGTGGAATGCACAGATTTCATTGACCTCTTGCAGTTTGTCAATTTAATTCTACATAGTTTCATTCTGTTGGACCATCTATTACAATAGTGCTGTGGTTTCTGCCGTCACATCTAAATCGAGACAGGCTAAAGGGATTAGGGACCTGATCTAAACCTCGACACACACAGCCAACTTCGCTGATACAGATTAAGCCTAGTCTAAGACAAAAAAATCAAGCTCTGTGGAGTTCTCAATTAAACCTTCCCAAAAGGTAGCTGCCGCACTGTCGTTGTTCTGTCAGTCTCATTTTTAAGAAGCCTGTTCTGTACATGTTGTGTGCATTGCAACTATGTAATATAAAAAGAAGCCACTATCAGGGTGGCATTTCTCTATTGGAAACATATCACCTCAAATTCATCAGCTAGTCTTATGTATGGAAAATAATATTGTAATATGACTGTCCTATACTCTCAGTGGTGCACTGCCTTTTGACAGTGTGGGTTTAGGGAAAAGGATGCCAGTTGGGATACACAGAGTATTCACTTTGACAGGCTGGTCAAAATATAGCAGGGAACGTTATCTTGGAATGGTTAAAGAAATTAATTATGGCCACTGTAAAGTGGTAGTTCACTCAAAAGGGTCAAGGTGTATCGAATGTTTTCAGAACTCTCCAAACAATGCAGAGCGGAGTCCTGTTTTCCAGCTACGCCTCTGTGGAGTGACCTGTCAACCATCTGGGAAATAGAGGAGAGCGGTAGAAGATTGAGAAGGACATGAGTGGGCCAGAACATGGAGGATTGTTAGTTTCAGTGAGACACGGTGAATGAACAGTGCTACTCTTGCTACGTATCCCGGAGTAACCCAACATTAACCAACTGGGGGAAGTTCGCATCCATGCTGTCGTTACAATCTGCCTGAAGAGTACGACACTGGAGTTTCAGGAGCCTTACAGGACTGATACACAAATAAACAGCAGGGCGTTTTGTGGCTTAACTTAGAATATGATTCCTAATGTAAAATGTGCTCTTCTTTTTCATTTATTTAGCAGATGCTCTTAACAAGAACAATTTACATGTGCAATTGGGTAGATTGTCGTCATCAGCCTTGTCGGTTCTGGGATTTGCTCTAGCGATCTTTTGGTTATCGGTTAGATGTCGTAACTGCCTGGGTACCCTTCTCCCCACAACTCCTCCATCCCCTCCTCCATTCCCTCCTCCATCCCCTCCTCCATCAGTCCTGAGGGGAGGGTTACTTTGATCCGATTTCAGACAATAGGCTGGACTGGATTGGTTCAGTTATGCAAAGACAGGGCCAGAAGGAATGAAAAACGCACTTACAGCTTTGTTCATTGTGCTAAATGGAATGCATGCTTTAGTGATGGATTATGCTTCTGGTGAAACTCGTTTTAAATTAAATACGTTTTGTATTTAGTTTTTCCAGACTTGTTGACATTGACGTTGAATTTGTTTATCGGGAAGTCAAGAGGGCATATTATGCACACATGAAAGTTCTTGAATAGACATGGGTGCGCGTGTGCGCGCGTGTGTGCGTTTGTGCGTGTGTGCGTCTGTGTGTGTGTGAAGGCTCGTTTGAGGGCATTTGTCTGTGCGGAGGTCTACATATGTTGTGGTTCACAACACTATTCATTGTCTTCCTCTGGGCGGGTAGTGGTTAGTCCCTGATGGGTTTTGCTTTGTGTTGGTTCCTGAACTGATCCCCTCAGGGTGAGATGGTGGAGAATGAGTTTAAGAGGGAGGAAAGGATGGAGAGAGGGAAGGAGGGGTAACAAGCTCAGAAATGACAAGCAGCTCATAAACTGAATGTACCGTGATCTGACTGGAAGCTAGATTCATTGTTTGACAACCTGACAGTTTTTTCCCCCCCTGGATGAACCAGTGAAGACTTAGAACATTTACTGTGTATTTTAAAGGCTGTGGTCTCAGACAACGTCAGGAAATGTAATCCCAGCCAGTGTGCCTGGGTGTGCGGGAATCAGGTTTGGGTCAACTTAGGAAATACATTCACATTTTTGTCCTGTCCAATGATTTTCAATAAGGGCCAACAATTGAATTCAAATTTAACTTACTCAAATTTAAAGATTTACTTTCAAACTTGTATACCACAACCACCAGGTTACAAAAGTATGAAAAAAACGTTTGATCCGGTCCATATTGTTATGATCTCCTGGCCACGTCCGGCTGTATTTCTAACAGGACGTGACCTGTAAACTTTAAACTCAAAATTGTAATTGGCCGAGATGGGAGCAGTGGAAAGCTCTCCGGAAATGACAAATGGGGAAAAATGGATGAACATGGGCGGGGGGGGGTATAAATGGAACGCACTTCATAGCGATAGGTATTGAATGATTCATCCAGTTAGGGATAATAACGATGATTCATCAGGTCACAGTGTGTGGAAAAACTCCTGGCCTTGATGAACCTCTGCCATTTTTGGTTTAATAATTGGTCTACCAGTACAACGTCAGTATAATGATATACTGGAGGCACAGCGCTAGGCTGGGAAAGGCTTTTCAGATCATTAGTTTTGTGGAATTATATGCACTGTGGGATATTTGTTCAGGTCAACTGGTGCAATTTTGAGGGGCTATTACCATGGAGTAGGCTTGTGAGGATCACAGTTTCGATTCCAAGGCTTTGGTTTAGACGCTAGGTTGCATGGACTCATTGGAAATGGTCTCTTTAAAAGTAAGAGGAAAATGTGTACCCATACACTGAATGGTTTTGTAAGACGTACATTTTGAACATGTTTACTTTTGATTATGCTTATGTTGCAACGCTCTGCCATGCGTTCCTCAGGCTTTCATCCGGTGTCACTTACTGTGAATGTTTTTTCCTTCACAGCCTTGCACAGTATACACATGCACATACGCACGCGCAAACTTTATACACGCACACATTCCTCCATTTCGTTGTGGGTGAGGGGTTGTCAGAATGGACCACCAAAGCAGTCCAGAGTGGGGGGAGTTGAGGGTGTTTTCTTCACACAAACTTAAGATGTTATATTCCTAAACCTAAACTCAACCTCTAACCGTAAACCACAAAAACCTCAAATGTAACCCTAAACCTAACCTATATACCCCTATTCACAATTTTTACATTTACCCTAAACATAACCCCATTTTCCTCATTAGGACTGGCAAAATGTGTCCTCAAGGTCAAATTGTTGTTGTTTTAGCATCCGTGCAGCAATATTTTGGTCCTCAAGTGTAGTAAAACCTACTCCCACGCACACACGTTCCTCTGTCGCGGGAAGGGTGAGGGGTCATCAGGGCTGACCCCAAGAGGCAGAGTTTGCCCCCTAACCCCAATGTCTGGTTTTACTTCCCATGTTGGCGACCCAGCTTCAAAGAACACCTCTTGCTTGATTTTTTTCTTATTCTTTATCCTTTCTTTTTGTTATTCACATCTTTCTTCTCTCCTTCGGTCATTTTTCATTTTTTCTCCATCTTTCTTTTCATTCTTCATTTTTTTCCCTCTCTCTTGTTTTTCTCTGTTATTCTATAACCCTCTATTTCCCTCCATCCTGTGCCTGTTGCAGTAGTACAAGGTTGTTTATGCAGCCTTTGCTCTGGTAATCACCCAGGAATGGAATGGCATCCATGTAGACAATGGTGAACATACATTCAACATCGTCCATGTTCAGACACATTCTTTCTATTGCTATGGTCATAGAATCAAATAATTGTCACAAAATTTAAAGGCCTGCAATCCCTATTCATTTGGTAGCCTCTGATCGCGGTGGAGTTATTTTCGTTATGCTTTGAAAGGTTTTCTGAAAAGGGGCAGGGACTCTGCTGTCCAAGATTCAAAAGGTAGCTGGGTGCTTACCTCCACTATTTATTTTGCCAGGACACAGGACCAGATCGTACCGGTTTTACTTTCACGTTCTGAACACGTTCTCAACTGACTGTCTCGTTTAAATGACAGAAATGAAATATCCAGGTGATTACGAAATTAGCAGTTTTCCCAGAGCTGGGATTAGTGCCGCTATATTCTTACATTGTGCCATACATTTCTACAAGTAAAAATGGTGCAATTTGGGAAGGTGTCTTAAATGTTGGTTGTGAGGGAGAGGTCTTCACACTGTGTCCTTTGGTTGTAAAGCCTCTTCTAATTTCTATTTGTCGAACGGCCTTGCTTTGACCCCTCCAGACATAGCCTTCAGCGGTAGACAAAGGTTGTCCTCCCATTGAACCGAACAAGACTGAAAGAAAATATAGATTCTGCTCTACAAGATGTGTGACCATTGTGTGCATGTTTGTCTAACCCTTTCAACTCTCAAAGAAAACTGTATTTTATCCCCTATTAAGGAGACAGCAATTTCCCTATTACCATTCCTATCAGGTTACAGTTAGTCTAATAATAGACAATAATGTTTTTTTAGGGAATAGAGAGTTACAAAAAGCATGTTGTTAAGGTCTTGTTTTTCCTCTGGCTTGGTTTTTATTCACAATGTAGTCCCAATAGGCTGTGGTTAAAAGCAGCCTGTACATACAGTGCCTCCAATATAACATGATTTGATGTTGGTTAAAGCAGCAAAGATAGAGCGAGAGTATTTACACATCTTTATGTAAATTCCATGTGAATATTGTGAGGCGGGGCAATTAAAATTACACTGGGAGTCATTTTGCGAGTTTGTCGCTTGGAATTGATTGCTTGACTGCAGAAAATAGTTACAGAATGAACCACTCTCTCGTTCTCTTCCTGTTTCTCTATCAAACCTTTTGTGCTTATCCACATGACTGAGGCTCACTTGTTTCTGTCTCGCCACCCTAGGGGGACCACACGTGGGCGACCATGTTGGGCCAGAGTGTGCGTCTGCAACCGGTGCCCATACAGAGCCTGTCAGAGCTGGAGAGAGCCCGTCTTCAGGAGGTGGCTTGCTATCACCTGATGGAGAGGGACCTCAATGTCAACATCAGCATCCCCACAGGTAAGTGAAAGGCTGTCGATTTGTGAGCAGAATGGATGGGAATAGGACGTGGAATAGCATGTCCTTTTTGAAACAAGGGGTAGCGTCGTTTGTTTGACTTTATTCACATATTATTCCAAGTTTGTCGGATCTACAGATCCTCGACGCCTCAGAGATTCGATCCAGCAACGTTTTAGTTGGGTATCTACTGCACCTTAGTTACCAGAGCCTGGTTTTTAGAGAGTTTGGACGTATAAAACATTGTAATTATAGTTTATTATAATGTGTTTATACAACATGATACAGCAGCCATGAAGTTCGATGTTAGTGTCAGAGGTCACACACCAATGCCGCTTAGAGTCCCTCTTCCCATAGCCTGGCTGCTCCACACTGGGTTGGAACCAACGGACCTCTTGTCATGACCTCCTTTATAATGTCCCAATGGATTGAGTCAGCCAAGTGTGTATATATATAGTGTTGTTTATGCAGTGATTCCTAATTCAGATTTTTTTTTTATCTGATCCCAGGATGGGAGTAGTCAGAATATTTAGATTTTATTTACCTTGTGTACTTTAAAATTGGTGACTCATTTCGGAATTGCACCTGCGTTAGAAGAAAAGTGTAAGAAAGAAAAGTGTTTTACTCCTCTCTTTGGTCACAGAGGGTTACGAAAGAGGAATCAGTCCGATCTATCTCAGCGATTCTTTCTGTAGTCCATTTGAGGCCGTTAACCTCTACCTTTTGACCCCTGACCTCTCTCTAATCTGCTGTAGTTCAGGTTTGCTAATCCTTTTTTACATTATTGGTAAAAAATTATAATATGACCATTACATTCAAATATTAAAAAACATAAAAAATAGATTGTGTAACCAAAAGCAAAAACGCTTTTCTGCACTTAAATATTACGATATATTTTCTGACTACAAAGTTGGGAAGTAGAGTTTAAGATGAAAGGACAGTGGGCTGGATTCAAACCCATGCTGCAGTGGTTTAGACCACAGGACCAACTAAGGCAACAGAAACATTTCTGTTACAGTTTGGACCATCATCAAGGCCTGTTTTACCAGGCACATCCATTATCTTCGCCTTCACTGTGAACTAATAAAACTGAAACAAACTTTAATAATAGCATCCTCTTCAATTATTTATACAAATTAAACATAATAGAGTAGTCAAACTATTTGGTAAGGTTCAACATTAGAATGACATACAATTACATATATTTATATATTTTCTCTATACGATAACTTCCTTTGCTTACCACGTAACTCAATTAATAACTTTTTAAATACATTATAATTTCTGTCTTTACCCTGCAACCTATTTGCAAATTTAACTTAGGAAAAGTGCGTGTTTCTCTAACAGACTTTCATGAAATGATTTAGTAATACAAAAAAAATCCCACATTTTCCTCATTTCTTTGCATGGACACTCATTGTGAGTCATTTAGAAGATGACTTTGAGAAGCTAATACTAGGTTGTTTCTCATCTCATCTTCATCTCATCTTCATCCGCTTATCTGGTATCGGGTCGCGGGGGCAGCAACTCCAGCAGGAGACCCCAAACTTCCCTTTCCTGAGCCACATTTGCCAACTCTGACTGGGGGATCCCGAGGCGTTCCCAGGCCAGTGTCGAAATATAATCTCTCCTTTCTAGTCCTGGGCATACCCCGAGGTCTCCTCCCAGCTGGACGTGGCTGGAACACCTCCCTAGGGAGACGTCCTGGGGGCATCCTTACCAGATGCCCGAACCACCTCAACTGGCTCCTTTCGACGCAAAGGAGCAGCGGCTCTACTCCGAGTTCCTCACAGACGGCTGAGCTTCTCACCTTATCCCTAAGGGAGAAGCCAGCCACCCTTCTGAGAAAACCCATTTCAGCCGCTTGCACTTGCGATCTTGTTCTTTCGGTCATAACCCAGCCTTCATGACCATAGGTGAGGGTAGGAACGAAAATTGACTGGTATATCGAGAGCTTTGCCTTCTGGCTCAGCTCTCTTTTCGTCACGACAGTGCGGTAAAGCGAATGCAATATCGCCCCCGCTGCTCCGATTCTCCGGTCAATCTCCCGCTCCATTATCCCCTCACTCGCGAACAAGACCCTGAGATACTTGAATTCCTTTACTTGGGGTAACGCCTCATTCCCTACCCGGAGAAGGCACTCCATTGGTTTCCTGCTGAGAACCATGGCCTCAGATTTAGCGGTGCTAATCCTCATCCCAACCGCTTCGCACTCGGCTGCGAACCGGTCCAGTGAGTGCTGAAGGTCACAGACCGATGATGCCATCAGGACCACATCATGCGCAAAAAGCAGCGATGAGATCCCCAGCCCACCGAACTGCAACCCCTCCCCACTCCGACTACGCCTCGATATCCTGTCCATAAAAGTTACTAACAGGATTGGTGACAAAGCGCAGCCCTGGCGAAGGCCAACCCCCACATGGAACGAGTCCGACTTACTACAGAGAACCCGAACACAGCTCTCACTTTGGACGTACAGGGATTGGATAGCCCTCAGAAGGGACCTCCTCACCCCATACTCCCGCAGCACCTCCCACAGTATCTCCTGGGGGACCCGGTCAGACGCCTACTCCAGATCCACAAAACACATGTAGACTGGATGGGCATATTCCCAGGCTCCCTCCAGGATCCTTGCAAGAGTAAAGAGCTGGTCCGTTGTTCCGCGACCAGGACGGAATCCGTATTGTTCCTCTTCAATCTGAGGTTCGACTATCTGACGAACCCTCCTTTCCAGTACCTTTGAGTAGACTTTCCCAGGGAGGCTGAGAAGTGTGATACCCCTGTAATTGGCACACACCCTCTGGTCTCCCTTTTTGAACAGGGGAACCACCACCCCGGTCCACCACTCCTTAGACACTTTCCCCAACTCCCACGCAATGTTGAAGAGGCGTGTCATCCAAGACATCCCCTCCACACCCAAAGCTTTCAACATTTCTGGACGAATCTCGTCAATCCCCGGAGCTTTGCCACTGTGGAGTTGTTTGACTACCTCAGTGACTTCTGCCATGGAGATTGACGATGCTTCCCCATCAGCCTCCAGCTCTGCCTCCACTATAGAGGGTGTGTTATTGGGAATTAGGAGTTCCTCATAGTGTTCCTTCCATCGCCCAATTACCTCCTCAGTTGAGGTCAACAGTGTCCCATCCTTACTGTACACAGCTTGGATAGTTCTCCGTTTTCCCCTCCTGAGGTGTCGGATGGTTTTCCAGAAACACCTTGGTGCCGACCGAAAGTCCTTCTCCATGACTTCCCCAAACTCCTCCCACACCCGCTGTTTTGCCTCTTTCACTGCAGAGGTCGCAGCCCTTCGGGTCTGTCGGTACACTGTAACCGTCTCTGGAGTCCTGCGGGATAATATATCCCGGAAGGCCTCCTCCTTCAGTCGGACGGCTTCCCTGACCACCGGTGTCCACCAAGGTGTTCGAGGGTTACCGCCCCTTGATGCACCTAAGACCTTTAGACCACAGCTCCCCGCCGCAGCTTCGGCAATGGAGGCTTTGAACATCGACCACTCAGGTTCAATGCCCCCAACCTCCACAGGGATGCCAGAAAAGCTCCGCCAGAGGTGTGAGATGAAGATCTTTCGGACGGGGGCCTCCTCCAGACGTTCCCAGTTCACCCGCACTACCCGTTTGGGTTTTCCCGGTCTGTCCAGAGTCTTCCCCCACCCCCTGACCCAACTCACCACCAGATGGTGATCGGTTGACAGCTCCGCCCCTCTTTTTACCCGAGTGTCCAAAACATGCGGTCTCAGATCCGATGACACGATCACAAAATCAATCATCGACCTTCGGCCTAGGGTGCTCTGGTACCACGTACACTTATGAGCATCTTTATGTTCGAACATGGTGTTCGTTATAGATAATCCATGACTAGCACAGAACTCGACCACTTGAGTTCAGATCAGGGAGGCCGTTCCTCCCTATCACGCCTTTCCAGGTGTCTCCATCATTGCCCATGTGTGCGTTGAAGTCCCCCAGCAGAATTATGGAGTTCCCTACTGGAGCCCCATACAGGACTCCATTCAGGGTCTCCAAGAAGGCCAAATACACCGAACTGCTGTTCGGGGCATATGCACAAACAACAGTCAGAGATCCCCCCCCCACAACCCGTAGGCGTAGGGAGGCGACCCTATCTTCCACTGGGGTTAACTCCAACATAGCGGCACTCAGCCGGGGACTTGTGAGTATCCCAACCCCCGCCCGGTGCCTCACACCCTGGGCAACTCCAGACAAGAATAAAGTCCATCCCCTATCCAAGAGTACGGTTCCAGAACCAAGACTGTGTGTGGATGTAAGCCCCACCAGATCTAACTGATAGCACTCCACCTCCCTCACACGTTCCGGCTCCTTCCCCCACAGAGAGGTGACGTTCCACGTCCCCAGAGCCAGCCCCTGCCGCCCGGGTCTGGTCCGTCGACGCCCCTGGCCTTCACTGCCACCCATATGGCAGCGCACCTGACCCCAGCGGTTCCTCCCATGAGTGGTGGGCCCATAGGATGGAGAAGGGGGTGCCTCCGTGGCAAACCCGGGCCACCATGCACTTGCCGGCGAGCCCTCCCTCTGGCCCTGGCTCCAGACGGGGGCCCCGGGCTTCCTCCGGGCAGGGTAACTCCTCCTCTTCCTTGTTTGTGCATAGGGTTTTTTTGAACCATTCTTAGTCTGGCTCCCCTGAGACTACTTTGGCATGGGAAACCCTACCAGGAGCACTAAGGCCCGGACAACACAGCCCTCAGGTTCATAGGAACACACAAACCTCTCCACCACGATAAGGTGATGGCTCCCGGAGAGGTTGTTTATGTTTGTTATATGGTCAACTGGAAACCTGCAGTGTGACAGTGAGCTGATGTACATTTCAGTCCAATTTCTTGCAGTGGAAAAATAGGTTTGTTGCATCTGGAAATTCTAATCATTACGTGGATTGTAATTATTGTAAAGAGAAAGAAGATTACAATTTGTTTTGATACACTGACAGGAGTGGAAATAACGTTTAATGAATTAATTAATTTATCCAGCCTAGAGTGGCCCAGCGATCTAAGCCACTATCTCTGTACCGTGGGGCATGACGCCAGCATAAACGTTCTTGCATCTTTTCTCTCTTCTTAGTCTAATAAAGTATAAACTGTATGAAAAAAGTTTATGTCCAATTTGTGGTTATGATCTTGCCTCTGAAATTCCGTAGCAGGTGCGGGCTGGACCAGTTTTCAGCCACTGTCTGTTCAACTCCCTCACAACCAGGATTCAAACACCTGGCCAGCTATACTGCAAGGCAGTGACTTGACCACTGTGAACTCGAGGGGCTCGCATTTCCTGCTATGGAAAGAAAAATGTCTGCCACAGCCAGATGATCGACTTAAAATGCAACTGAATATAATTTGTCTTTAGTCCCATCACTTATTTGAATCGTATTGTTTTCTAATATTTCAGCTCATTTATCATTTATCGCCTTTTATTGGTCTACTTTTTCAAGAAAATATCCACTTTTTCACCAAAATATTTTTCTTTTTCAATCTTTTCCTGAACTCTGGGATCAGAGGCATTTCCCCGTAGGCACCAATCTAGGCTCAACTTCCCCACCCCTTATCATAACCTGAAAGCTGGAATCTTAGACTATTGTTTGCAATATTACAGAAACATATGATTTTTTGTCAAGCTTATGTGCAGCTCTTGCCTTATCCCCACTAACAGTTTGAAATCCTCCTGGGCTGCAGAGTTTATGAACTATTAATCAGTCATATTCTGCCTTGGAATGTGTTACATAAACAGTTCGCATGGAGTCAAAAGAAAATCAGTTCTAATATCAGCTAAGCTAACTCTCAATATAAATTCAAATTTTATGTTGATTACTCATTTCTTACTGTATACTAGAACATAATTTTGGCAGTATGCTTGAAGAGAGTGTATTGAGTTTCCCGAATCAAATTTGACTAGAATAGAATTTCATAATTCAATGGTATTGGGACTGAAATAGCAAGCTGAATTTGTTTCTACTCTGGTGCTATAACTCATTCCCGATTAACTGCAAAATCCGTAAATAGAGAATTCAAAGCACTTCAGTAGCAGTATGACTATTGCTATAAATGTATAATAAAATAAAGCTAAAATAGCCACATCAGTCATATCTCATCGCTGTCTCTGTGAAGTGGATCATTCAAATCCAACAATGTCTGGGAATATTCCTGTCTCTCTCCCCCAGGGTGCAGACGTCATACAGATTGGAAACCCAGCCACCTCCCTTGGTGGATTGCTACTTGGCTGCATTCCAAATGACATCCTATCCTCCTATACAGTGCCCTACTGATCAAGGGCCTATACAGCTGTAGTGGTATATGTGGTGTATTTCATAAGGAGTAGAGGTGCATTTTGGACCCAGACACATCCTGCGGTTTACAAGGCCCACTACTGTGTCAGTGATGGCTCTTGGTTATGTGTTATGGGAGCCAGCCAGTGTCTAAGACGCACGCACACAGAAGACTCATATTATTAGAGCGAGCTACTGGAGTGATGTTTGGATGTTTTTATTGTTATTTATTTGTGTATGGTTTCCTGGCAATACATTGGTGGATTTTGACATGATTATAGAAGCCAGTGATTTGGTGATTCTATTAACGACCCCACAGGGTATTTCTTTCTTCCTTTCTGTTTTTCATTCTATTTCTGTCGTCGCCTTTTCCCCCTCTCTCCATTAGTGGGTGTTTTATCTCTGGTGCTTCATCGTCCCTTTTGCACCGAGCGTTGAGTGCACTCAAACATCACCCCCGTTCTGGCGTGTGGAGAGTGGGAGGAGTCTGTGGTTGTGGAAATAAACTTTAATTTCCTGTGGTCATGGGATTCTGACCCAAACTAAATCCCTGACACAGCTTTCCACATGTGGATTTTCAATTCGGGTGCTCTCCATACATTATCCCCTGGACTCCCAACCAAACCAGTTAGACCCCGACACTGTTTCAGAATGGATCCCCCAGCACAAACACACATACCATAGTGCACCCAGTGCCAAGCCTTTACACAACTACTTAAGCAGTCATGTGTTCATATATATTTGTAGACTTTATTTTTTCTGTTTCCTGTTCTGAACGTCTTACACGCGAGGCTCGTCATTTAGAGGAGGTTTTAGGTTGTAAAACCCCGACCTTGACCTGCGTGTGGTTTCTCTGGGGTTGCTGTCTGGATAAGGGCAGGCGCTCTGGGATGCTGGGGCCCTGTACAAACACACAGACAAAGACCCAGTCAACGTTGTAAAAGGTCTATTCTTAACATTCTTGCCTCTTCCTGAGTGGAGGAAGAGGTGAGCGTTCTCAGTGAAGGAGCAAAGATAATCGGAGCAATTGAATTTGTTGCAACGGGTTGTGTGGGTTTTCCTGTCTCCTGTTTGGGTTTCACGTCATGGTGGTTGTCTTACTAATCATTTTAAACTTGTGTATATGTTACTAATCATTTTAAACTTGTTATAAACTTGTGTATATGTTACTAATCATTTTAAACTTGTTATAAACTTGTGTATATGTTACTAATCATTTTAAACTTGTTATAAACTTGTGTATATGTTACTAATCATTTTAAACTTGTTATAAACTTGTGTATATGTTACTAATCATTTTAAACTTGTTTTAAACTTGTGTATATGTTACTAATCATTATAAACTTGTGTATATGTTTCTAATAATTTTAAACTTGTTTTAAACTGGTGTATATGTTACTAATCATTTTAAACTTGTTTTAAACTTGTCTATATGTTACTAATCGTTTTAAACTTTTTATAAACTTGTGTATATGTTACTAATCATTTTAAACTTGTTTTAAACTTGTGTATATGTTACTAATCATTATAAACTTGTGTATATGTTTCTAATAATTTTAAACTTGTTTTAAACTTGTGTATATGTTTTCTAATCATTTTAAACTTGTTATAAACTTGTGTATATGTTTTCTAATAAATTTAAACTTGTTTTAAACTTGTGTATATGTTTTCTAATCATGTTAAACTTGTTTTAAACATGTGTATATGTTACTAATCGTTTTAAACTTGTGTATGTGTTTTTTTTTACGGTTATTCATGGCTACTGGCATGAAAACACACAAATTACCAATGCAGTTTCCCCAAATGACACCCTATTTACTACAAGGCTCTTATTTTGTTCATTGGGTCTTCCGAATGACAGGGACTCAATAGGGCACACTTGGCTGTTCAAATGGACTGAAGGGTGACGCAGATGATTCACATGTCCATTTAAAATGTCCCCAGACATTTAGAATACAAAACGCACCTTTCTCCAATCATTTCCTTGGCTCTGTAAGGTGAACTATTATAAAACCAACCATTTTCAGAAATATCATATTTTCTTATCTCCTTTTTTGTAGAAATCCGCAAACGGAGGAAATCGCTCCGAAGGAAGTTCGACTCCTTTTCCAAGGAGAAGAAAGAAAAAGAGCGAGGTAAAGTTCCTCCCCCGTTTCTCAAAAAAAGGGCCAAGTGATTAATGCATGTGACATTACCAAGTACCAAGCTCTATTTCTGTATTTATTTCCCATTTAACAAAGAGGTATTGCCCAATGCCTGTGAAACAGTTGTTTGATTTCAGTGATTTTAACCCTAACATGCCAGGGCTTATTAAACACGTAGATTACTCACTGTTGAGGATGTTATCTGTTTTAGACAATCATAAACACTACATTCCCAGGATATATGTGCTGACGAACTCCTAAACCAACCTTCTCACACGCACACACGTGCCACACACACATACTGTATGTACAATGACAGATGCAAGCATATGCATATACATTAGTTCTCACTCTCTCACATGCACAGAAGAACACGTGTAGAAACAGACACGTGTAGAGAGTTTCTCACTTTCCCTGGCTCTCTCCCTCATCCCCCATGCTCACTCTGTTGCCGTCGCCTTGGCCCAGCGGCTGGCCATGTGGAGGTGTAATCGTGGAGAATAAAGAGATGTTCTCCGTCTCCAGCTGGGTTATCTCCAGGGCCGGCCTGTCTTAAATTATGAGCCATGATATGCGGGGGCACAGAAGTCAAATGTTGGGGACGAGGGGCTCTAAATATTAGCCGTGAATTTAGTTTTGGTTAGAAGCATTTATTTTCGATGCCACCGGCTGAGCTTGGCAATTGTGTGACTGCTACATGGCGAGGGGTGTTTATACTGTTTCAAACAGCAGCAATCACAAACACTTGGTTGTCGATTTCAGGTGCTGAGCGTAGGCTGGTTGTGTAGACCTAACATTCCGTAATCAATTCATTGGATTTCTTTTTGCTCAATGCAATCAGTTATTAGTTATATCAACTTTTTTGTCTTTTTACAGTTATGCAATTTTAGCAAATATCCTGAGAAATTTACAGTAGTAAGTGAATATATTTTCATATTTTTCTACTAGACCACAATGGGAAACCTGGTGTTTCAAGTTGCAAGCCCTTACCAGTTGAACTATACTTGACCAATGTCTTTATGAAGGAACTGGTATTTATTCTGCTGTATAATTAATTGCTTCCAATTGTCAAACCATAGACTAAAATAAACAAGTAACTTTCGAAAGGACAGACTGTTCGGCCAACCGAGTCACTGTTCTGTCCGTTTGGAGTCTTCCTGGACGAGACGGTGCACAGCGACAGTGCTGTCTCTGTTGAGGTGCTGGACATGGATGTGTGCAGCTAGACAACTTGAAGCAAGTTACATTTTATTTTGAACGTCCCAACGTCCAAATGTGGCTCTAAATATAGTTTGTTGATAGTAACTTCATGTTGATGAACAACTGCTTGTTATGGTTACCATTAGGTTTACTCATAGAATATGGCTTGCTGTCCAGCCCAAGCCAGGGCAGTGAAGAGGGAATGGCTGACCTGTCTTTCTTAGCCCAAAGCTGTGGTCAGCCAACTGGCCTCGGTTAGTTACACAGGGAAAGGCCAAAGGTGCTCGTACTTTGGTAAGCCTGTCTGTTGGTCTGTAGACGGCCTGTGTGTCTTCAGATGTGTTACACAGGGCAGTGGCATGCCTGTCTGTTTTCTGGGTGCCCTCAGGTCAGGCTTAATCTCCTAAGATGATAGTACTTAGCGCTCCGTCAGAACATTGGGCTTTGGTAGGGACGGATAAATAGATGAAGGAACGGTCAAAAACAAACAAGTGTGCTCAGGCGAGTAACGTCATGGAGAGCTAATGCCAACAAATGCTAATTAGCAGTAATGGGTGCAGTAAACCCCTTTTCACAAAATAAACTACAACCCACGTTTCCCAAAAGGTTGGGACGCTGTGTAAAATGTAAAGAAAAAAGGAATGCAATAAAAATCCTATATTCAGTAGAAAATAGTACAAAGACAAACTGAGAAATTCTATTGTTTCTTGAAAAATATATGCCCACTTTGAATTTGATGCCAGCAAAATCTTTCAAAAAAGTTGGCGGAGGGGCATGTTTCCCACTGTGTTGCGTCACCTGTTATTTTAACAATACTCTGTTAGCGTTTGGGAACTGAGACCAATTGCTGTAATTTTGAAAGTTAAATGTATTCCCATTCTTCTTTGATATGTGATCTCAGCTGCTCAACAGTGTCATTTCTGTGTCAGGCAGGCCAGTTTAGCACCCAGACTTTTACTACAGAGCCATGCTGTTGTAATACGTGAAGAATGTGGTTTGGTATTGTCTTGCTGAAATAAGCAAGGCCTTCCCTGAAAAATGTAATCTGGATGGCAGCATATGTTGCTCTAAAACGTGTATACATACAATATATGTATTGTTCAGCATTAATGGTGCCTACACAGATGTGCAAGTCAACCATGCCCTGTGCACTAATAACCCCATATCATTACGGATGCTGGCTTTTAAACTCTGCACTGATAAGAAGCCGGATGGTCCCTCTTCTCTTTTGCCCAAAGGATGTGGTATCCATGATTCCCAAAAATAATTAAAGATTTTGGCTTGTCAGACCACAGGACAGTTTTTCACTTTGCCTCAGTCCATCTTAAATGAGCTCAGGCCCAGAGAAAACAGCAGCGGTTCTGGATATTGTTTATATATGGTTTCTTCTTTTCATGGTAGAGTTAACTTGCATTTGTGGATGCAGCGACGTACTGTGTTCATAGACAATGGTTTTCTGAAGTGTTCCTGAGCCCATGCAGTGATTTCCACTACAGAATCGTGTTTGTTCTTAATGCAGTGCTGCCTGAGGGCCTGAAGATCACAGCCATCTTATATTGGTTTTCGGCCTTGTCCCTTGCATAAAGCGATTTTTCCGGATTCTCTGAATCTTTTAATGATATGTTGTACCGTAGATGATGAGATCCCCAACCTCTTTGGGGAGAGTGGTGTTTTACACCACTCTCTTGAACCCCTCCCCATCCTCACATCCTCTCTGGAATGACGATCTTTTAATACCCAATCATGTTACTGACCTGTTGTCAATTTACCTAATTAGTTGTGTGATATTCCACCAGGTTTAGTTTTTCAGCATTACACAATATTTCCAGTCTTTTTATTGCCTCTGTCCCAACTTTTTTGAAACGTGTTGCTGGCATAAAATTCAAAGTGGCCATATGTTTTTCAAGAAACAAAATGTTTCAGTTTCAACATTTGATATGTTGTCTTTCTAGTATATTCTATTGAACCTAGGGTTTAAATGATTTCCGCATTCTATTTTTTATTTACATTTTATGCAGCGTCCAAACCTTTTTGGAAACGGGGTTGTACATTTTCCTGGTTTCTTGTGGGATTTACCATAACTCTTCACTTTATATGGCTTAAATGACGTGTCTCTGAGGTGGCCAGTCTAATACTCTGATTCAAGCTGATGTTAAGTGTGTTTGCCGAGTGTTTGGAGTCATTATCGTACTGAAATGACATTTTTACCCATAAGTCATAGTCCTACAGGGGCCAGTTGTCGAGTGACGAGTGATGCTGTAGTAGCCGATTCTAGTAATAGTTTACCGTAAAATGTATCATAACCAGGGATGCACATCTGCTTGTGTGCATGTTTATTAGTCAGACTACTCTCCAGAGGGGTCCAGACATTAGAGCTACTACTATAAAACAGCCAACTGTCAGTTAAGCAGCTAAGCTATCAAGCTGTTACAGTATCAGATGGCATTGTTCACTGAATAAGGATAGCTATCCAGCTAGCTTATTAGCCAGTTAAAAAACGAGCAAGTTTGCTTATTAACTAATTAGGCCTCTGTCTTATAAGCCTGCTGACTTTAGATTTCTAGTGTGTTCACCAGCTTGCTTATTAGCCTGTTTATCAGCTAGCCTAATAACTCATTGGCCAGCTAGCATGTCAGTTAGTTAGCCACTTGCTGGCTCACAATCAAACACTGGCACATGCTTAAGGGTTTGCCAGCCCATCTGGGTCTTCTGATGTACCTCCACACGTGTCGATAGCTTTAGTGTACCTTGGACCAGTTTCAAGGAAAATAACTGATGGGTGGAAGGGGAGAATAGGAGGTAATAGAGGAATGGACTGAGAGATCATGTGTTTCTGTGAGAGAGGGAAAGTTAAATGAGAAGAGGTAGAGGAAAAAGAGAGATGGTTTAGAAATAGAGATGGACAGGAAAGACTGTTCAGGAAAGAGAATGTTACTGTGGGGGGATGAAGATATATCCTCTACCCAAAGAGAGATCCACTTGACTCATTTTCCCCCACGTACAGTATGTTTCCTGGGTCAATAAAGCACAGCTAGGATTTATTTAATCTGATGGTTGACCGTGACAAAAAAAGAAAGACACTGTGTGCAAATGGGGGATACCGAGAGCAGAGAAAGACGTTAGGGTTATTTTAAGTTCAGCCAATCCCACTATCCTTAGAGCTTAACATTCGGGCATGGTGCCAGTCTGACCCACTTTCTGTCTTCTGTTGTGTGTGTGTGTTACTCAATTGCCCGCCCAAATCCCCCATGGACGCCGACAAACGAATGCGAGCTAGGTAATGTCAGCCAGTTGACGTGGCACTGGTATTGTTGGACCAGGACAGTGAAGCACTGTAACTGGAGAGTTGAGTTGCTGTTGCATCTGCCTTCTTGTAACCCATGTCTCCCAATCATTCTCTGACATCCTCCCATCCGTGAGATTTGGGAAAGATTAACCCAGTTTACAGCGTCACAGTGTAGGCCACAGCTAGCACAGCGGGTTCCTTCGAAAATGTCACAACAATGAAATGTAATCATTGCTCACCGAGTCTGGTTAAAAGGCCACTTGTTGCGGCAACATATAACTTGTCAAATGACAACTTAATCATTGTATAGTTTGACAACTGGCAAACTTGACCCTCCGTACATTTTGGAACAGTGAATAATGTTTTCGTCTTTAGGCAATATAGTCTAAACATGTTGATTAGTTCACTTCCCACAAATGCTTTGTATGTATGGCTATTTAACCCTTAAATCACAGGGGAAGGAGAAGAGTTAAAATCTGCTTCTTTTTTTCATTCCATGTATTCATCTTCCCTCCCTTCATCCCTCCCACAGAAACGGCCGCCAAGGCGTTTGGCATCCCTCTTTCCCAGGCTATAGCCAACGATCGTGCGTTCAAGCAGCGTCAGGATGCTCTAAAGGTTTAAAATATAGATTTATTTCATATTTGATATTATTATCTTTAGTTTGTGTTTTTGTCATGCTCTCTGGGAGCCTGTCTCCACCCAACTCCTATCACTTTATCACTCTCATATATAAACTATATTTCCTGCTCATTTTGTTATATTTCAAACTAATTTCATGTCTGTTTTCATGGAAAACATGGCCATTTCTATGTGACCCCAAACTTTTGAACGGTTGTGTATGTACACTGAACAAAATTACAAACGCAACACTTTAGTTTTTGCCCCCATTTATCATGAGCTGAATCCAAAGATGTAGAACTACACATTTTAGAGTGGCCTTTTATTGTGGCCAGCCTAAGGCACACCTGTGCAATAATCATGCTGTCTAATCAGCATCTTGATATGCCACATCTGTGAGGTGAATGGATTATTTCGGCAAAGGAGAAGTGCTCACTAACACAGATTTAGACAGATTTGTGAACAATATTTGAGAGAAATAGTCCTTTTGTGTACATAGAGATAGTCTTATATCTTTGAGTTCAGCTCATGATAAATGGGGGCAAAAACAAAAGTGTTAATTTTGTTCAATGTATTTTATCCGTAGATCTGTATGGTGCAATTATATACAATTTACCACACAGTGTGTTGCGATTTCTGGATCCATCTGAAATCAAGTTGCATTTGATTTTCACTGAAGGAAAGCAGGAGAGACTGCCTGGATCTAGAGGCCAGTGTCCTGAGGTTCAGGGCTGAGAAACAGCAGCAGTCCAATGGAAACAAACCTCTCTGCATCTCCCCTTCATCACCCTTCAGTGAAACTACATCATCATCATCATCTTCATCGTCAGCATTGGAGCTCCTCAGCAAGCCACTCTCGCCCAGGTTCCTAGATAACACTGCTCGAGTGCAGCGACGGGTGGGTTGTCGAACACACACACGCAAACATCCACAAAGTTCTGTCCAAAATACAGTGTTCTAGTCCGGCCTCTGGTCGGCTTTCAAAAAACCTGTCAACAAACACTTGTCAGTCACGACTTATCAGCTTCAGATTAGGGTCGGCTAACGCATCCCCACAAAAACAAGCAAACAGTTCTAATCTAGGCATTTGGCACTTGAACATGTTAGCCTAAACAGCTTTTACCGCCTAATGCATCCAAACATGTCCGCTGAATAAATCTGACTTGGATTCACTTTAACAATAACAATCCACCCAGCTTCAAAGCAAATGGAGGGGAATGGGAGATCAGTATTTCTCTCAACTTGGCTGGTAATCAGAATTGACACTAGAAAAGCCAGTCTGCCATTCCAGATAGCATCCTATTCTCCTTAGTGTGCAAGAAGTGCACTATACAAGGAATAGGGTGCAATTTGGAGCAGCCAGACAGTTCAGTCTATCTGCCTTCTGCCTAGCTCCCTCCATCCCAAACACAGTCAGTATCTGGTCCTGGTATGGAGTTAGAGTTCTTAATCGTTAGTTCTTAGTTGTTAAGGCGTCAAAATACTAGCACAGCTTAATACTGAGTGCTCGTGCAAGTGTTCATTTTCACGAGGCCTCAGTGTGCGGAAAGCAACAGAGTTATGTGGGTGTGGGTGTGTTTAATACACCTCTATGTGTTTGTCTGTGTATGTGATCTTGTGTGTGTGTGTGTGTGTGTGTGTGTGTGTGTGTGTCAGTTAAGCCCCTGCTGTGTGTGTTTGTGTATAAGCTGGATGCCTTAACGGCAGTCTTGGCAGAGGTAAAAGATCCAACTTCCAACTTGGAGCTTTTACCTGGTGTAGTGTCCTGGTCTGCATGATTGAACTGAAGCGCCAGTCTGTTATGGGAACCCACACATAATCAACACTATCTTGGTGAAAACATTCCGAGCTCAGCGATTATCAGCCCAGAAAACACTCGGGGATGAGGAAAAAATAGTTTTAGTCTAGGGCATGATAGGCTTGTTTCCAGTGAAGCCTGTGCTCTAGATGAATTAGATGCAGCCTCAGGCCTGAGTGTGCTGTTACGACTCACCTGTGTAGAAACCCGGATTGGATTCAATTACGCACTGATGTTTATGGAAGACTTGTTTGTTGTTCTGCTATCAAGAGGCACAAAGACGTCAACGACTCGTTTGGCACACAATACACTGCACAGTAGCAACACACACACAAACTCCCACACACACTGACTTCTAGTGGAAAATATGGAGACAACACAAGAGTTGACGAATAAACGTAACATATATAAATGAATGCAAATATAGAAACATTTTGTAATGAAAACACTGTCCTGTGGTCTAAGGTGGTGTAGCGGCCTTAGATTCTGAGCCTGGCACGGGTATAAGTCTGGCCCATTGCACTTTGACCTTCTCCCTTTCCATCATCCCCTTCTTTACAACACTGTGATCTTGGGTAGTGCTGCTGCTTGGTCCAATTTACTGCTCTTTCAGCAAAAACTATTTTGTATTTCACCACTAACCTGTCAAACAAAGAATATATATATATATGTATATATATATATATATATATATTAGTATCTCACAAAAGTGAGTACACCCCTCACATTTTTGTAAATATTTGATTATATATTTTTTCTTCACTGGAGAAATGACACTTATGCTACAATGTAGAGTAGTGAGTGTACAGCTTGTATAACAGTGTAAATTTGCTGTCCCCTCAAAATGACAACTCACAGCCATTAATGTCTAAACCGCTGGCAAAATAAGTCAGTATACCCGTAAGTGAAATGTCCAAATTGGGCCCAATTAGCCATTTTCCCTCCCTGGTGTCATGTGACTCGTTAGTGTTACAAGGTCTCAGGTGTGAATGGGGAGCAGGTGTGTTCAATTTGGTGTCATCGCTCACACACTCCCTCATACTGGTCACTGGAAGTTCAACTTGGCACCTCATGGCAAAGAACTCTCTGAGGATCTGAAAAAAAGAATTGTTGCTCTTCATAAAGATGGCCTAAGTCACCCTGTCAGTGCTCAGACCATACTGCATCAAATTGGTCTGCATGGCTGTCGTCCCAGAAGGAAGCCTCTTCTAAAGATGATGCACAAGAAAGCCAGCAAACAGTTTGCTGAAGACAAGCAGACTAAGGACATGGATTACTGGAACCAAGTCCTGTGGTCTGATGAGACCAAGATAAACGTATTTGGTTCAGATGGTGTCAAGCGTGTGTGGCGGCAACCAGGTGAGGAGTACAAAGACAAGTGTATCTTGCCTACAGTCAAGCATGGTGGTGGAAGTGTCATGGTCTGGGGCTGCATGATTGCTGCCGGCACTGGGGAGCTACAGTTCATTGAGGGAACCATGAATGCCAACATGTACTGTGTGTGACATACTGAAACAGATCATGATCCCCTCCCTTCGGAGACTGGGCCGCAACATAATAACGACTCCAAACACACCTCCAAGACGACCACTGCCTTGCTAAAGAAGCTGAGGGCAAAGGTGATGAACTGGCCAAGCATGTCTCCAGACCTAAACCCTATTGAGCATCTGTAGGGCATCCTCAAACGGAAAGTGGAAGAGGACTCCAGTGGCAACCTGTGAACTCCATGCCCAAGAGGGTTAAGGCAGTGCTAGAAAATAATGGTGGCCACACAACATATTGACACTTTGGGCCCAATTTGGACATTTTTACTTAGGGGTGTACTCACTTTTGTTGCCAGCGGTTTAGACATTAACATTAAACACTGGCCTGATTAAACTGACACAGGAAATATAATTTTCCTGTTATTCCACTGTCTTCTTACTTTTTTTAAATGGTTGGACATTCGGGGGAAATTGTCATTGTATTTTTCAAGAATGTTTTTGATGGCAACTGGCATGACTTTATTCTATTTGTGATCCACTGACGGAAAGCTGATTTTGACGCCAGGAGAAATATTTGTTCAAATCCTTTTGCCTTCCCTTTCCACCATCTATCACTCATATGTTTTCTCCCTCTGTCTCGCTCCCTCCCTCTGTCTCGCTCCCTCCCTCTGTCTCTCTCCCTCCCTCTGTCTCTCTCCCTCCCTCTGTCTCCCTCCCTCCCTCTGTCTCCCTCCCTCCCTCTGTCTCTCTCCCTCCCTCCCTCCCTCTGTCTCCCTCCCTCCCTCTGTCTCCATCCCTCTCTGTCTCCCTCCCTCCCTCCCTCTGTCTCTCTCCCTCCCTCCCTCTCTCTCTCTCCCTCCCTCTGTCTCTCTCTCTCCCTCCCTCTGTCTCTCTCTCTCCCTCCCTCCCTCTGTCTCTCTCTCTCCCTCCCTCCCTCTGTCTCTCTCCCTCCCTCCCTCTGTCTCTCTCCCTCCCTCCCTCTGTCTCGCTCCCTCCCTCTGTCTCGCTCCCTCCCTCTGTCTCGCTCCCTCCCTCCCTCTGTCTCCCTCCCTCCCTCTGTCTCTCTCCCTCCCTCCCTCCCTCCCTCTGTCTCCCTCCCTCTGTCTCCATCCCTCTCTGTCTCCCTCTGTCTCGCTCCCTCCCTCTGTCTCGCTCCCTCCCTCTGTCTCTCTCCCTCCCTCTGTCTCTCTCTCTCCCTCCCTCCCTCTGTCTCTCTCCCTCCCTCCCTCTGTCTCCCTCCCTCTGTCTCTCTCCCTCTGTCTCCCTCCCTCCCTCCCTCTGTCTCCCTCCCTCCCTCTGTCTCCCTCCCTCCCTCTGTCTCGCTCCCTCCCTCTGTCTCCCTGTCTCCCTCCCTCTGTCTCCCTCCCTCCCTCTGTCTCTCTCCCTCCCTCTGTCCCAACTTACTCTCCCCTCTCTCTTTCCCTAGCTCCATCCTCTCACGTTTGTCCTCATGCATACTTTCCTAATGTCGCCTCTTCCCTCTGTCAAATGTTTCCTCTGCTCCAAACTTTTTGTCTCCGTAAATTCTTCGTTTTCCATCTTCAGCCATGTCCTCCTTTCTATCCATTTTTGTCTTATTCTAAGTCTTCCTAAAAGGTTTTGAAATTTGAACTAAAAATGCTTAGACTCTGCCTTCCACTTATCCTCTCGTCCCCAAAAGGGTGGCCTATCGGTGGACTCCATTTCGGATCTGGTAGAGAGTCAGTCCCGCCTGTTGGAGGCGCTGCAGCTGTCGCACCCCGCGGAGCTGGAGCTGAAGAAGAACGCGGCCGGAGGCACGGGGCGAACCCAGACTAAGCTGAGCCTCAACCCCATCTACAGACAGGTCCCCCGTGTCGTAGAGCGCTGCTGCTCCCACATAGAGAAATATGGTTAGTGCTGGTACCAAATTGAGGGAGTGTATTCTTTCACGAGATTGAACGGTGATGCCGCGGTTGTCAGCTGCTCAGCAAAACCTGGATGTCTGCAGATTAGACCATGTTATCCCTCTAAGCTAAAGCCCAGGCATTGGGCAGGAGAGTTAACACAATTCTTCAAGCTAGGTTACTCATCGATTGAGCCTCCTTTTGGACACTTAAAACTGAAAATATTCTGTGACAATAATCTAAAGTGTATCACTAATTAGAATTTAAGTGTTTTAATAATTTGAATTTGCTTCTTATCGTCAACAGGGTTACAAACTGTGGGAATCTTTCGTGTTGGGAGCTCCAAAAAGAGAGTTCGACAAGTGAGTCATTTTTTTTTTACCTTGGACGCTGTCTAATCTAGTTTTTCCTGCTTCTGGTGTAGATCATAGATGGAGAAAACATGAAGGGGATGATTGGGGATGATATGTCTTCCATAAGGGCAAAAACAAATATGAAGGGGATGACTGGGGATGATACGCCTTCCATAAGGGCAAAAACAAATATGAAGGGGATGACTGGGGATGATACGTCTTCCATAAAGGGCAAATGAAAACACGAAGGGGATGACTGGGGATGATACGTCTTTCATAAAGGCAAATTAAATCTGATGGCGGTGTTGTCGAAATAACAAAACTAGGAGTGTGCATTTCCTGTTGTGTGGGAAAACTCTGTGACATAAATTGGTTTAAAGTAAATGTTAGTCCAACTACATCACTTTTCTTTTATCTAAGTTGCGATGTAGGCTTTAGTGTTGATATTGTGGCAGGTGTACTTCTTCTCCACTGTGTACTTTAGCACTGAAGGTCAATGATCCCTGTCATTTCCTGTTTTGAAAGAAACACCCACGTAGGAATCCCACCGTATTTGTGGCAGGGCTCGTGTGAACTTGGATTTATTTTGACTCACAATGGCTTCTTCTGCAAAGTGTGTGTGTGTGTGTGTGTGTGTGTCTAATCTCGTCTCTGCTTTCTGTCTAGCTGCGTGAGGACTTTGACATGGGCGCAGATGTCTGTTTGGATGAGGAGCACAGTGTCCACGACGTAGCCGCTCTTCTGAAGGAGTTCCTCAGGGACATGCCCGACCCGTTGCTGCCGAGAGAGCTCTACGCTGCCTTCCTGCACGCCAACCGTACGGCGCGCACACACACACACACTCAGACTACCTGTATGCATGCAACCATTATAACTGCCTACTTAGAATTATGCTCATCTAGGGTGTCAGTGTTCTGTTGACGTGTGCTGCTGCAGCAAGGGTTGGAATCCGGCTCACTGACTGTCAAATAAAGCATAACAATGCCTGAAAAAATATGTAAGGAATTAAAAACAAAAATGTTCAGTGTTGTCTAAACTATTCCTAAGTCTATTCCTGCCTCTATCTCTCTTCCCCTGTCTCTCCCTCTCTCTGCCCCCCCCCCCCAGTTCTGAGAGGGATGGATCAGTTCCTGTATCTCCAGCAGCTCCTCTACCTGTTACCCCCCTGCAACTGTGACACCCTGCTCCGTCTCCTCAGTCTGCTACACACCGTCCAGAGCCACGCGCAAGACACCACCGGCCCCCGGGACCAGGAGGTTAGTGGTGGCCTTGCCTGGGGGGGGGCACTCTGTATCTATGGCCACTCTGTCTGCCCGTTCTGCCAGGTCATGTTGTTCTTTTCCTCTGTATTTTCTCTGGCAGCGTTTGTCCCTCCTCAACACGCCAGTTTCCTCCTCTCTCGCTCTCAAGAGGGGGGAACAAAATGGATTTTGGGTTAAGTCTCACTTCTCTTGCTCTTTTCCCCTCCAATCTCCTTGCCCCCCCTCCCCACACTCTCTCTCTCTCTCTCTCTCTCTCAATTAAATATTGAATTACATTTTAGTTTTCAAACTGATTTCTCTTTCTCTAGCTTGTTCCATGACCAACCCTGTGACCTACACTGAAGTGGTTCCCAACTTACACTTTAAACCTTATACAGTACCAATCAAAACTTAGGACACAACATTCAAGAGTATTTCCAACAAGACATCAAAACTTTAAACACACTTTGATTCATTTGGTAACTAAAAAAAGTGTTCCAAAAATTAAAATACATTTCTTCAAAGTGGACACCCTTTGCCTTGATGACTGCATTGCACACTCTTGGCATTCTCTCAACCTGCTTCATCAGGTAGTCACCTGGAATGCTTTGCCAACCGTCTTGAAGGGGCGGAGCACTTGTTGGCTGCTTATTCTTCACTCTGCGGTCCAACTCATCCCAATTCATCTCCGTTAGGTTGAGTGAATGTGGAGGCCAGGTCAAATAGCCTTGTTGATCAATTAGCCCTTACACAGACTGGAGTTCTTCTGGGTGTTCTGGGTCATTGTCATGTTGAAAAACAAATGATAATCCAAAAATGGCAAAGCCATGCTGGTTGACTGTGCCTTGTAAATACATTACTGACAGTCTCTCAGACCAAAGGACAGATTTCCACTGGTCTAATGTCCTTTTCTCGTGTGTTTTGGCCCAACAAGTATTTTTTTCTAAAATACGTATTTTTAAAAAAACATGGATTTTGTAATTTGTATTTGATAGGGTTGATAAAAATTGCTTCACATTTTGTATCAAAATACTTTTGTAGTTAAAAAATACTGCGAAATCTACATGTTGACATCATAAAATGCTTTTTTTATTATGCTTTTTCATGACATCAGTCATCAACTAATTATATAAATTATTATAGTCAGTTATCAGTTATAACCATGTCTTTATGATGTTCCTGCCTTGATCTATTTTTCTCTGCGAATGTACATACAGAAGATGTTGATCGGAGAACTGAGCTGGAGGACCGGGTATGAAGCAAGTGATGTAGAAACCCGCTGTCAAACTTTCGAATAAACAATACAATTGAACGAGTCCCGAGTCACTAGAAAGATTCATTCAAAACGAACAAATCATTCGTGAACGAACAAATACACATCGCTAGTGCGTACTCACTAATTTGCCAAGACTTGTTGAGATCAGAACAGAAAAGTGTTCCATAACTGAAGAAGGTCGTGATGAGAAACGTGCAGATACGTTTCCATCCATTTTTAGCATAAATTGCTAAAGTTTTTAACAGATCATGTTAAGTTTTAGTAGCCTAGGCTAAATCGTTTACCAATTTATGTAATGTTCTAGCCAACTATTTTACCAGAGTAGCCGCTCTCACAGTTAACATTAGCTTGCTACTTTCAGCCTATGATACGTTTTTTTTAGGGGGGGGGTTATTTCAGAAAGCAGGGTTAACATACTCTGAGGTGAAACCACAACTCTGGGTTGACGAGGAGATAAAAAGCCCTCATCAATGCAACAATACAATTAATGAATGCACATGCAGGATATTAAAGTAAAAGGAATACAGTATCAGCAGTAAAAGAATGTGTGCTAGCGTGGCAGAAAATTGCTGACAGAGACAATCCAGGTCGCATCTCGAGTCTTCCACTCATTAAAACATTTATATAATGTGTGGGTGGAATATCAAGTTCAGAGTTTATTTATCAGATGCACTGAATAACACAGCGTCATTCTGAAGTGACATTCTTGTGACATGGCACACATTTACGCAGTTAGAATTATACATAAAAATATACATACAAATGTAAACCAGCAGCAATTTTAAAGAGAGTAGGATGGGAAATATGAACAAAATGGGTAGAAGTATTGAATATTATAAATATAATATGAGTGTAATATGCCTATGAATACAAAATAATATTCTAATGTACATTAAATGTACATAGAAAGACATCAGAGCATTTGGAATGTTCATGTGTGGTCAATATGATCATAGATCAGTGTTGCTGGTTGGGGAGTCTGGAAGTGCATGCCCTGATGCTCCGGTAGTGTCAACCAGACCGCAGCAGCGGTATGAACAGACCATAGCCTGGTGGTTGTAGTCTATGATGTTCCGTGCTTTCTTAAGGCATCGTGTATGGTAGATGCCTTGCACGGAGGGAAGATGGCAGCCGATGACGTACTCTGCAATGGGAGCGGCTGCCATATCAGGCAGTTATGCAGCCTGAGAGGATGCTGTCAATGGTGCACCTGTAGAAGTTGGTGGGAGATTTTCCGACAAAAACAACAAACTTCTTGTCAAGTTCACTTGCCTGGACCAAGTGAGGTCATCTGTTTATGCAGGTGCAACCCAACAGGCACAAAACATACTTGGCTGCAACTGAAGATGAAATAAAAATATACACTTCAAAGAGGAAAAGTGTAAAATTTGTAAAAGCAATTGTGATGCTGTTTAGCCTCCCCTACCTGATTTAACACCTTTCAGTGGCTACATGCAACATATCTTAGTAGTAAGTGAAATTTCCTAAGCAAGTAGACTTTGTGCTTCAAGTCACAAAGCTTCATACTAAATAAAGTGATTACTGCTTAGACTGACAACTGCAATTCTGTGGAATTATTTTTTCAAACAGATAATCATTAGGGAATGATAAAACATCCAGAGTCTGATAACTCTCCTCCAACTGAGATTTCTGCGGAGTGTTTGTGCTTCAATATCAATTGGCTCTTTGAGATAAGGATACACCCTGTCTGACACATTCAGATGGCAGGTTTCAGTTAAAGAGTAGGACAAACTCAGGGTTAGTTGAATAAAACCTGCTGACCAGCAGGTTAGCTTCATGGAGTATGTTGCCATAGTAACTGACTCACAGAAACGCTGAACTGGCTCTTTGAAACCGTAAACCCAGAGTCTCCATCAACTCTGAGTCAACTAACTGTAGGTTTTCATTAAACCTGCTTTCTGAAATACCCCCATGGTGTAACTTGTTAGGTGCACACACGTGTGCCTCATTGTCATTGACGTTGGCGTTGAGCTGCAGCACCATTAAAGAGCAGGTTGTCAACCCATCCACCACTCACATCACCCTGACCCTGAACATTAAACTGTTGGTGACATTAAAGCGAACCTTCATCTGGGTGATCACAGGGATATGTGAATATTTCATCTGTTAACTGGTTGCATGTCAGATTTATCACATGACTCGTTAGGCAGAGAAAAGCTGTTGATATCAAACATTGTCTACCTAATGTACTGAGTCAGATCCTGGTGAAGGGATAGATCAAATTGGCTGATTGATGGAAGGTTTGCGAAGAGATTTCATTCTCCCTTGTAAAAGTATTTTTAAAATACAAAAATACTGTAGTTTATTTTGATACATGGTGTCACTGCTGTATCTTGTAGTTTATTTTGATACATTTAAAATTAAGGTATTTGGTATCATATTTTAAAATACATTTTGATGTATCTTTGCCCATCTCTGGTGTCTGTCAGTAGTGATTTATTTTGCTGTTTTTGCCATAGTTTGGACTATTACAGTACAGACATCATGATGGCCTTCTGCAGGGGCGACAACAAATAAAATTGATTGGCTCAAACGCATTAAGGAAAGAAATTCCACAATACATTTTTAATGAGGCACACCTGTTAATTGAAATGCTTTCCAGGTGACTACTTCATGAATCTGGTTGAGAGAATGCAAAGGGAGGCTAATTACAATAATCTACAATATGAAATGTATTTTGATTTTGGTTGCTGCATGATTCCATGTGAGTTAATGCATATTTTTGATGTCTCCAGTTTTATTCAACAGTGTGGAAAATAGTAAAACTAAAGAGGTGCCCTTGAATGATTTGGTGTCCAAACATTTGACTGGTACTATGTGGTCTCATTCTTTATCCTTCCCTAACTCATCCCCTCTCATCCTCTCTCCCCACAGCTTCCCGGCAACAAGATGACCGCGACCAACCTGGCTGTGATCTTCGGTCCCAACCTGCTCCAAGGGGAGAGGGGCGGAGGCGACCGAGAAATGAGCCCCCATGCCATGGGCATCGAGGACAGCGCGGCCATCATCAACGTCACTCTCCACCTCATACAGAACTACAAGCGCCTGTTCACAGTATGTCCATTGGAAGTGCACGCTGATGGCGGGTGGAGTGTTTGTCCAGCTTCATATAATGCTTCTATAAGAATAAGAATACATTGAACTATATTGTGCTTTTCTGGGAACCAAAGATGCTTTACATCAGGTACAAAACAAAAAAGCATCCAAGGAGAGTGACTAGACAATACACAGACAAACGTAAAGAAAATGACTCAGACAAGACACTGGATGAAGGGAAAGGGCAGGGGCTAGGGGTAGGCTTGTTTGAACAGATTAGGCTTAAGTTGGTGGTTGAAGATGGTAACTGATTCAGAGTCACGGATTGATTGTGGAAGAGAGCAGTCCTAGAGAAAGCCCTGCAGCTTGGACCGGGGGATGATGAGGTGACCAGCTGTAGCAGAGCGGAGTGACCGAGAGGGTTCCCGTCATAAGTGACAGGAAGCCAGTGGATTTCCAGGACGATAGTGGTGATTGGCTGCTTCTGTCCTCCCATCCTCTAGGTGTCAGCAGAGCTCCAGCAGGAGGTGCTGATGAGTCTCATCCAGACTGATCCTGACATCATCGACTATCTCCTCCGTAGGAAACTCAGGTAGATATACTCTTCAAGGTCCATATATTTCTAACAACAGTGAACTCCCAAAGTATTTGTATAGTGAGAAATTTTTTGGAGCTTTGTATTCTAGCACTTTAGAATTTAAATGATACAGTGAGTATTGGGTTACACTTCCATCCGTATCTGGGTAACCATTTAAGAAATTACATCTCGATTTGTAAATAGTCCTCCCTTTATATGGTACAAAAGGTATTAATCCAAAGTGCTGGAATACAGAACCAAAGAACATGTCACTGTCCAAATACTTGTTCAATCACTGTGTAGTCTAAAGCCTGAGTAGCGTGAGACTTTCTGCCCAATATTCTCCAACATTGCTGGTTAAACTAATCATGTTCTAAACCTATTCTGGAACATTGGGATGCTCTCTCACCCCTTTCCTCTCTCCCAGTAGCAGCAGCCACCTGACGATGGAGACGGTGGACGCTACGGGGGGTCGTCGGGACACGGGGGCGTCTCTTGACTCTGTTGGGGCGTCTAGTGGTAGCCTGTCCCCCCTTGAGCCCCCGTCGCCCCTCTTTAACCGAGATGGACCTGGAGACGGAAGCCTAAGCAGCGAAGTGTTTCTCAACTTGGATATCCTCCATCGCCACCAGAATAACAAGAAACGTAAGCCACCATTTGTAGGTTAACGGTTCTGAGCCGTGGTTAAATGGTAATGCTTCTGGCTCCCAGGCCGGAGACCGGGGCTCACTATCGTCTCCACCCGTTACTTCTGTCTCCCTCTGATTCTTGCAATAAAAGCCTGGTGGAAAAAAAATTAACAAGAAGATTGACTATCTACTTTCCTTCCAAAAAAAAAAGTTTAAGATTCATTTTTTTGGTTTTAAGATTAGGTTATGGGTTTAGATTTAGTATTGGGTTTAAGTTCAGATCACCTGACTTACAAGACAATAAACCTAGTTCTGATAGGTCAGGACAGTTCTGAGATGGATGGGTAATTTATATTATCTACGCATTTACAAGTTGTTTTAATGAAACCGCTAGCATGAAGTTAAGATTTAAGTTGAGGTTAGGGTTAAACAGGGTTGTGATCATAAAGTGACGATAAGCATTGAGCCAATTGTTAGAGCTCTTATTACTTAGTAATAACATTCTAATAATGTTCTAATGAGGCTGTTCTCTACAGGTTCCAGCGAGGCGTTGTCCAAATCGATCAACCAGATGAGACAGTTCCACTCCCACCACAACCTCCTGAGTTTGGGCCAGCCTTCCAGCAGCTCCAGAGTCCACCCAGAAGACAGCCACCACCTCAGCCAGGAAAGGAGGGCACCGTTGGGGGAAAGTCTGAGCTTCGCCCTTGGAGCTGCCTCTTGCTCCAGCCTTGGAGCACAGGGAGATAACAGTGTCTGGGTTAGACAGACGCCCCAGGAGGAGAGAGCAAAACCCTCTCCAAGTCATACCAGTCAATTTTGGGACTTCTTCACGGGAAAGGGCTCAGGCTCGGAGACCATGGTATGATATGATCGGTCGGTGGAGGGGTGGGATGGAGGGGTCAGCGCTGGGGTGTATAAGGACTAAACCAACTCAGAGTAGACAGGGGTCTGAAGTATTCATACGGGTGCAAACATACGTTATCAACAGATTGTTTACTGCACTTGAATACCTTGGTAACTGTACAGACAAGGGTTAGGCACTTCAATATGTTGGTAACTGTACAGACAAGGGTTAGGCATTTCAATATGTTGGTAACTGTACAGACAAGGGTTAGGCATTTCAATATGTTGGTAACTGTACAGACAAGGGTTAGGCATTTCAATATGTTGGTAACTGTACAGACAAGGGTTAGGCATTTCAATATGTTGGTAACTGTACAGACAAGGGTTTGGCAAAGGGTGGGCCCATAGGCAAATTATGCTGCCCCAAAAAAACAATATATATTTTTGTTAACGTACATATCTTTTTGTAATTTTTGGATTAAAAAAGTATAAGTTAATTAAATAATAACAGGAAATTTGTTCCCAAGTTTTCTCACAAATATAACAAGACAATTGTCTCAGTATGAACAAAAACAGAACAAGTCATTAGATCAACAGCCTTGTTTATGTCTTGCTGTAGTGTCTGATCAATGTGATCCTGTCCATGTCAAGGTTTGTCTCATCTACACACTTAATTCAAAAGTCCATCTTATCAGGACATTGTATGTGCATTGAATAGCCATAATTGAATAGGCAACAAAACAGCTGGTCCCTTCCTTTTTGTTATTTGACATGCACTTTGAAAATATTGTGACGGTATTTATTTAAAAAAAACTTTTCATATACAATTGGTTTTTGAAACAAATATTCAATTAGTTTTACCGTCCAAAACTGTTGGTTGATATTCACACAAAATACATGCCTGACTGCCTCCCAAGATTGTCAAGGTCCAAATTCACATCAGCTCCCTTATCCTTAGATGTGATCTCGGATCTGTCCATAGTCTTAATCAGTAGGAGGTAAAAGGACAAACTGAGCATAGATCTGTACCAAAGCCTTGCATGAGTCAGTTTTCCAGAGTGGCGTCCAGACCATATTCCTGGAACCACCCAACGGTCTTCCCCGAAACCTGACCCATCCACATAGTTTTAGTTCCCAACCGTTACCTGCAAATCAAAACCAGTTTATTCAAGCCTACAGACATAATATTCACAAGTTCATACGCTTCTGAAAGAAATCCACTCAAGGCCCAGTTTATTTTTCACAGTTTAACCTTACAATAACAGATTGATCAAGCCAAGTATAAACAGATCTGGAAAAAGTATACATTTTAAAGTCAGGTACAAAAAGAGACCCAGAGTCACTGAGTGGATACAGGCACAATCACAACCAGATCCCAGTATAATGTAATGATCTGCACCTATCAAAAACTGTGGGCACAGTCAAAATGTTTACAAGATCAGGACAGAGGATGAATGTTATCGCAAGGTATGGACAGGGTTGATGAAAACACTGTAAATACCAAAAATACTAGTATAAAGTATCTCTTATCATAGCAATTTTTTTCCCAAGCGTGTGTATTACATTTAAAAAATATATATGTTTTTGCCATAAGTGTGCATTTTCTTTCAGCAAGTGGGGGTGCTGGCAGAAGAATGGAAAAGTGTGTATTCCTTCAGCATGTGTTTGCTTCATTTAAATGAGAAATTCTGACTTGTTGTTCCACAAGGTGGCACACTTTACCATAACTTTGTATATACACCGTCATTCTTGTTGCTGTTGACAGGAATATATCACATATCACAGGACTATTTCAATTAACTACCAGGGACCGTCTGGGTGAAGAGAGCAGAGCCCATATTTTCATGAACTAAAGGAGCTAACTACTTAAAGGACTACCTAAAGATTATATTGGGCTGAGGAGAAGGAATGTTCTGAATAAGCCTATATAGTAAACATACATGCAGTATTTTCTTGTATATAAAAGTATTTATGTGTGCAATTTCTGAACATCCAGTGTTTTATTCTGGACCTCATTTCTGTCTAATGAGGCGCTTGCTATACTTTAAACAATAAGGTTCTCTCTATTCGAGTCTTGTACATTATAATCTTTTCGGAAAACACTTTTCTATATTTTCTAAAGAGGAGATCCCCTCAAGGTGTAGCTAACTTTGAAGTTTGTCGAACTTTCTAACAGTTGACTTTGTATGTCTGAATTATGTACCTAAAAAATTAAACGTACAACTGTTGCTTGGCTCATTATTATGAATCCAATAGGCAGAAACAAATCTTCAGGGGAAACAGATTTCAAAACAGGCTCACTGTTGAAGAACCTGGTTATAATTGTCAAGCAAGTCCCTGATGTGTAACGCTTGGGGGATTTCCATCGTGTATTTGGAATGCTGGGTATGGAAGGTAATACTGTAATGAACCTTCCTAGGAGACACAACAGTAAACCCCAAAGGAAACAAAGATCTAGTTAACCAGCAAAACAGTGAATGATCTACTTTAAAAAAAATCCACACACAGAACAAAACAACTATGCAGTTTGTCAAGTTCTTTCTCCACCTTAAACCAGTATTTATTATATTTATTGGAAACAGTTTAAACACGTTTTTCCTTTCAACCACACCATACCTACACAACCACTCACACACACTTTGCCCTTCAACTTAATCACCTAGGCTTAATGCCTTTTACAGTTTTGGCATGTTACAGTGACAAGTAAGCCAGGTCAAGTCCCTCCCCAAAGAATAAAAACAAAAAATTATTTTTGAATATTATTTGAAGGGGGACCATGAGAAATGTGAAATCAGTCAACATGGGTTTCCCCACACAAGTGTATTAGGACTTTGATTTATGATTATTGGTGTATTTCTTTAAGAAAGTGTTTTCATATTGGCCAGGTAAAAAAAAAAAAAATTCAGGAAAGGGGTCTTTCCTGGTCAGGGTACATGGCAAGGAATAAATCCTGCTCCTAATTTAACTTTACCAATCATACTAGCATGGTCATTGTTATTTCAAGCAAGCTATTGTACTAAAGACGTGGCCACATGTCTCTGAGTGTTCCAGGTAGTAGGGGTTGGTCTTAACTAGGCACCATACTGGTTGCTTATTTCATTGTGACACTCCCCAACCAGGGTTGACTAACCTGGTTATGCTCCAATAATATCTTTATATTTACACATTTTCAACTTCTTGCAGTCCCCAATGGCACCCTATTTTATATATAGTGCAGTACCCTGTGGGCCCTGGTCAAAAGTAGTGCAGTACATAGGGGATAGGGCACCATTTTGGATTGAACAATCTTTCAAATATAACCCCAAAATATTAACTTGCAACCCCATTCATCCTAACTGCCTACACAAGAATAGTAGGACTAAATTAGTAAAATATATATATATAAAAAAAAGTGTACATTAAGAAAAAGTTAACATCTATTATAATTCTTTATACTTAAATACATTTTAAAGAGAAGAAAATAACACCCTATTTTGAATGCATCTAAGCCCTTGCTGGCGCATTCAGTAAGTGGAGGTAAGGTTGAGGATGCTCCCCAAAAGCACCCTACAAGCTGTATAGTGCACTACTGTTCACACTGGTCCATAGGGTCGCAGGTAAAGAATAGCACACTATTTAGTATAGGGTGGTGTTTGGCATAACAACTGAAAGGGTCAGTACATAGACTTTATAGGATTACATTTGAAAGAAACAACACAGGTCACTGGCATTGTAAGACTGATCTGAAGTCAGCTGACGGGAAAACATGTAGATCCAGTGGGGCAATGCCCGACCCAAAACAATAGAAAAAGGACCCAGCCTCTAAGTAGCCTTTGAACACAGACAGCACCTCCCCTTGTCTCCTTTGCTTCGTCTACACTTGAATAATAATAGCTGGACCGTTTGAAGCCATTACCTGGGCCTTGTATGCTTGGCTTGCAAAAGTAATTCATCAAACAGAGGAATTCATGCATAGAAATAGATTCCCAATCAAGTCCATGACATGCCTGCTTTATTCATTCCATTCATTATCCATTCCTATGCATTTCCATCCTGCAATTCCAATTCCATCCATCCTGCATCCTATGCAATAATATAGGCGAAATCCAGGTAGATCACTTCTATAAAATAAACCCTGGAACAGGCATAACATTGCAGTTTCCACACCTTTAGAAATGACCAAGATCGAACTCAGACGATCCCAGGAAGTGAAATGGGATGCATGGGTAGGATGTCCGTTACATATGAAGCTGCTCAAGCTATTTTTAAACCTACACCAGCCTTTGGCTAACTTTCGTGTTCCTCACAAAGCCAGGGGGAAATGTGCACTATGGAATGCTCTGAGACCCATTTCACTGTATTGTGTTCGGCGGTGTCCAGCGCTCGCTATCGCTCACTGCAAGCCCAAATCAACTGGAGCATGAACATTGACTGTGTGTGAGCTCCAGTCGCGCTGTCAGCAGGAATCCCAAACAAGCCAGAGAAAAAGTTAGCTTAACTCGCGAACAAAACATGGACAAACACCAAAGGTCAGGGAGTACAGAGAAAAACCGACAGAGAGAAATAGACAGGTAGAGAGACAGGTTAAAAAGTGTGCTGCCCCCCCGCCCCATTTCCCTATGGGAAAAGGTGTGCACTACAAAAATGTTAGGGGGCCATTTGAGAGTTGTACAGAGAATGGACCCTGGAGGCTAGCGGAGTGCACAAGTGTGTTCTAGGTAGATCTCATTGATACTACTGCTACAAAGTTAAATCATTAATGAGTTTAGGTCTCCTAAGCTCAAAACACATTCTAAGTAGAACAGCAAGTCCCACAGCCACATTAAAACCAGCTTTTGTTACATTTTGGAAAATGCTGTAACTTTCCCCAAAATATTCCCAGGTTGTAAAGAATTTCTGGTTCATGGACTCCAGATGCCCAGCATATTTGTTCTAAATCCCAGAAATTGTTCAGGTGAGATTTTGGAAATCTGGGAAAAGTTGCTGTGAAACTACTGACATTCAACATTAATACCAGTTTTGTACAATGTCAACTTCATATTAGTTTGTTAGTAAACCTTAAAAACTAGCAGCATGTCATAGGCTACACTTCATAGACACAGATTAAAAACTGTACAAAGCAGAGGGTGTAAAAATCTGAATTAAGCTATGATGCAGAAAATAATCCAAAAGTAGAGATATTGTACTCTATACCCAGTAGGGCTTGGAACAAAAGAAGTGAACTGCTATACAGTAAATAGGGCGCCATGGGGACACAGACTAGGTCAGCAGCTTGTAAGGCTTGTTTGATATGAGGAAAATTCCAGGGCCTGGCCAGACTATGACTCAAATGGCAACCTATTAACTGAATTGGCTATATTTGGCCCTATGGGACTTGATTGAAAAAAAAACAGGGTTACATTTGGGATCCTATGCATTCCAACTCAAAGCCATTTTTTACGGTCCATTTCAAAGGCAGATTGTCGTACATTTAAATTAATGCAGGGCCTAACAGATCCACAGAGCACATCAAAGCTGTTGCTCCAGGCCTTCATAAAACATCTCAGATGGGAGTCCTGATCCAGAATCAGATCCTGCCAGGACATAATAATGTTATCTTTCATAGTTTAAAAGCACAAACTGATCCTTGACTGGCACTGCTACTCGGAGACACAGAAACCCATTAAAAGAAACCCAAGAAGGGAAGCACCGATCCGACACTGGCCCAAAAACGCCTAACGTTATTTTAGTGTCGCTTCCATCAAGTTGTGATTGAACAAATATCAATAAAATACTTGCATTGCGTGTCAAATTTTTTACACTGCAGTGACTTGTTAGTCCAACATATATCCGATTTCACATTCTACATTACTAAATAACTTCAAATGGCTTACTCTACCTCAGAGTGTAAGACTTCATGTTGTTAAAATGCCATAAGTTCCATCTTAAATATTGATTAAATTGTTAATAAAACGTATGGTATACATTTAATTCATGTAAACAAATTATCACACTCATAGCACTTCAACAAAATAGAAATGGCAGTATCGGATCGGTACTTTGTATCAACAGATGCTCGCCCTCTGTATCGACAATGAAAAAAAGTGGTATCAGTGCATCCCTAGCCATAAACCATGTGGCTGGCAATTGCGCAAAGCAGGCCCTGTACCAATACAGAGCGTGAGTTCAAAGCGGGCTCTGTCCCAAAAACAACTCCGCTACATTTTCTGGCCATCAGCACTGTGTCGTTCTACCTGGTATACGATGAGGCATCTTCAGCCTGGTCACTGCCAGTGGACTCAATACAGATAGTGTAACAGCCTCGATTGATTTCACAGGACAAGTTGTCTCAACGCCAGATGCCGGTGGCTGCCATGTAACATCTGTTGGATTGTGTTGGGAATGCATTATGATGTGGCCTTTTAAAACAGTGGCATTAAACTGGTTACACCAACCGGCAGCATAGCAAAAGCATCATACAAACCAAACTGATATTTGGTTTATTTGGGCGGAAACCAAAAAGTATATTTTTACACTTTCAAATAAGTTTAAACATTGGCAACAGAACCTTAGGCTCTTATGGAAAGTTCAGATCAGATGAAAGGAGGAAGAGGAGTTAATTGTTACAGTAGCCAATTGGGTTTTTATACTGGGTTACAGGCCGGCAGGATGTAAATAGCCTAGTCCATATATAGCACACCACTGTTAATGCGCACCACAATGGAAATGTGACACCAACGGGCAACTTAGGAGACACATAGCAGAAATATCTGGTTGGCAGGTGTGTTGTAGTGTGTGGCTTAATTTGCTGTTGTTACCAGAGGGGGGAGCTCAGGAGCATACTCATGTGAGAGCAAGAGAGAAAGAGTGTGTGACAAAATGTGTGTGCAACTTTCAGCCTTGGGACCATAACGTAATTCAACACTGAGCACCTAGCAACCAGATTTAGTCTGCTCAGCTACACAGGGACCAAACTCAACTCTCCACCACTCTGTCCATATGACCACAACAGGCAACGGACTAGCCAGAACATTCAGGAAACGGCAGGATCCACCTTTCATTAAAACCCACTCCTGTTTAGCCACTCCTGCTGGTGGCTCAGAAGATGGCAGGGACACAATGATATTAATTCCCCTAAATCTGCTGTTACACCCCCCCACCTCCCCCAATAAAACAATTATTTTTAACCAAGCATAACATTTTCCTTTTTTGATGGTGGCGGCAATATTGTCCGTCATTGACTGGAAATCGGTCCATCCATCCTCTTGTTGTTCCACAGTGCAAAGCTGAATATTTAAAAAATGGGTGGTGGGCCTGTGCCAGCCGAAGCCCCTCCTTCTCTCTATGCAGAGTCCCAATCCCATTGGCCCGCTTCGGCCGTTCGGCCACAACCATTGGTCGGTTCAGTCCCGAGACTGGTAGAACAGGATGTAACCTGACTCAGAGTTCTTAGAAATGTCCGACGTTAGACCATAGAACTCCTCGATCGCCTGGGCGTCGATTTTCTAGAAAAGGAAAGAAGAGTTAGAAGTTAGAGAAGGACACATTTCAAACAACTCCCTGCAAATCCATTCTGTAACCCCACTAATCAAATCTTAATCGACTCCCTGCTATGCCCTCTGTATCCACAGAAACAACTCTCAAACAACTCTGCTATACTATCTGTAACCACAGAAACAAATCTAATTTGAGTTTAGTTTCAAATCTAATTTGAGTTTATGGCACACATTGTGCCATATTAAGATGCTTCAATTGGAAAAATCCCTTTCTTTTTACTTTGTGGTTTTGCGGTACATGTTTAGGGAATCTGTAACAATGATATGATTATGTTGTGGGACAAATGTGGATAACCTCATGTGAAATTAAGAAATTCTACAGAGAGTACACTACCATCGGATGTGGTCATAGTAAGCCCACATTGTTAAATAGCACTTCAGCTCCAAGCCCAGTGGAAACTTCATTACTTAGCCAGATTTCTCTCATCCACCAGATGTTCAGGTGAGACTTCTCTCATAGTTGAAAACTTAGACCCTGCTCTAAAATCATTTTTATGTTGTTCCACTATTGGCTAGGTTGGGTAAACCTAAAGTAAGCTGATCACAGATATTTGCCTGCATGGATTGTGCAGTATGCAAAGTGGAAAGAAGCAGGCCCCATTTCACCATCGCTGCAGTTACAACCGACAGTGCCTTTCACTAGGTGAAATCACTCCCCGAATGTGATCTGGACTGTGAGCTTAACAGCAGACGACATGTTCTTCAGCTTCTACATGAGGTGCTAGCATGTCGCACCCTTTGTTAGGGCTAAGCTATGCTTTAACACACTTTCAATGTCTGAGAAAAGCTGGCACATTCCTTATGGTGTATGTTGTGGTGGGAGGTATACAACACCATTTTACTGGCTCATCATATTAACACATAAAACTGAAGAAAGCAGGCTGATTACAGGTGACAGACACGTACAGGCGCACGCACGCACGCACCCACCCGCACGCACGCACCCGCACGCACCCACCCACCCACCCACCCACACGCACGCACGCACGCACGCACCCACACACATACGCACGCACGCACCCACACACATACGCACGCACGCACCCACATACGCACGCACCCACGCACGCATCCACGCACGCACACACATACGCACGCACGCACGCACGCACGCACACACCCACCCACCCACCCACCCACCCACCCACCCACACACATACGCACGCACACACCCACACACGCACACCCATCCCCCCACCCATCCCCCCAAACCCGCACGCACGCACGCACCCACCTACACACATACGCACGCACCCACCTACCTACACACATACGCACGCACGCACCCACCTACACACCCACCTACACACGCACGCACGCACGCACCCAAACAAAGTATAACCCAACAAAAAGACAAAACATTGGGAGAACATTAACATATCTCAACATAAAAGCCAATGCTATTTAGCTCTAAAAAGGCAATACAGTGGCCAACTATCTGAGCACTGTGACTGAGGAAGAACTTGACAATGTACAGACGCCGTAGACAAGCCTGGCCGTAGCGACTAGTCATCAATGGCCAACCTGGACAGGCTGTGATCGGAGACAGAACGCCATTTCTGTTACAGTGTGACAAATACCAAGACCTAAGAGAAGCTTCTTTACCAAAAACAACAGTCATTACAACAAATTCAAAACCATAAATGAGAAAGAAAAAATGTATTGCTAAATGTGTGAAACATCTATTCTCTTTCACAGGCTAATCTCAAGCTAAAAAGAATTGCTGCCAAATATGTGAAACTTCTTTTGACTTTCACAGTCAGATCAGATCATCTTTAAAGAAAATCTGATCCCAACATTCCATCCGTCTCCTGCTTCCCAAAGCCTTATATACTAAGCAGGTTGTGAAATTCCAGGCTACATTTGGAGTGCGAAGGGATTATACCTTGCTTCAAATGCTATTTTAAACTAGTTCAATGACCTTGAGCTTTGCACTAGCCCAACTGGTGTGGCAGGGATCTCGTTGGTCCTTTTATGTGAGGCCTGCTTAAATGTAATTGGGATTTTCCATTACTAATCTACACAAAGTATTACAGTCTTGATGTAGCAGCGATTTGTGGTTTATTTATAAATTTTTAACAATTAACTCGATGAGTAAAGTCTTGATTTAGTCCACTACTTCCAGTGTAAGTATTCATCTCCTTTGCTATGACACATAGTGCAGCCAATTGTCACACAATCAGCTGATTGGAGTACATGTGTGTCCAAGTGCCACCTGACCTCTGATTAAATACACCTGTTTCTGGCAGAGAGCATAGCTAAATAATCCCAACATGAAAAGCATTAGTAAGGGTTGGGTTATACACAGGAGAGAGGCACACTAGTCAGAGAGACCACCAGAAGGCTTATGGCAACTCTGAAGGAGTTCCTTCCACAGTTGAGCTGGGAGACACTGTGCATACTCCAACAACATCCCTGGTGCTTCACAAAACCTTGGTACCATTCCACAGATCTGTGCTTCGGCACTCCACGGACAATTCCTTTGACCTGATCGCTTGGTTTTTGCTCTGACACACACAGTCAATTGTTGGCCCTTATATAGACAGGTATGTGCCTTTCCAAATCATGTCCAATCTATTACATTTATCAGCGGTGGATTCCAATCAAGCTGTAAAAACATCTCTGATAATTGAATCCATTTTAGAATAAGTAACAATGTGGAGAAACTGAAGGTGTCTGAATACTCAGAATGCACTGTACTGCTTTTTGGACCGGTTTTTGTAGAAAGTTGAGTCATACAAAATCATGTGATCTCTGCTCCAAAGAGTAAAAGATGTTTTAGTATCTTTGAATAATCTTTCAATGACCAAGGATGGGGTTAGAATGCTTGTGCCAACCAATGAGAAGGGAGATGTGGGACTTGCAACATAACGAGCGTCTCCAACACAACCAGGTTCTGTTGGAGACACTCTGATGCATGGGAGCAGTGTAGATACAAATACTAAACAACATGTAGGTTTATTTAGCAACGGTCGCACATGGGTGGTCTAGTTTGCCTACAGTATTTTCATTTACAAATGTACTCATAATGCAGAATGGACCATAGGAAATAGGCCTTACCTCTACTATGTCATCATCAAACAGCAGCCAGAATCCATGGCTCTTCACTATAGTGATGTAATGACCACGGTTTGGACCACTGTAGAGAGAAGCAGATACAGAAAGAACTTACAGCTAAACACTTGGGTCTGTTGCGTAGGGGGTCTGTTGCGTAGGGGGTCTGTTGCGTAGGGGGTCTGTTGCGTAGGGGGTCTGTTGTGTAGGGGTCTATCTTCATATCTAGCCACTCTCTGTAATGACCATGGTTTAGAA
Organism: Esox lucius; assembly: GCF_011004845.1. Classification (NCBI taxonomy): domain Eukaryota; kingdom Metazoa; phylum Chordata; class Actinopteri; order Esociformes; family Esocidae; genus Esox; species Esox lucius. Next base: position 24,925,023 of record NC_047592.1, on the reverse strand, counting down.
AACTAAAGGAATGGACACACAGAGTAAGAGCTGAATACTATGCTGTTGGTCTATATATCTTAGCCATGTGTACTGACCACAGTGTGGACCACTGGAAATAGGAACGCAGACATACACACATGGTATCAACTATATTTATGAAAGGGGTAGTTTGTATCCTGGATTTTGACAGCCATGGTTTTTAAGTGATGAGGCACAAGGGGGTGTGGTGCATATGGCCAAAATACCACGGCTACCTGCTCTTACAAATCAGTTACTTACCCAATTAGAGCAGTGAAGTGATGTAATGCCCGTGCCCCCGCCCCCCTTTTTCCTCTTCCTATCCTGTAACCCTAATCTGTAAATTGAAATATTTGTGGGGACTGAATAGTTTTTACTATTTAGGCCACTGGAGGGTCAAATTAGTCCCTAAAACCTTGATCATATTTGCTCCAACAGCTTTGGGACACAGTTTTGACGGAGCACATGAATGTGGGAATGGAGGGAAGAGGGGTCCATTTGGAATCAAACAACACTTCACCTTCCACAATGGACGACCACAGCGACCAGGTCATACATGCGGTCGGGATTGGTAGCGTCTCCTGAGGTGTTGAAGAGGCGGAGCTCCAGGGGGAAGACGACACGATAGGACAGCTTGGTGTAGCGATGCAACTGGTCCATGTATTTAAACCTCTTTAGGTGTAACGCCAGGATCATAGGTAACTTCTTCACACGCATTCTGAAGAAGAAAGATCCAGAACAAATATCCCTAAGAGGTGGCCGTCATTGTAATGGCTGTTAAAGGGGGGGGGTCCTTGGAAGATTCAGGCTAAGCATTTTTCCTTCTGTGTGCAGTTAAAGGTGAAAGCAGCATTTCTTAGTCTTTAAGAATGCTTAGCTGCTCCTCAAGCTGGGAAAATACCAGAGAAGATTGATTGGTCATTTATGGTCTTAAAAAGCTATACAGGGTAATGTTTGTTTTATAAAATCATATTTTCTGATAATCAGTAGAAATGAGTAAGCTGGTGGCTAGCCTTTACTGACTGGTTGTAGCCGGTAAACAGACAGTAATTCTCCTACATCCTGGGTAGCAACAAGGGACTCTTAAAGGCTCGGGCTTGGTTTGAGCTCCGATGCGAGAGCAATTAGCACCTTGTCCCAATTAGCACTTTTCATCACACAACTTCTCAGCAGGGAACGCTGTGTAGATGATCAGTTCTGAGCATGTGCCAAAACGACCCTGTTCTCAGTCTCGTTGACATTTACTAGTGATTATTTCATCCGTTTTGTCTCAGAGTTGGTGCCTAGTAACTAGATATAGCACAGACCCCAGGCAGATCTCTCTGTTAGCGCTTCCATTCAACTCAACAGAGTTCAGCAGAAACTCCTATCTAGAGTGACTTGCAGTCCTGCCAACACACATTTCCAGACCGCCGCCATAGGAATTGAACCTACGACCCAGCCGTGGCGAGTCACACTCTCACCAACGGAGCTGCACAGGGACGAGACCGCTCACCTTTTTTGTGCTTCCTGTTTACTCCGACACTGTTCACAGTAGTACTTGTATTCACTACAGAGTGTCTCTGTGTTGCTGAAACCCCTATGGAGAGAGAAAACACACCCACAGATGAGTTCCGGAAAGTCCACAGTTACGTCCTTTTGTTGTAGGATTTGGACAGTCACATTTCGGGAATGCGTCTTCCTATTTGGATGTACTGAACAACATCACACACACCTGAGACAGTGCGTGATAGAGGTGTTCTGCTCCACATCGACAGAAAGATCCAGAAAGTCCTCATCTTTACTGCTCACCTAGACAAGCAAAATAAAACAATGCTGGTTACAACGACATCTGCTGAAACACTGTATAACATCAGGAAACTGGCAGCCATTACAGCTCTTGCCACATTAATCTCAATTTTCAATGCAACAGCAGGCACCATTTCGGACGTCCCTCTCACATTACAACGTGGTATCTAGAAAACGGCACGGGCAGACATCCATTACTGTCTCTCGGCCCCATTAGTCTCCCTGTCATTTCAAATGCAATAACGGTCTCCATTTTGAAACTCCCTCCACTTACAGCTTCACAGTTGAGGCAGCGGGTCTCGTTTGTCAGAGTACCCTGAAAGATCTCGTGGACCCAGGTCTGCTGCGTCTTCTCCCCCTCCTCCCCGTCTCCTCCTCCTCCCCCCGTTCCACCACTCCCCCCACCTCCCCCGCCGCCATTCTGCACCAGTTTCCCATTCTGCTGCCGCTCCTGGCCCTTCTCCTCCTGCAGCAGGTCAGCGATGGTGTTGAGGAGGTAGTTGAGGAACTCGTGGGCGTCCTGCTGCATGTAGTTGTCAAAAAGCTCTGGGAGGAAGGGGGCAGAGGACGAGGGGGATGAGGGAAGAGTTCTGGGCTGTCTCAAGTTGCTACATTTCCCCACCCAATCAGTCTCCGTTCAGCCCTCCATTCGAAGGAGCAAGATTAAGTTTTTCTCCCCTTATCTCCACTTCAACACGCCCCCTTCCACCCCCATTCCCTCCTCCTCACCATTCTCCTTCCTCAGACGGGAGATGAACTTCTTGGGAGGGATGACGCCCACCTTCTTCTTCTGGGTGGCGATGCTGTTGGGACAGGACATGTTGGGCTGAGCTAGGTTACCGGAAAAAACGGTTTCACTTCGTAGGCCGACGTGTAACCACGCCCATGCTGGCATTTCCACCATTTCAGATCCGTTCTATTATTTTGACTACGTCAGAGGGTAAACGTTGTGCAGAGAGGCGGGGCACGTTCCCTTCTAGTTTACCTGTTGAAGAGGTTAGAAGAGGCGGGGCACGTTCCCTTCTAGTTTACCTGTTGAAGAGGTTCGAAGAGGCGGGGCACGTTCCCTTCTAGTTTACCTGTTGAAGAGGTTCGAAGAGGCGGGGCACGTTCCCTTCTAGTTTACCTGTTGAAGAGGTCGGAGAGGCGGGGCACGTTCCCTTCTAGTTTACCTGTTGAAGAGGTCGGAGAGGCGGGGCACGTTCCCTTCTAGTTTACCTGTTGAAGAGGTCGGAGAGGCAGGTGAGGAGGGACTCTTTACGCCTGGGCTGGACTTTGTAGGCCAGGACCTTCTCCCTGAACGGACGGCAGAAGTAGAGGGCCTGCAGCACAGAGTTACAGTAGCAGGTGTTCCCAAACTACGAGAGAGAGTGCAAAGATGGCAGAGACAGCAAGAGAAAGAGACCATAAGGGAGACAGAATGAGAGAATTAAAGAGAAATAAGTGGGGGGAGAGAAGAGTGGAGAGATTTAAAGAGGAAGTTGTGTAAATCATGTGATAACTCTTGGAACAGAACTGTTAGCACATGTTAATTCAATCTGAATTTGAAAGCAAACACACACCAGCAATGTGTGTGTTTCTTCCTATGGTAATTTAGGTATGTTTTAACAATGCACCAATGAGAAAATGATTTTCATGCACCAATATTCACATACCACAATCAGCCGACACAGATGTTTTGTCATTTCTGTACATTGGCATAAATTAAAGAAAGTGTTGTTTCTAATGAAAGAAGAGAGTATTTGCAGTAACATGATATATAGCTTCTCAATTAACAAAAATCTTGTGATTTCACCTGACTCTAAGCCAAAACAAGACAGTACCGTCACCTGCGTCCGGTCTGCTGCCACTCGCTGGCTGACTAGAATCGGACTGTCCGTATTCATTTGACATTGTTGCTAAAAGTTTAAACTCAAACTAACATTGAAAACCCCCACACGTTCGACCAAAACAACCGGGGGGAACAAACGCTGGCTTCAGGAGATTTTCGGGTGAAAGGTATCCTACATTCTCTCCCCTACAGAGGACCAGCTGGTCTGCATAGTGTGCTGGATTCATTGGCTGGCTCCAAATACAATTGGCTGGCTCCAAATACAAGGAAGGGTGCTTTGTGCTTCTCAAGTCGCACATGAATACAATAGCACCAAGAGCTCAATACTCCTAAGAACATTGTTGTAACACGATCATTATGTTTCAAGAAAATGCCATTCATACGTCTAACAAAAAGTTCAGGAATGTTAGGAATCCATATTTGTCCTTGCTCTGGCAATGCCATGCGGGATCACCACAGTAACATTAACAAAACGGAAATACCGGAAAACACAATCGGTCTGAAATGTAAAGCAGTCGGAAAATATGGATTATTACATCTGTGCCCATAACATGCCAATACCGATAATAACATCAGTGCCTATAACATGCCAGTACCGATAATAACATCAGTGCCTATAACATGCCAGTACCGATTACTGGCCGATACATCCCCACTTTGTTCAGTTACAATGTTGTTGGTGCAAGTGCATGCTTAAACTTGAAGCGAATAGCTCATTGTTGTGATAGTACTTACATTGACCAAGCCAAAGTAATGCTCATTAACGGGAAACTGTTCCGGTCCGATTTCCTTCTCCAAAGCTGAGGCATTGGCGCCCTGGAAAGGAAAGGTATTACATTAGCATTGATTTCAGTCATTTACTCAGGATCAAACATCCATGCCAATAAGTGATGTGTTCTTCTAGCCCAACATCCCGATAGCCTCATTAGCTATCGGGATGTTTTGAAAACATGTTAGCTTGAATAATTGTTTTGTTTAGGCCAGCAAATACAAACTTTGGGACACATCCTGATTAGATTTACTCTCTGACCCCAGAGTACAGTATTCCCAAGAAGCTGGTATGCTTTCCAAGCTGTTCATTGTAATAGGCTTACCATATCCATTGCTTTTACACTTACATGGAGCTGTTCTGGTTTAACAAATATTTCCCAGTGGTTAAAACCAGTCCTACACACGGTTCAGTATTGAAGCTCCACCTGGTTTCGCACCCAAGACCAGTTTCTAAAAACCAAGCTATCCAGGCATCACCTGTTCTGTGTGTGTGTATATATGAATGATTAAATACAGACATAGAACCAGAGTCTACCGAGAAGTGAACAGTTCATCTACTCTATTTCCATGCATAACATCCTATCTAATGAGTGAGATCCAAACCGGTAACTTCTGACAAACTGGGATCTGAGAATGTTATCACTGCTATGTGCAACACTTATGTAGTGTTCCTACAGGGTGTCAAGCGCACCACTGAATTTCTGAGACTGAATTCCAGTCCAGTATCTCCTGTGACAGAAAGGTGTGGCTCTTATTCTCCAAACCTATGGCTATTCGCTTACCATGCATTAATCAAGCTTCGTCACCACTGAATAAGCGTGTCTCACGATAGTAGTGAACTGACTAGTTAACCGATGTGCATGACCGCTAACAATGTAACTAGAATTATCCAAGCATGAGCCGTTGAAACATAGTTGGAAGGCTCTGAGTGAATATTTTCCCTGACATGTCAATCATTTCAGGTCAGCTCTTGGCAAAATAAAACTTGGTATTAAGGTGTAGCTGTCAGTCAGTCACTATTTGCGACCCATGTCATCAAAGCACTTGCTTTCAAATAATTTCATGGCTAACCAAGAAATGATAGTGATCCTACTTACAAATTACGCACAAATAAACAACATATTACACACATTTGGTTAGAAGTCCCAGACTGCATCTTTAAGTTGGGCGTTAAATGTTTTGAATCTACAGTACAGCCAGTTCAAAACTCGATAGCTCGACCACTGGTCACGTTTTCTAGCAACGCGCTGGTCTCATGAATTTGTATTTTCGACTTCCGTGTGAATCTCAAGTTGTCAAGTGTAGCGTCTGTCCAGGAATTCTACAATGACACAGCCATCCTGCGTTCTGTCATTATTCAGCTGTATAGATAGCCAGCTAACTAACAAATCAAAGAAGACGGAGTAAACAAACGTTGACCTCTGCATCGGACTTGTTTTTTAGGCACAATAAGAGTTAGCTTAGCAGACAACTATTAAGTTAGCTGGCAAAATACAACCTGGTAACGTTAGAAATAAATCTAGCTCAAGTTACATGCAAACATATGTTCAATATAATGATAACACAGGCTAATATTTTAGCTAGCTAAAATGTAACTTAAAAGCTTGACAGCTACTTCAAGTTGGGGAGCAATGATTAGCTAGTTTTCTAATGTAACTACTTTTAAACGACCTGGTCAAAAACGCCTACGGTGAATGAAAAGGCAACATGACTGGTTATTCTAATACTAATAGTAATTCTGTCAAAAAACTTGGTGTAATTGATCACTATAGTTAACATTAGCTTCTAGCTAGGCCATGGCATTACGTTAAGCTATCAAACTAGCGTACATAATTCTAGCTTGTTAGCCTACCTAGCTACTTGTACGGGCCGTGCCTTATTAGTGATACTTTATAGTCTTGAAACCCGATAACTAAATGCTTGCATAACCGTCATCTATTCTTTGTTTGCTTCTCTAAAATATGTAGCTATATAGACACGGATTAGTTGTCTGGTTAGCTATCTAGCTGCTGTCCCTACTTATCCATATAGCTACATAGATAACTAGGTGCAGTAGCTAGATTGCTAATCATACAACTTTCTGGAAGACCTGAGTAATGTCCTGTTACATAGCCAGGTTAGCTAGCATAGTAGCCATGCAGCTAGCCAGACGCATAGCAAACAGAGAAGATAACCTACCATCGTACAAATCGAGGCGATCTTTCGGACTGTCATCAGTATTTCCATCCGTCTGTCGCCATAGTGGACCAAACCCCAAAGTTAAAACGATGACAGCCTCTTTGGCTGTTGTAGTTTTGTGGCTACCTTGTGCACCGTCCAGTTTGGGGATGACGGATGAGGGAGTGTCGCTGGCTAGTAGGTGCACCGCCCGGACGCTGTCTGCAATGTGTACTGTTTTTCCATTGGCCACTTGCAGGGCTCGGTCATTAGGAGGCGAAGACGAGGCTTGTGGTTTAAGGTACACCAACACAAACATTATTTAAACCAACACTGGATGTTTTACATCGTTGGTTGATGTTGTATGCAAAAAATAATAATACTCTGAGAACGGTTAATAGTTAATATGGCCATGTATCTAAGGATACATGGTCATCGAGGAAAATGGATTTAGTCAACCCTGGTCATGTGGTTGAGAATAATTTACTCTGCAAGACCATTCATTTCCAACAATTGTTTAAAATATTCACATAGACGCCTGTTTGACGGTCTTGAATATTAGTTAAAGACTATTCACTGGAAATAAAAAGGCAAATCGTTTGCATCAATATATTTGGGGATACTATTCTAAACAGATGAACGGCCAGATCCAATGAGTCAGTGCTTGCTTCCCAAAAGGCGTCATATGGCACCCTTGTCGGTACCCATAGTGGACTACTTTGGGACAAGATCTTAACAGGGCTCTGGGCAAAATTAGTGCACTATACAGGGAACAAGGTTCTATTTGGAGTGTAGCAGTTTGCGGTTGTGCCTTGTCAGCGAGTCCAGGCTACTCATTCACGCCCCCTTCTCGTTCTACGCACTCCTGCTGCTCCGCTCGCCTCTCACTTAGGAGGAGAGCTCTGGAACTGACGGGATAGACTTGTCTAGCTACTCTAAACCCTTCTTGGCTTATGTGGACTAGCTGTCTGTATACTTAGACAATGTGAAATAACAGGGTCGAGCAAGGATACAACCTATACCATCGGATAACCGTCGGGACCGCATGCGCCAAATTAATTAGATTCTGTCAAATTGCGCTCTCAGTGCAAGAAAACTACAAGTGGTATAAGCTGCCCGAGTAAACTATTGTCATGGACGAGACACTCTTATTTTAGCCTTGGGTGACGAGGAAGAAGATTTAGGCACGGCATTCCCGGACTTGACTCATAAGGACTCATCAATGCGTCTTCTTGTCGACCCACCGAGAACAATGAATAGTGGTTCTAGCAACTTTCTGCTAGTCCCAATACCGGAATATCCTGTTCTAGATTGTGTGCCCAACAAAAACGTTAAAATTGTGGTTTTGGGAGCAAGTAACGTGGGGAAAACAGGTAGGAGACACAACTTTTGGAGCAGTGCGCAGAAGTAGTCTAAATATCACAGTTGGACTCTGGAAACCTGAACCAAAGTAATTTTTATTTTATTTTTATTAATCTATCAAGGCCAAATAGTCCTATAAAAAGCCACAATGGAAATAATCAGTTTGGCACGTTACATTTTTAGAAATATGTCTGCATATTTTATACATTTAGTATATAATGCATTTGATATATTTGGTTGATATATAAATGTACATTTATTTTAGTAACTATCACATTTTATAGAATGATACCTATGGCCTATCAAAATCTGTCGACTTTGGAACAAATACGATCAATTATAATGTTCAAGTATAACTAAAATGTTACTCTGGTATCCAACGGTGAGACTAAATTGTCGACAGGGGGCGACGTGCATTCCCGGACACATATCGACAAGCAGAGATTTTGTACCAAATGCAACCATATTTCCAACGTTGTGCACTTCATTTGAGCAAGGCCCTTAGGGGTCTAGTAGTGCAGTATGGAGGGAGAATATGGTGCTATGAGACAGACTGCAGATGGTAGTCTGGCCTGTGCCACCTAAGGAGCAGACTATGTAAGCAATGAAAAACATGCAGCCTGACATATTCTCTTATGGCACCCATAACGGATGAAGTAGGTGTAGTATTGTTACAGTTTTTAGGATGTTAGCCTAGGTCAACTACTGGCAGGTCATCTATGGCATCTATACAAAGTATGTTGCCAACCACACTCATGATGTTCTTTGCTGGAGATTAATAATCTGGTGGTTTAATTCACAGCTTTGATAGTCAGGTTTCTGACCAAGAGGTTCATCGGGGACTATGAAGCAAACACAGGTAAGCTCTTAATTTTCTCCCAGGGACATTCATATCACTGTGATTTCACATTGTATTAACCTTGTAACAATGTATGCACTAACTCTGAGTCACTCTCGATGTGGGTGTCTGCTATATGACTAAAATGAACATGAAATCATTTGAATAGCCCCATACTAGTTTACTATGCATTTAGGAAAAATCCCACTGCTTAACACCAATCATTATAATGCAGATATCCCTTTACATTTCACATCACCATTTTTGTTTAGCTAAGGTCAGTACCAGGAGCGGTGGAGCTACCTATCACACATGCTTTTACTTACTGGTCTTTATGTCCCATCTTATTCATTTATATTATAATGCTGTACTCCCAGGTCTTTCACATTTTTTGGGGGATCTTTCTGAACTTTGTATTATTTTGTTCATTTGAATAAATTCAAATGCATTCCATTTGATAAATACATACTGTAACTTTTGATTTGTTCATTGAGCAATCTGTCACGTTTTTTCTTTTCCCAGGGGCGCTCTACTCCAGAAAGATCAGTATAGATGGAGAACAGGTCTCACTGCAGGTTCAGGACACACCCTGCGTCTCTCTGCAGGTAGACCTTTCGCTCCACACAAGACATATGCCCCAAAAAGTCCACTATTCCCAATGTAGTGAACTACTTTAAACCTTAACATTATGGGCCCTTATTCAAAGTAGTGTTTGACATTGGGATTCTGGGGCCAAATGGAATGTAACTTATTGTCTCTACAGGTAACTCCTATTAGCCCTCCTAGGGGCTTATGTAACCAGAGCTGGGTCAAATACAGAGGTGAAATGCTTTCAAAGGTCAAATACTTTAAATGACCTTGGGAAAATGGGAAAAGTATTTATTTATTTATTTATTTATTTAAAAAAAAAATCCTCCACATGTATTTCTACTCCTAATTTCATTATGTCTATTTTAAGGCTTAATTATAGTTTAAGCTTATCACAGCAACTTCCCAAGCAGGTTCGGGGGAGTCCAAGATCGAGACCTCAGAGGAGAATTTATGGTTAAAGATTCTTGAAAAACTAAAGCCTGAAACACCAGCGACTCTTGTGTTGCAAGCGCCATACACCACCAACATAGCTAGCCTGGACAACACAGCAATTCTAAGCCCAGTCCATAAAGGCACATCCCTATCATTTTTATCTGACTGTAGAGGATTCGATCATTCAGCTCCCGGCTGAGGGGAGGCTCCCATTCATTTATCAAACTCACTTTGAAAACCAAGCGCCAGTCAGTTCAAAGGCCTGGTCCTGTGTCAACAAACCTTATCTTAGAGGATCTGTCTGCCCGACTGTCTGTCTGGCTGTCTGAAGGTTGATTAACACATGACCAGCTATATGACCTCCCACTGACCTACCCTTCACCCAGGATGATGCAGAGGGCCTATACTGCCAGGAGCAGATCAACAGATCTATCTACTGGGCAGATGGATACGTCCTGGTCTTTTCCATCACTGACCACAACAGCTATCGGACCATCCAGCCACTCTACCAGCACGTCAGACGCATCCACCCTGCAGGGAACATACCTGTCATACTGGTGAGTTTCACTGTTCAGTCACTGTGTATTTGTTTTGGACAGGAGCTTTATGTCGTTATGATTATTACTGTTATTATGAATAGTGCATTTTCTATTGTTTACGCCAATTGTTTTGAAAGTAGCGCTCACAAGCTAAAATGTGTCCCAGGAAATCGTTCCCAGTTGTTTGGGATATCATCTATTTGTTTTATGTTACTACCGTTTCTATTTATTTTGTGCAATTTATATGTGTTACACATTTGCAAGTGCTTAGAGGAGAATGTCACTCTTTTACTGGATGTTAGATGGTTCCTTAACCTGAAAGTAGTCTATTGGCCAGGACAAAGTATTGTTCAGTTCTTTAAATATAGATGTAGAATACAAAGTCGCACACTCAGTTTTTAAACAGCCAGTACCTACTTTGCTAACCTTTTCCACCACTAGTTAAGTCAAATGTGTGAGTGTTTTTCATTTTATTTAATTATTAACGTGCTCATTCCTTTCATTCATTTTTAGCTAGCTGTGGCTAGATTTGCTGAAGTTTGTAAAGGCTGTTTAAAGAACTCTGATCCATGCAGTGCATCTTTCTTCACTCATAGACTCCTGTCACTGTGAGGAAATTGCATTCTTGTCTAAAAACATAAATTAACATGCACTGATGAGCCCAAACATTATGACCGCTTATAGATTAAGCGAATAACATTGATCACCTCCTAACAAGGGCACATGTCAAGGTTTGGGTAGATTAGATGGTAAGAGAACAGTCAATTCTTCTAGTCAACGTGTTGGATGCAGGAGAAGTGGGCAGAAGTAAAGACCCGAGCAACTTTGACAAGGGCCAAATTGTTATGACCAGATGACAGGGTCAGAGCATCTCTGAAACAACAAGGCTTGTGAGGTGTCCCTGGTCAACAGTGGTGAATACCTACAAATAGTGGCCCAAGGAGGGACAAACCACAAACCATGACTGGGTGTTGGGCGCCCAAGGCTCGTCGATGCGTGAGGGCAACGAAGGCTGTCCTGTCTGGTCCGAACCGGAAGGAGGTCTACGGTGGCACAGAAAATGGTAATGATGGTCACGGGAGGAATATCTCAACACACAGTGCATCGCACCCTGCTATGTATTGGGCTGAGTAGCGTCAGGAACTTGACCTATGAGCAGTGAAGTTTGCCTGGTCTGATGAGTCCTGTTTTCTTTTGCATCATGTGGACGGCTGTGTATGTGTGTGCAGTTTACCTGGGAAAGTAATGGCACCAGGATGCACTGTGGGAAGATGACAAGCCAGTGGAGTGATGTGATGCTCTGGGTAATGTTCTGCTGAGAAACCCTGGGACTGGGCATTCGTGTAGAAATCTATTTGACACGTGCCACCTACCTAAACATCCTTGCAGCTGGTTTACACATTCATGTCAATGGTATTCCCTGTTGGCAGTGGCCTCTTTCAGCAGGATACTGTGCCCTGCCACACTGCATACATTGTTCGGGAATGGTTTGAGGAACATGATGAAGAGTTCAAGGTGTTGCCCTGGCCTCCAAATTCCCCAGATCTAAATCTGACTGAGCATTTGTGGGATGTGTTGGACCAACTGGTCCGATCCATGGCGGCTCCACCTCACAACTTACAGGACGTGAAGGATCTGCTGCTAATGTCTTGGTGCCAGATACCACAGGACACCTTCAGGGGTCTTGTAGAGTCCATGCCTTGGCGGGTCAGGGCTGTTTTGCATATTAGACAGGTGGTCAATATTTTGGCTCATCGGTGTGCATGTCCTATTTAACTCTCCCGCTAGATGTTTTTATCATACTTGTGACTAGCTAGGTAACCTTTATTTTACCAGGAAATATTTCTGTTCTTTGGCTTAACATTAAATTGGTCTATTCATCTCCCTTAACTCCCAGGTGGGCAACAAGAGTGATCTCCTTCGTGCCCGACAGGTGCCACACGATGAGGGTGAGACGTTGGCAGCCTCTCTAGGCGGGGCTTATTTTGAGGCCTCTGCCCGGGAGAACCACGAGGGAGTCCACTCCGCCTTCCTGCACCTCTGTGGCGAGGTGAGTCGGGCACTGGGTGGAGGAAACGGGGAAAAGAGAAGAGGGGGGCTGCACCTGGCCCGGCCAAAGTCCCCGAACATGCAGGAGCTGAAGAGGAGGTTTAGACAAGTGCTCTCGTCCAAAGGGAAATCTTCCACTACAACACTGTGATGAGAACAGTATCAGAGATGGTCCTGATCGTTTCTGATGCATCTAAAAGTCGTTCCAGATTCGGAATGATGGATTTAGTCCCGTTGAATCTTCCGGGATGCTGTCGTTGGAGAGTGAATGGAACATTTCAGTGTCACAGTGGTAAATCTAATAGAGATGAATAGTTCTGTGTTCAAGTTCTTGGATTGGAATGGCAAATTACGCTAAAGGAGACTATTCCAGTTGTGGAAGGTAATGGCAAAGAGACACCAAGGGGGACATCGGAGTGCTCGGAGTGGTGCATGATGTCACAGGACTGCATGCCAATTCAATCAATGGGCACCGAAGACAGAGCTTATGACTGACAGGTCTAACTGACCATTTATAGGGTACTCTGACCTTCTTATTTCTATTGTCATGGGGTAGCGAACTCTCCGTGCTTTTGATACATTGGAACTCAAACAAAATCAACTGTGTCATGTGTTCCCAGAGAGAAAAAAACTGTACCTTATTGTATATTTGTAATTATTTCCACCTGGGTCTTATGGGAACTTTATTCTAAAAGACATGGACCAGCTTAAAACATTTAATTACTGAAAAAACACAATCATGGTGTTCGTCAGCCTAAGCGGAACTAATCTGTCCCAGCTTGGTTCCCCTGAACAGTCCGCTTCCAACCACAGATCAAGTTTACCTAACTTTAACCATCTGGAAGGTGAAACTGACCACAGACCAGTCATTAGTGGAAACCTACCACTACGATCTCTACGGTTGCGAAAGTCTAAACTGAAGAAACAACCAGGTTTTACAGAAATCAAGGTTGAAAGACAGACAGAAAGAGGAGGGAATAAGAAGGATATTTTGAATGCTGCAAATGGATCCCCAGTCAGGCCCCTGATGTGATGTGGAGTCTCTGTGTCTGAAGGATGGATCTTGCTGCCTGTGTTATTAATACTAGTCTGGAAAAAAAGGGACTGGACCGCCTTCCCAAATTGCACCCTATTCCCAATATAGTGCACTACTTTAGTTTGATAAGCCGTTGTCCACTATTGGAAAAATGTGTGCTAAAGTGAGAACAGCGTAACAATTTTGGACAAGGGCATGGAGAAAAATGAGATTGAGGGTTCTCATGACCTTTCACCTATTTACTGCGTCTGTGTCAGTTTTTTAAAATGTTTTCTTTTTAAAGGCACTCTTCTTCCCATCATGGACACACACAAACACCCCAACCGAACCTCACAGTCTCACATGGATATTTCAGGTACTATAGGAAAAATATATCTTTCACCTTTTCTGGACAGCTTTCTTCCACATGGTGACTGGTTAGGCGACTGAGTTTAAATACACAAATACCTAGAGGGTTAACAATTCAGGCACTAACACTGACTGGTTAAGGTTCGGGAAATTATTTGTGATTGTTTTACAAATGCCTAAAACCTGTGTAATTTTACCATTGTGTATGCTACTGCCTAGCCATAGATTTGTTGCAGAGGCTGAGGGAAGGGAAATAAACACATGCTTAGGGTGAAAAAACACACACACACACACACACACACACACACTGATATAAACACTCATTCCCTTACTAATAAGAGAGTGGCACACTCTAGAATGCCTGGGGTAAATTGTTCCAGTGATGACAAATTCCTGACCATCTGGAATTCGTCTAAGTGAATCTGATCTCTGCCCCTAACGTCCTCCATCAGACACACACAAACACACATTTCACAATGTTTTGACCTTTCGACCTCTGACCTTTCGCCTATGAAAGTATTTGGTCTCAGTGTCAGCAAAAGGATTCATCTCACAGTGGTAGCTGGCTGAGTATCACTATGCCGGCTCTTGTTCATTAGGAGCCAAACGGACTCAAACAAGATGGGAAGACCTGGACTTGTCCAATTAGAAATGTTTATTTTGTGTTTTGAAATGTTATCGTTGACTGCTTTATTAAACAAGAACTGATACTGAGATCTGTTTTAGAAAGACTAATAAATATGTTTGAACTGGTGTGAAGATAAAAATGGGCAAAAAGTAATTTACTGGAACCATTTTAGATGTAATGTTCTTTTCTTCCTGTTTCTCAGCATCTAAATTCCCCAACCTCTTGTACACGCTCACACACACACACACACACAGACACACACAGATGCACACATGTAGACACATTCATGCACGAATACACAAACCACTGCCTACATAAAGACCCTCTTCCGGCATGCCACTGGCACAAGTGCGCTCATTTGTGCTCTCCTCGTATCTACTCACAAAGCCAGAGAAACTGACCAATACGGATGTATGTTACTCAAAAATATAAACGGGGAGGTTCAAACCCCAAATGCTGATTGTCTGAAAGCTGTGGCATATCAGAATGAATACAACAGAAATTATAAAAAAAAAAAAAAAAGTGTTCTAATACATTTGTCAGCGTTATATAATCACAATAAGGCTATTAATAAGGCTGGGGTTTGTTGTGCAGTATATTGTCAATCAGCAAAGGGTTGTGTGCAGGCACTCCACCTAGAGTTGTGCCAAATAACCTGGTGTCTTGGACATAAGCCAAATGGTCAACAGTGTAAAGTGGTCAACATTATATTCGAAATAGGGTGACGAACTGGAGCCTTTATCATATTTCTTTCCAAGTCGGAATGTTTTTGTCCAACCACAATAGAAGAGGCAGGAAATTAAAACGTAGCCCACTCAGCCCACCTCAGAAGGGCCAGACAGTAGTATAATGGCTTCCCGTACTCCATAGGAGAAGAGCCAGTTAAAATATAGTCTCAATCCACCATAGAAGAAGAGACAGTTAAAACATAGGCTCACTCTGCCCACCATAGAAGAAGAGCCAGTTAAAATATTGTCTCAGTCCACCATAGAAGAAGAGACAGTTAAAACATAGGCTCACTCTGCCCACCATAGAAGAATAGCCAGTTAAAACATAGGCTCACTCAGCCCACCATAGAGTTAGTTAAAACAGCTCACCACAGAAGAAATGGTCATGGGGCCTAAATGGTCTAAGGTGTCACTGCAACCTGAGACTGAGTCCTGGCTGTCCAACACTGGCCGTGGTGGAGAGTCGTATTGGGATGGTGTATGCAGACCCAGCAAGGTCATGGAGGGACGGCCGGCAATATTTTCTATGTCACATCCCGATCTAAGGACTTACTTATGGGATTGTTCTCCTCCAAACCTGCTCATCTGACAGAAATGTATCCCAATCTTGGCTCTCCATTATTCACTGGGAGTTGCCGTGAAGAGGCAGGGAAAACTATGCATTGCAAATGTCATTAAATGTTGAGAGAAACTGTTAAATTAGATTTTTTCGGGAGGTTATGGGACAGTCAACTTTTGACAAAGAAATCCAACAGAATGGGTTGCCATTCCGGCTATTGGAGGATTCTTCAAGTGTTGTTTGTGAGTGTATCTGAGTTTTCATTGTTCACTCAGGGAATTGGAATGCAGTCATTGAGTTCTTGTTCTTGACTTCATCATCTTGAGTTCTTTTATGTCAGCGGTTTTTCTGTCTTCAGAATGGGAGTCTTATACAGCTCAAAAGGGCTGAATCTGTCTTTGTGTGCACTTGTGTGCTGGTGTGTAGGACTGTCGCAAGTTGACAAACTTTTCTGGTCTAGCATTGGTTTGGCTTGGCACATAGAGGAACATAGAATAGGAATGAAGAAGAATGAGTGGGAACCCTCTGGTTACCCACATTATCAGACACACTCACCTCCCTCACAAGCATAAGTACACATAAATGGTACACAAGAAAACACACCTCTGTCTCTGTTTCTGTGTGTGTGTCTTTGTCATTAGATGGCCCATAGAATTGATGTCTATAAGCTTTGATCTGGTAAGAATGAATGGGTAACATATGTGGTTTTACAAGGTTAAAGGTAGGCAGATCTCGTGTGTGTGTGTGTGTGTGTGTTAGGAGAAGACCATGTGTGAATTCTTTTAAACCAGCTCTGTTGTTTTTCCCCTCCTTGTTTCTCACAGGCTTTGTGTGTATGTGTGTTGTGAGTTTCTGACTTAACTATATAACAAGAACAACAATTTTCCTGAACTGTGAATAAACAGAACAAGTGGAGGGGACATATTTCTTGTCCCTATTTTTGGCTTAAGTGACAGATTTAGGATAGAAGTTAGGTGTTGGTTAGAAGTTGGGTTTGGCATTTTGTCTAGGTTAAGTTTAGGAATAAATGTTGACTGAGGCTAAGGGTAGCGTTAATAAAATAATTATTTTTGAAGGAAAATCAACTTTAGATGGCCAAGTACAGTTGGTATGGTACAACTTACATTTTATCCTGAACGATCCAATGCTCATGTATTCCCTGACTGAATTCAAAATAATAATGGCACGATAAAAAATATGGGAATAAAAGGAATTGTACTCCCTACTGTAAATTGCTCTGGATAAGTCCTTCTGCTGAATTACTTTAATGGTAAATGCATACATTGTCCAAACAGGAAAGACATGCTCCTGAGGATCTGAAAGGGTGCACCCACAGGGTTGATGACTCAGTGGATTATAAACACAAGTAAATACAGCCGACAAATGTTTTTTGGCTAGCGGTTTAACTACTTCGAATTTCCACAATAATCTGCCATCAGGGTGGCATAACGCGATTAGAGCATCTAACCAGTATCCAACATTTGCTGGATCATATCCCTTTGCCTATAAGGAAAAAAAAAATGCTGTCCTTGAGCAAGGCAGTTAACCTTAATTGTTCCCCAAATGCCCATTTTTGCAACCTACTTCCCCTCTCCAATTTCACAGAAGTCAGATCATCTTTATGATGGATAGTTAAAGTACTGTAGTTTAATAATCAACCTATTCTTTGTCCATCACTGAAAATCTCCCTCTCTGAACTTTCTATGGCGCGCTCTCTCCTGTCCTTCACCCGAACTGCTGCCACTGACAACCACATAACCAAGGAGATCCGTCCCCTTGGCAGATTCAAATGGACACTTCCTTTCTTTTAAGGGTGATCCTCGACCTTGCTTTGGGGCAGCAACTGCCCTACAGATCTAGCATCAGTTTACCCTCTCAAAATCCAAGTCATAATCACCTCTAAAATGAGCATACAAGCATTTCAGATTTTCCATGTGTCAGCATTTTTGGAATCCGACAACATAACATATTTTTTTAAGGAAAGGAACATAAAATAGACAAACTGTCTGAACCAGATAAGAGGTTATCTGCTAACCAGCCTTCCTAACATTCTCCTTCAGTCAGTAGAAACATTTCAGGCAGTGGGGGAGCTTATTATAAGAGGGATTTGGAACATTGAATGTTCTCAGAAGGAACGTTTCCCTGGACATGCCACAGCTGTTGGTTTCATTTGTGTGTGTGTGTGTAAGTGTATGTTTAGATGTGTGTGTATGTGTGTTAGAGTGGGCGAGGTTTTCAACGGCTCGTCTTGTTATCAAAAGGCAGGATGTGGTGGGCTTTTGGATTGGGGAGAGAGGGATGAGGGGAGGGATGAGGGGAGAGGATGAGTGGGGTTACAGGGCTAGAGGACCGGGGCCAGGGAGAGAAAGAAACTAACCTCATGGGATCAGAGGGGGAGAGATGTCAAGAAGAGGGGGAAAAACAGGGGGAAAAGATAGAAAAATGAAAGAAAAGACAGAAAGACAAGACATAAAATAGGTCAAAAGAAAGACAGTAAGGCAGAAAAAAAGACTGAAGAAAGAAAATCAAATAGAAAGGGAAAAAGAAGTGCCTGCTTTAGGAGTGATATCAGTGTGTCGGTCTGGAATGACCTCTGAGTCTATCTGTCAAACTGACTGATGTCCCTTGTGGCAGCACACACTCAAACACACAAACCACTCCCCTCGAAGAAAGACTGCAGCTTACTTCAGAGTACTTAAATAACAGGGTAACACGAAGGCCGTCAATAAGTATCTTTAATCAATCTTTAAAGTATTTTTGAGTGAATGTTGTGAGTAAAAAAGACACAGGGAAGACCCAAAATAGCAGGCACATACATCAGGTAGCTAGTTCAGAACATAAAATGAAATGTATTAAAGCCGTAAATACAAACGTACTGTTGTCGGGTAAATAAGATACAATAACTTGCTTCTTTATCTGGTGTGAGAGTTTAGTGGGATATTTGTACAGTCTGCTAGAAGATACACGAACATGGACATAATTGCGTCTGAAGTCTTATCTACAGTACAAACGTACTGTTTCCTGTTTCATTTCTAGTTCAGAGACTGTGGCTGAAGGGAACAATTGGTTTTCCTAGTGTTGCAAGTGTGTGTTCTGTCGGTTGATTTCTGATCCTGTCATAACCAGTACACGCCGTTTACCTGACACCACCACAGCACAGTTATTGTCAGGGCATGTTATGATCCGTTCATAATCAGTACACGCCGTTTACCTGACACCACCACAGCACAGTTATTGTCAGGGCATGTTATGATCCCGTCATAACCAGTACACGCTGTTTACCTGATATCACCACAGCACAGTTATTGTCAGGGCATGTTATGATCCCGTCATAACCAGTACACGCCGTTTACCTGATACCACCACAGCACAGTTATTGTCAGGGCATGTTATGATCCCATCATAACCAGTACACGCTGTTTACCTGATATCACCACAGCACAGTTATTGTCAGGGCATGTTACGATCCCGTCATAACCAGTACACGCCATTTACCTGATACCACCACAGCACAGTTATTGTCAGGGCATGTTATGATCCGTTCATAATCAGTACACGCCGTTTACCTGATACCACCACAGCACAGTTATTGTCAGGGCATGTTATGATCCCGTCATAACCAGTACACGCTGTTTACCTGATACCACCACAGCACAGTTATTGTCAGGGCATGTCAACGATCAGCGCTGGCTCCTAAGGCCTTACTATGACCAAACATGGAATATCACTATATTGTGCCGGAATGAGACGACTGTTGACACGTAAATGGGACTGATTATTTGAGGCCTGCAAACCTCATCCCAAACTTTGTCCCTCAGTAAACACATAAACAGACACACACGCACACACACACACACACACACACACACACACTGTGCATTTAACTATCCTTGTTGGACAAGGACACAATTCCTATTTACAATACAGTTTTCCCTAACCTTAACCCCAAAAACCTGATCTTAACTCTAAAATCAACTTTAATCGTTAACCTAACCTTTACTCCTACTACTGTAACTCCTGGCCCTGAACCTAATTCCAACACATACCACAACTGCTGACCAAACCCCAGACTTCTCCCAGACACAAATCTAAACATTATACTCAGAACCATATTAACTGGAATATACAGCTCCAGAAAAAATTAAGAGACCACTGCAGCTTTTTCTTTCCTTTCCAAAAAAGTTGAAAAGGAAAGTTTTGAGTGAGGAACAGAAGCATTACATTTGCAGTGGTCTCTTCATTTTGACCATTCTGTTACTCAGGCAAAACATTCCTTTTCAACTTTTTTGGAAAGGAAAGGAAATGTGCAGTGGTCTCTTAATTTTTTCTGGAGCTGTATATGAAACTTTGCTCTCAAAATTCCCACACAATTTACATCAAATACAATGACACTGAACCTAAACACAAATATGTCTTTTTACCTTGTGGGGACATGGTAATATTTCCCACAAGGTAACATTTTCCATGTTTAGGTTCCAGGATATTAAAACATTTACACCAAAAGGTTACCAATAATATGAATCCTAATTGGCCTATATGAACTTTATAGCACACTGCTTTCCCTCATAGGACTGATAGGACAGGGTTCTGGTCAAAAGTCATGCACTAGGGCATTTGGGACCCTGTCAATCTTTTTTAGCACTCTGCTACTCTGGACATGATCGATGGTAAGAGTTTGACTACAGTTATTCTGCTATATGTACATCAGCCATGGCAATTCTGACAGGCTTCAATGGGTATCTGTCTACATACAAGTCCATTAAAAGGCTTTACTAGACTTAAAAACATTAAACATTAAATGAATAGCTGATACGGTTGTGGGAGAGAGAGATATTACACTTGCCACCCAAGTATATGTGACATATTTGGCAATATCTTCACAGGTGAATTTACACATTGGTGCATTTTAGTGCCCATTCTATAAAAGCATATTGAAATGTCAGCAATGATGTTTGCCATGGAGTTCTTGCAGCTAAGGCCAAGACATCCTTCTCTCTTCTTTCTTTCTCTCTCCCTTCAGTTCCAATCCTTCTTGGAATGCTGTCATACAAGTCCTGAACTGTGTATGCTGGGATATAGCCCCATTTTCAAAGACGAAATGCCTCTAGTTCCCTGGGGGACGAAGCAGGTGGAAATCTACTGCGCACTCTGTGATCCAGAACTTCATATAAAGGTTCAATGATATTCAGAACTAGTGATTGGGGAGACTATGGAAGGCATCTGACGTCATCCCAATTTCTCTTGAATTTGTTTAGCAGTCTGTATGGGGAATTATCATTCAGGAATATTGGAACATCATGATGGAACAGTGTTTTCATCAGTGTGCACCTGGTCCTGTAAAATGGCCTCATATTCCTTGGCTGTTCTACCACCATACAGGGCAAACATCAGACCCAATGACTCCCACAAGGTAGCTGCCTATACCATTTCGAATCCCCCACTATGATTTGCAGTTGGCAGCTGACATTGTGCTTTGAAAACTTAGATATCAGTGCTAATTTTCAGAGCTCTTTTATAACTAACACGTACAGTATGTACTGCTAACTGGCAATCAACCAAATGTGACCTCTGCCGCTGTATTTATAATTGTGAATTACCATGTTTAAGTTTAACCATTAGAACATGGACAAAGGTTCTGCTCCTCTGGGGAAACTCACTGCCATCCCATGATGGTGTATACGATACCACTAGTTATGATATCAATCCCCATAGGCAATAAGAAAGGTATGCAATACCGATCCCCCCATGAAAAGGAAACCCAGAACCAATCAGGTGGAGGCAGGGGTGGTGGGCGGGTTCACACCACCATGCTAGTAGACCAGTACACATCAGACTGAGTGAGGGACGTTTTCCTGTACTGTCCTGCGTCTGCTGATGCATTCAAAACAGGGTATTCAGCACCGTAGTCAGATAGGTTTACACTAAGTAACCTCTTTTAATTCCTAAAAGTACAGATAATTGATGCAAAAGTGAAATGGCTCACATTTGGCTGTGCTCTCTGCCCAGCCTATGTCATTGTCATGACACTAACAAGAACAAGGTCAAGTACAGTGTCACAAATCTCAGTGGAGATCATTGTTCTCATTTCTCTTCCTTTCCCTTGTCTACTTCCACTCATTCTTCCACAACCTTCACCCCTCTTTCTGAAGTTGTCATCCATTGTTCCAAAACACAAGTGTTTACACCTCGGAATAGAATTGGTATGATTTGGTTTTTGTTATTGAATGGCTCTTTTCTATGCAACAACATGGTGACAATTTTACTTTACAAATTGAGTTGTGTGTAGGGTTTAACAAAAAGGCATGAATGGAACAACTATGTGTGCGATAACAGGTCAAGAGTGCTAACAGATCAGGGTAAATGGGCTTCCCTCTGGAATTTAGCAAAATAGTTTTGTGTATATTGTTTATATAACCAGTTGTTCCATTGGTGTGTAAGTGATTGCATAAAACTATAAACTGTTTTCTCTTTTGTACTCTGACACTGTATGCATTGACACAAAAAGAACAGTACAAGAACGTAACATGAACATAAGACTTATTCAAATTCTATAAAATGTATCTAAATGTATATGGTGGTCAAACACTTTTTCTTCTTGCAGAATTGAGAGAAAATCAGTTGAGAGAAAACCAGTTGAGAGAACACCAGTTGAGAGATAATCAATTGTCGATGGTGATAATCATGCAGAACTTTAAACAGGTTTGTTGAAAACAACTGTATACAGCTCAGAGAAATATAAAAAATAACTTTTTAGGGATATAAAGTCAGATCAATGACCTGACCTAGGTCAGAGACAGAATGCTAAGGGAAAGTCTAAAGGAATGATTATTTTGATGATTTTAACCCTACACTTACGTACAAATGCCCTTACTATGTTCACCTCTACGCACGGCTTGGGCTCTGGAACCACACTCCTTGAGAAAGGATGGACTCTTCACCACTCTGGAGTTGCCCATGGTGAGAGGCGGCGGGCTGGTGTGGGTTTGCTTATAGCCCCCCAGCTCTGCCGCCATGTGTTGGAGTTTACCCCGGTGAACGAGAGGGTCGTTTTCCTGCGCCTACGAGTCAGTGATAGGTCTCTCACTGTTGTTTGTGCCTATGGGCCAAACGGCAGTGCTGAGTACCCGAACTTCTTGGAGTCTCTGGGAGGGGTGCTGGAAAGTGCTACGACTGGGGACTCCATCATTATACTGGGGGACTTCAACGTCCACGTGGGCAACGACAGTGACACCTGGAGGGCCGTGATTGGGAGGAACGGCCCCCCTGATCTGAACCCGAGCGGTGTTCAGTTATTGGACTTCTGTGCTAGTCACAGTTTGTCCATAACGAACACCATGTTCAAGCATAAGCTTGTCCATCAGTGCACGTGGCACCAGGACACCTTAGGCCGTAGGTCGATGATCGACTTTGTTTTAGTTTCATCTGACCTGCGGCCGTATGTCTTGGAGACTCGGGTAAAGAGAGGGGCGGAGCTGTCAACTGATCACCACCTGGTGGGGAGTTGGATCCGATGGCGGGGGAGGAAGCTGGACAGACTCGGCAGACCCAAGCGTACTGTAAGGGTCTGCTGGGAACGTCTGGCCGAGTCTCCTGTCAGAGAGATCTTTAACTCCCACCTCCGGCAGAGCTTCGACTGGATCCCGAGGGAGGCTGGAGATATTGAGTCCGAGTGGACCATGTTCTCCACCTCCATTGTCGAAGCGGCCGCTCGGAGCTATGGCCGTAAGGTCTCCGGTGCCTGTCGAAGCGGCAATCCCCGAACCCGGTGGTGGACACCGGAAGTAAGGGATGCCGTCAAGCTGAAGAAGGAGTCCTATCAGGCCTGGTTGGCTTGTGGGACTCCTGAAGCAGCTGACGGGTACCGGCAGGCCAAGCGGACTGCAGCCCGGGTGGTTGTGGAGGCAAACATTCGGGCCTGGGAGGAGTTCGGTGAGGCCATGGAGAAGGACTATCGGCTGGCTTCGAAGAGATTCTGGCAAACCGTCCGGCGTTGCCCTACCAACGCTGTTTACAGTGGAGGTGGGCAGCTGTTGACCTCAACTGGGGATGTCGTCGGGCGGTGGAAGGAGTACTTCAAGGATCTCCTCAATCCCGCCGTCACGTCTTCCATTGAGGCTAAGGGCTCAGAGGTGGATTCGTCCATCACCCGGGCTGAAGTCACTGAGGTAGTCAAGAAACTCCTCGGTGGCAAGAAACCGGGGGTGGATGAGATCCGCCCTGAGTACCTCAAGTCTCTGGATGTTGTGGGGCTGTCTTGGTTGACACGCCTCTGCAGCATCGCGTGGCGGTCGGGGACAGTGCCTCTGGGATGGCAGACCGGGGTGGTGGTCCCTCTTTTTAAAAAGGGGGACCGGAGGGTGTGTTCCAACTACAGGGGGATCACACTTCTCAGCCTCCCCGGTAAAGTCTATGCCAGGGTACTGGAGAGGAGAATACAGCTGATAGTAGAACCTCGGTTTCAGGAGGAACAGTGTGGTTTTCGTCCGGGCTGTGGAACACTGGACCAGCTCTATACCCTCTACAGGGTGATGGAGGGTTCATGGGAGTTTGCCCAACCAATCCAAATGTGTTTTGTGGATTTGGAGAAGGCATTCGACTGTGTCCCTCGCGGCATCCTGTGGAGGATGCTTCGGGAGTATGGGGTCCTGGGTCCTTTGCTAAGGGCTGTCCGGTCCCTGTACGACCGAAGCAGGAGCTTGGTTTGCATTGCCGGCAGTAAGTCAGACTTGTTCTCGGTGCATGTTGGACTCTAGCTGGGCTGCCCTTTGTCGCCGGTTCTGTTCATAATTTTTATGGACAGAATTTCTAGGGTGTCAGGTTTGGGGACCACACGATTTCAGCTCTGCTCTTTGCGGATGATGTTGTCGTGTTGGCCCCTTCAAACCAGGACCTTCAGCATGCACTGGGACGGTTTGCAGCCTAGTGTGAAGTGGTTGGGATGAAAATCAGTACCTCCAAATCCGAGGCCATGGTCCTCAGTCAGAAAAGGGTTGCTTGCCCACTTCAGGTTGCCTCAAGTGGAGGAGTTTAAGTATCTAGGGGTCTTGTTCACGAGTGAGGGAAGGATGGATTGACAGACAGATCGGTGCAGCTTCTGCAGTAATGCGGTCAATATAGAGATAGGGTGAGAAGCTCGGTCACCCGGGAGGAGCTCAGAGTAGAGCAGCTGCTCCTCCACATCGAGAGGGGTCAGCTGAGGTGGCTTGGGCATCTGTTTAGGATGCCTCCTGAACGCCTTCCCGGGAAGGTGATCCGGGCCCGTCCCACCGGGAGGAGACCCCGGGGAAGACCTAGGACACGCTGGAGGGACTATGTCTCCCGGCTGGCCTGGGAACGCCTCGGTGTCCCCCCGGAAGAGCTAGAGGAAGTGTCTAGGGAGAGGGAAGTCTGGGCATCTCTGCTTAGACTGCTGCCCCCGCGACCCGGCCCCGGATAAGCGGAAGAAGATGAATGAATGAATGAATAGTGTTCAGTAGAGTATCCAGTGGTGTCATTGTAGTTTATGGTTTCCTGTGGCATTTAGAGGGCATGTTTTCATTTATATGACTGATATGGTTTTGAATACAATGACCATTACAATCAGAACAATTAAACAACTTTGACATCAGTCCTCATTAAATAATCTCCAGCATTGCCTTGTTACCCAGTGATATACATTCATTTTGGTCCAAACTGTAATTCAAAATAATATTCAAATATCCTTTTCTTAAAGAGAGAAGAATTGTTTTCAAAGATATCCATTTTGACAAGAACCAGTAGGTTTAATCGTTAAAAGCTGTGTGCTACTGTGTCCTATGATGGTCTTGTGTTCTAAGCCGCTGCTTCCAGCACATGATGTGAGCTTTGTGACATGGTGCGTTATCCGGCAGGAAGTAGCCATTAGAAGATGGTACACTGTGGTCGTAAATGGATGGACATGGTGAGCAACAAGAGTGGCGCCCGGTGTGGTCTTCTGCTTCTGTAGCCCATCTGCATCAAGGTTCAACGCGTTGTGAGTTCAGAGATGCTCTTCTGCGTTCCTTGGTGGTAACGACTGATAATATGAGCTACTGTTGCTTTTCTATCAGCTCAAACCAGTCTAGCAATTCTCCTGCCACTCAATGGATTTTGAGTGAAATGCCACTCAAAGGATATTTTCTCTTTTTCAGACCATTCTCTAAAAATCCTATAGATGGTTGTGCAGGAAACACTAAAATCAGCCTGCCTGGAACCAACAACCATGCCAAATTCAAATTCACTTATCACTTTACCCATTCTGATGCTTGGACTGAACTTCAGCAGATCGTCTTTATCATGTCTACATACCTAAATACATTGAGGTGCTGCCACGTGATTGGCTGATTAGATATTTGCTTTAACGAGCAGTTGAAAAGGTGTACCTAATGTAGTGACCGGTGAGTGTATATATTATCTCCATACAGCATGTTTTTTGTGATTGCTTATCATTGGAATGAATGTTTCAATACTGCGATTTTTGTACCTATTCAGTGTTTGGAAACACTATAACCACAATGATGTGTTATTGCAAAGCACTATAACCAGAAAAATATGTGGTAAAAATGACTGTCCATTTCACTTCCTGTACCAGAAATCTTGAAAGAGGTGGCCTAGTGTGAGTCCCTTTTCCTAAACAATGCACTACTGGCCAGAAGGGCCCTGGTCAAAGTAGTCCACTATATAGGAAAAGGGGTGCCATTTAGGATGGAGAACATTGGCCGTCAGTTCTTCTAACATCTGGAGCTGTTACTCTTGGCAGACTGTTGCAGTTACAAATACTATCAGGGGAAAGAGAGAGAGAGAGAGAGAGAGAGAGAGCAAGAGAGAGAAAATAAGGGTGAGAGAAATGGAAAGAGGGAGAAGCAACCTCACCTTCATCATGCTTAATAAGGACTTGGACACCACCTCTCAGACATTGTTTGCTCTCTACCTCGATCACACACGTACTCCCTTTTGTCATTCTGGTTCCCTCTTTCTAGAGGGAACTGGCAAGAGAGCGGAAGATTGAGTGGGTGAGTAAGAGAAGGAGGGGGGATATAGAAACAGATGAGATAAACAGTGCTTGTCAGGCCCCAAAAAAAAAATTATCCTCATGTAAATCTTGTTGATTGTGCCCCACACCAAATAGTGCACTCTAGCTTATCACAGTTAAAATACTGTGCAAGTCTTGGAGAATGACAAAATCATCAGTGGAATAAGAATCTGTTTTCTATTATTCCATTATGGAGGTCCAGAATGAAACTCTCTGCTCAGAGGGTTACACTTGGAAACTCCACCGTGGATGTGTTACCAGATGAGAATGAACGGGTGTTGCACTGCCCTCTAGCCTTAAAAACAGGAACTGACAATGTGAATACTGATTTCCATTTTATTTATTTATTATTTGACTGTTATTTTTAACCAGGTGAGCGGACTGAGGACCAATTCTCGTTTACAAAGACTACCAGGCCAAAAGCATAACAATAGCCAGACATAATACTCAGTTACACATGAAAACATTAGAAGCAATCAAAGAAATATTATGTGCAATAGGGTAAGCAATATATCAATGTTACAGTGAAAGAGGTGGTACGTATTTAGAGATGGATAATGTGCACAGATCACCATATGAGGTGATACAACTGGAATAAGGTGCAAAGTTGCTTAACTGAGGTCACATACAGTAAATACAGGTTGGTAAGGTGCTTAGCAGGAGCTGTGATCAGATAGCAGTCTGATCACAGCTCCTGCTAAGACAGTCTGACTTTGAAAAAAGAAAGGGTGCTTTCAAGTTATAGAATATTTTGCAGTTTATTCCACTCATTGGGAGCAGGGAATTGAAAAGAATGACAGCTGCAGAAGGTGTGAACTGTGGTAGAGGGGATTTGCACAAGAGTGACATGTAGATAAGCTTGCACCAGTGAGTCTGGCATCATATGATTTGTTTACGAGAGTGTTAAGATCAGAATGATGAGTGTTTTATAAGGCACTGGTGACAAAGTGGATGGTGTTAAACTACCTCTAATTTATTAAGGGTAACCATTAGCTTGTACATTTCAAGACTGAAGCCCAGAATTGGAAGGATGGTCTTGCAGCATGGCGAAAGGACCCTTTTTTGGGGAAATAGGAAACCAATTCTGGAGTTGATTTCAGACTAGATGTGCCTGTGTCTAACCAAATACCAAGATACTTATTTAGGTATCGACATACCCTAACTCAGATCCATCTAATGTAGAAATGTTTACGATGCAGGCAGGTAGAGTTTATTTCAGATTGAAGAGCATGTATTTTGTTTTACTGAAGCTGATGAGTACGTGGGGATAATAAATAGTTAAATGAGAGGAATAAAACAGAATAAAAAACATAAAAAATACATAAATCAGTTTTTAGTGTATAATAATAATATGGAAGTGTATGACAAATTTGAGAAATGTCACGTAAAAAATACAATTAAAAAATGACATTATTGTTTTCTGCAAAAGAGTTGTGGCAGGCCAAGAGTAAAAACATTGACTCAATACTTAAGACCTCTTCGATTGATGCGTTCAGGCAATAGTATTGAAAGAAGTACTAAACAGACCAGACTTGTTTAATGAGACAATACATTGAGTAAATGTACTTATTATCAATGGCTTGTAGTTGTCCCAGATAACTATTTTAAAATGAATGCCCTGTCTGGCATAAGAGCGTCTGCTAAATGACTGAAATCTAGAACGTTGCGTTATTATTTTGCGTCTCATTACGCATTCTAAAACGAATGAAAGGTTAAGATTACTGACAACATAAAGAGATTCAAGCTTTTTTGTGTGTGTGTGTGTGTGTGGGGGGGGGGGGGGGGGGGGTGAACTATTGGCCACCAGCGGAGGGGTTTGGCGTTAAAAAAACTGAAACTTGCCCTAATTACCATGGAAGTTACTGAAGTAATATCAAAGTAGGTATAGGAAGGGCTACCAGCGTGTCATGGCCGAATATCTTGTGCTTTCCATCTAGGAATTCTCAAGGTGTCGAAGTAGGTGTTACATACCTACAGTCAGAGGATTGGATTTGATATAATCGTAAGGGTCACTTCTAGGTCGGTACCACTGCTACAGTTTCACCGGATTATTAACTCTGTATGGCGCGTCCCCGTCACCTGGAGGAAACTCCGCGTTTAATAGGCGAAAGGAAATGCTTTAAATAATGACTTTTTAAAAACTTTGCATTTCTGAAGTCACATTAGGTCTGTCAGCTAGGAGCACCTAGTAATGTGAAAATATTTCTATTGTTTTTGTATTTTTAAATCATGTAATATGGAAATGAGATGACGGTGGTAAAACTTTCATTTTGTGCATTTTTGTGTTGGATCAAAAGTCGCCCTCCTAATGAAATGGTAAGTGATATCTCTTAATTTCCCCTCTAAATAAAATGGTTTAATGTCTTTACTTAGTAAGAAGGGTATTACGTTTGTATCATAAATGCATTCATAAAACAGCCAAAAAAGATAAATACCGACTGGTGGACAAACACTGACGTTGATTATCTAAAGATGTTGATTATGATGGGCATTCCGACTCTTTTTGGGTGAGCCGGCTGCAGTGGCCCTGAAGATCTAAATGAGTCGGTTCTATTTGGTTCCCAAACAACTGTCCAAAATGCTTAAAAATCAACCTGGAACCATAAATAAATTCCAGGTCTTTTATGTCCCATAGGTCCCAATTATAGACTACTATTACGTCAGATTACATGCA
Source organism: Esox lucius (assembly GCF_011004845.1). Lineage (NCBI taxonomy): Eukaryota > Metazoa > Chordata > Actinopteri > Esociformes > Esocidae > Esox > Esox lucius. Next base: position 24,895,663 of record NC_047592.1, on the reverse strand, counting down.
CCTTCAAATAGTCTACATGTACTTGGGCTAATTATTTTGCCACATTAGCTGTTGAAGCAATTAAATGTCCTTCTCTATCTTGCAGTGAGGATACACCATATATACTGAATTATGTTGCAACAGATCTCCAGATAATTGTATTTAAAAAACGAAACAAAAACACAATGCAGCAGTCGAATGACCGGGAGCTAAACGAATGTTCTTCAAAAAGAACTATTTGTTCACAAACGACTGATTACTACCATAGGCCACTGTCTAAATAGGCAACATGGAGTTCATATGATTTAACTGTAGGACAGAGTCATATACCTACAGTGTACATGCTGTATAGGGATTAGGTTATGATTACTAGTCCACAGTCATCTTTAGTCTGATAATCCTCTTTAAACTGAGCTGTTTAAAGTCTATAGAATTCCTGTAACTCAGTTTGAAATAATGCTTGTTGTTTTGTTCAAATATACATACACATAACCAAGAGGAAATGTGCACACATCCCGAGACTGTGATCTCATATAAAGAGTAGTTATAGCATAAAAAATATGTTTAGCTTTGACTTCATAGTACTTTGCAACAAATACATAATTATGTTCTAAACCCTTCTAAACAAATATTGATTGATTAATGGATTGGTTGGCTAATTCATAAGGCACATATGGTGATTCTCCATGTTTTTCTGTTTCTGTATGGACAGGGAGTTGGGTTCTGCTTGTTAAGAACATTGGCTTTGGCCTTCCTGGGATTTTCTGCTTATACGTCCTTATAGCAGGTGTTAGCTTTCTTGCAACCCAACATAGCGGTCATTGAAGAAACGTGTAAGGGGAGTTTCCAAATACTGTTTTCAGAGGAAACGAACACTTGGTGGAAGATCCTGTATCCTTTGAAAACCGGAAACATCCGGTGTCTGCCAGCATCGCTGAGGTTGGCCTCTTTGAGATGCGACCAACTCCCTGTGCCTTCCACAACATACCTCGGAAATGGGCCCTGCAAGGACACATATCTCCTGACTCCCGCAAGTCGCACCCCTTCCCTCTCTGTCTCTTTCCTCCTCTCTCTCCTCCTCTCTCTCCTTTTTGCCATTTCCCTCAACGTCTCCGACTGCATGGATTGCTCTGGCTCTTCCTCCTAGCCTTCCTGTGCCTTACTCCCCTTGGACACCTTGGCCCCTCTGCTGCTCATGCCACACGCTTCCGTGTCGGGGTTTTGGGGCCATGGTCATGTGACCCTCTCTTCGCCAAGGCGCTACCGAGTGTGGCGGCCCGGCTGGCGGTTGGACGTGTCAACCGAGACCCCGACCTCTCATTGGCGGCCACATTTGATTACGTGATCCTGGAGGAGAAGTGCGAGACATCCAGGGCTCTGGATGGCTTCATGGGCTTCTATACACGGGCTACAGGCTTCATAGGACCTGCCAATCCTGGGTACTGTGATTCTGCATCGCTACTGGCCAGGAGCTGGAACAAGGTGGGTCCGTGTGTAATGGATGGGTTGTTTTCATGTGGTGAGTTTCTTGTTATTCAGTGGTATTCTAGCTTTCATACCATCATGGCCTCCTAATCATCCAGAAATTCTGATTGCCTCATTTATCTTTTGTATCTTTATCTTACTAAAGGTACAAAAGGTATGCAATCAATAGGTTACTCTGGAAACAAATGACTCAAAAACAGACAAAAAAAAAAGGAGATTTAAAATCAAATGAAAACAATCTTATATTCAATCTAATGTTCCTTTCCCCAGGCAGTGTTCTCGTGGGGGTGTGTTGGTTATGAGCTAGATGATGCTAGAAGCCATCCTACCTTTGCCCGCTCCATGCCCCGTCCCACCTGGGTTCTCCTCAGCCTCATGCAGCACTTCCACTGGGCACACGCTGGCGTCATCGCCTCCGCGGAGGAAAGCTGGGTGGAGACTGCCAGCAAGGTAAACAGGGAATAATATCCTGTTAGCCAAATATGAAAGTGTTGTAAGTGGCAGAGGGAGGAGCTTGGTAGATGTGTGTGTGTGTGTACATGGTATAATATATACACTCACACATTTATATACAATGCGCTCCAAAACTATTGTTCCCATTGGTTAAAATGAACAGATTTTTTTTGTTCTTTATCATCTTGACAATACACAACATTTGAGAGGAATCTGTCCTTTAATTGATGTCAAATTGATCAAATATAGATTGTTTATTGAAGATAGACGAAGAGTATGGACAATGCGTTATGCTGGTGCCAAGATAGACTACTGATCAGACGATTTGAGAATTTATTTAAAAGCAACAGCCATTTCCTTTCCAAACAGTTTTTAATATTACCTATGATTTGGTCCTTTTGAAGGAGATTTTCACTCTCAACAATGGCTTTCTGGTAATTTGCCAGGCTTCCTGCATAAACTGCAATCTTTTTGACTATAGGCTAGGCACCTGTGATTTAAAACAATTCACTTCATTTTTTATATGAAGAAGTAAATGGATTCTCTTAAGACGTGAATGATCCTTTGTGGACAAATTGTGCTTGCTACTGTGTCTGTTATTTTCATTATTATTTCATTTATAGAAGGTGAATTATATTATTTGGGCACTGTTTTGATTCACCTAGCTTATTGGAGTGGTCCCCAATGATGTTCTGTCACACACATTTATTTTTTACTTACTTTGACCTCTCTTGCAGGTGACCAACTCTCTGAGAAGTCATGGAATGCCAGTGAGTCTGGTGGTTACTATCGGAAACGACGCCGCTAGCGTCCGGAACGCACTGGCCAAGCTAAAAAAATCCAGAAATCTACGATGTAAGTGAAATTAAACGTGTTGGAATACTACTTTTACTGTTCACCTTATGAGGCAAGATAAACATTACTGAAATAGACACAATCAGTTTGAAAAGCTTCTCAATGGATGTTGTCGGAATATTGTGGGAGCTCATGTTCATCGCTGTTGCGTGCAATTGAAAACATGAGCTAAATCTCCTTTTTCAGCCCAATTTCCATTTTCATTCTCTCATAACTCCCATTTAGTGGTCATCATGTGTATGCACTCAGCCCTGATCGGAGGGGGAGTCCAGAAGCTGCTACTGGAGATGGCCCTGGACATGAAGCTGACTGAGGGGTCTCTGGTGTTCCTACCCTACGACACCCTCCTCTACAGCCTGCCCTACCACAATGTCACTTACCCTGCCCTGAGGAATAACAGCAAGCTGATGAAGGCCTACGACGCCGTGCTGACTGTCACCATAGACTCTCCCAAGATGTCTTTCTACCAGGCCTACCAGGAGGCTGTCGACAGGGGAGAGATAGCCGGGAATGTCAAGCCGCACCAAGTACAGCCAAAATAAATTGTTGCTTACTTAAATCAGGATGTTTGTTAAATCAGTTTGAGTTCATGACAAATTACTGAGAAACTATTCTTATTTACAATAAGGAGCTGGCCAGAGGGATATGGATTGCAAGACAACCCTTACTGTAACATAAATACAATCGAAACGCTATGTGCAAACTCAGTTACTAAGCCACAATAGGTAAACACATCACATAGGTTTGTGTGTGCGACTGAATGAAGCGCTGAGTATTATCTAAGCCCATGTGTTGGTGTGTTTATGCTAAATGTACTGGATTCTACATTACTTCAACTTCCATGTCTCCCTACCCTCCAGGTGTCCCCATTGTTTGGAACCATATACAGCTCGGTCCTGTTCATGGCCCATGCTGTCCACCGGGTCAGAGTATCAGGGGACTGGCTGTCTGGGCCGAACCTGGCCCAGAGCACCCGAAACCTGGACTTCCAGGTACATGGATACTGTTTATTTAACTCAGGGTTCCTCGTGGACCAAAACATTTTAGTTTTTTGTTTGTACCTGGCTGAAAGAAGTGGGGCTGTCCAAATGAATCACATGACCATGGCACCAAAACCCAAAAATAGTTTGAATTCAAACTTAACAAATGATATTTGTTAAGGTTCAGAACGGAGTTCCATAAGGTTTGATTTTGGGTGCTCTACTGTTCACTGTAATTTCCCTATATATGCTGATGACACTGTACTGTATGCTCTAGCTCCATCTTCTGCATAAGCATTTGTACTCCTGCAGTCTGATTTTCAACTACTGCAAGACTCACTCATAGACAGGGGTAGAGAATTAGGGGGGGACGTGGGGACCATAGATTGACCCTGACCCTCTCAATATACAATACAAACATACGCCCTTGCTTATAGACCTTAGGTTTGGTGTTAGTAAAACTAAGTATATACCCGTGGTCCCAAAATCTACAACTGGAAAATATAAACATGACTACCCTTGATGGTTCTGTTATAGAATATGCTCCTACCTGCAGACTTTGGGATTGGTTAGATCAGTTTGTCTCAACCCTGCTCCTGGACGGCCCCCTTCCCTGTATGTTTTAGATCTCTCCCTGTCCTCACGTACCTGAGGTAGCTCATGAAGGACTTTATAATGAGCTGATCATTTGAGTCAGGTGTGACACAGCAGGGAGAGCTCGAAAACATGCAGGGCAGGGGGGCGCCCTGGAGCAGGGTTGAGAAACACTGAGTTAGATGATCATCTCTTACGCATTGCAGAGTTGGTGAAAAAGCTGAAGATAAAAAAACATTAATTTAGAAAGAATGACGTATGTCTTAGCACCAAACCAAACGTGTACAGGCCAGTTATGTCAGTGCTTGATTATGGTAACGTGCATTCATAAGTGTTGGATACAGTTTTGCATTATGTTCTATTACTGGTCCAAACATTGGCACACATCGTTGTCTTTTATATACTTCAGTCGCATCTTTGTCATCTTTGTCATTCATGTCTAAAACGGGCCCTGCTGGTAGGCTGATCTTTTTATCATTATTGTTGCTGTAATACACGTTGAACCGCAAAATAGATCTAGATCTAAGCTATCTGTTCATGAAGAAATGTAATGTACAAAATACAAATAAACTGAAGGTACTGACACACACACTCTTTTCCAGGGTTTCAGCCACCCAATTAAGACCAACAGGTCCGGTGCTAACCTGGCTGATTATTTGATCCTGGACACAGACGGGAAGACCTGGGATCTTAGACCCACACACAGGTACAAGGGCGTGGGTCGGGTGTGTGCGTGAGATGTGTATGAGGTGGAATAAATAGATTCAACTAAATTAATTCATTACTGAAACATGCATTACTGGATAGAATCACTGTTGTTTTTCCTTTGAACTACCTCACCTGATTCACCTAATCAATGAATTGATGGTTTGTTTATTGGTGAATCTGAGATAGATCAGAAATGGATAAAAACATGAAATGGCTCTGGCTTCAGAGGCTGAGCTGTAATGGGTGCGATGGGTGATGGGAGCCAATCAAAGGGGACCAGAAGAACATTTGTCTCAACATTTTGGGTTACAATTTATTTTGAGAGACCAAATACATATACATATTTTGACATTGGTGTGAATGCCTTATGCAAATGTTTTATAAATCCATGAAGGATTCTTAGGATGGACCAATCTGTGACCATGTGGGCTTCATGTCAGATCTTGCCGGTTCTTTAGCTAAAGATCTGAGCTGTGGAAGATTGCTAGCTAAAATAACAAAAAGTAAAAATGGAATGTTGATATGTCTTCCAGTCAAAAGAGGAAAGAAACACGATACTTTAATGTATGTTAATGTAATATGTGCCCTTGACAAGCGTCTTTAGTAAAGTTGTTGAACAGCAGCAAGCATGAGATAGACCTAATGTTACAATGACAGCAGCAGCATAATATTGTCAATAGAGAAAGGTGTTAGGGCGTGATTCAAATCTGGTGTTGAGGACAAATCTTAATATCACTAGCGGACACTCTTTTCGTTATAAGATTTTATAAGACATATGTGACAAATGCAATCTTCATGTACATGCAACACCACACAGGGTCAGCAGAGAACTGACTATTTGTTGACAAAGATCTTCTTATATACATTCTGACAGTGGTAGTTCCTGCTCACAGCAGGCCTATCAGAATGGGGCTGAACGCGATTTAGACTTGTTCAGCCTATCGCTGGCACACAGGCTGGTCCCAGCCTCTAGGCGTGTTCCATCTGTCCGGCATGTCCGACAAGTCTGTTTTCTTGAAGATTATCTATTCTTACACCCTTATGCTGAAACTGAAGTTTCTGTTCCTGTTTTCCTAATTCAGGCCCGATCAGTTCCTCATAAATTGAAAGAACATAACACTCTTAATATATACTAGACAGTCCAATACCATCTGCGCCCAAGCGTAACCACAGCCTGTCTGTTCTTTTCCACTGCTTGCAATATAGTTTCAGCTTAAGCACAAGCTAAAGTAAGGCACATATGTTCATCATGGTAGATAAAACTTCCTCAAATTTTAGGAGAATTCATGTTACCTGCTGTGGGAAGTCAGGTAGTAATATAGAGGGAGGGGAGTGTCACCAAGCCTTTGACCCTTTGGGAGGGAAAGCTAAGTTCTGCCCCTGACACTTATTGTCCATAAGCTCTTTGCCTAGTCTTCCTGCTGTAATGCGGTACTACGTAGTCTGGTTAATGGTTAAGTCAGGGCTACCCAACCCTGCTAAGGAAGGTACTACGTAGTCTGGTTAATGGTTAAGTCAGGGCTACCCAACCCTGCTAAGGAAGGTACTACGTAGTCTGGTTAATGGTTAGGTCAGGGCTACCCAACCCTGCTAAGGAAGGTACTATGTAGTCTGGTTAATGGTTAAGTCAGGGCTACCCAACCCTGCTAAGGAAGGTACTACGTTGTGAGGTTAATGGTTAAGTCAGGGCTACCCAACCCTGCTAAGGAAGGTACTATGTAGTGAGGTTAATGGTTAAGTCAGGGCTACCCAACCCTGCTCCTGGAGACCTATCCCTCTTATGCCAGCAGAACTGATTACAAATAATAATCATATAGTTTTACCACTTGTTCCCCCTAAATTACATGATATCCAGTTCATGATAAATGCCCTGTTTCATTGCAACAACTCCCAGCGGACTAAGGACAGTTAATGCTGAGATAAGTGTCATTCAGAGCGTATCCAATGTTGTCCAGGTTCTTATTACACTGCTGGCTCAACCATGAGGTCTCTACCAGAATCCTTACACTCCGGAAAGAATGCACTCTTTAGCCTTTTGAGTTCACAGGTGCCCAGGAGTGGGCAAGTCAACAAGGCAAACATATTTGAACCCACCGAATACAGATGGCGCTGACCTCCATGAGCAAGATTTGAAATGTGGTTTCATTGACGTAGTTAATTAGTTGCCACACCTAACAAGTCATACAAGGAAATTTAATTTATCGCTGTGCCATTAAGGGCCAGCAGAACTGATTCTAAAAATGTCCTGTTTGAAAAGCAAACTCAGGTTAGCCACAACTATGGTTGGAGCTAAAACCTAAAGTACAGTTGCTCTGCAGGAACAAGATTTTGGAACGTGGGTTAAGGGTATACTGCAATTAATGTTGAACTTTAACCTCTCCCATCTAGGATAGATATGGAAGCTGACATGGTAAGGTTCCTGGGTCGAAAAATCCACTTCCCTCAAGGCATCTTCCCCAAGATTGACTCAGACTGCTGGTTCATCAACGGCATCATTTGCACTGGAGGTACACATTCACACAGAAATGCAGGGGACATACAAAAACACACACACAGGAAATAGGAGCGCACACAGAGGTAGAAGACACATGAAATCACGCACATACATTCAAATGTTTGTCAATTTATGTATAGTTTAGATAAAGCATGTTTTGAGTAACACAATGTTAAAAGATGAAATATCTCCTCCAGGTGTTGATCCGTTCTCTGCAGTTGGGATCTTCATGGGATTCATCCAGATGGTTCTCATCTTGTTCATTTTGACCTACTGCATCAAGTAAAGCACTCCAATACAATCAACCTATTCTAAAGACTCCCAGTTAGGGTTGGATAGTAACAGGTTACATTTTACTGAGCTATATAATTCTACTCCAAAAAACAAAGTAGCTGTAAAACGGACGAGATTTCTCACCAAATTAGAGTAATTGGTATTACATTCTTAAAATAGCTGATAACATTCAGCATTACTTTCACTTTAAGTACTTTGGCTAACACCCTTATACTGGTCAAGTATAATCATTTTCCTGCTTGTCCACTGTGGGAATAAAAATCCACAACCTCAGCATTTAAAGGACCATGTTTCATAACATGAGCTACAGGAGAACACAATCACTCTGAAGAGGAAAAGTCATTAAGATAAAAAGTCAGCGCTGAAGTATTTTATGACCGTTCATTGCAGCTTCTTTTATTCAAACTGGTTAAAGGTTAGGGTTAAGTAAGATTTTTCAACATGTTTACACCTGGCCCACCTGTCAATCAAACAGTCATCTGAGACTCCTGCCTGCTGCTTTAATTAATCTATCTTTAACTCTCATAGCAGAAAAGCAAAAAAGGTATTATGATTGTGCAACAAGCCAGAATGCATTCACAGGATTAACATTGTCTTTAAAGCCTCCACCTCTCATCTCTGGGGGAAGATTTTTGTTATGGGTGTCCTGCATAGCTCGGTTGATAGATCATGGTAATTGCAATTCCAGGTTTGATGGTTGGATTCCCAAGGGGAGACAGGAAGTAATTTTGCATGTACTCTACACTTTAAGGTACACTGTAATTAAAGACTGATTGGATCTTGCCTCAAGGTCCAGAGGGATATACACGCACACTACTCTAAGAGACTCTGAACATTTAAATTTAAATGTAACGGTTGATGTATAAACAATAATGTTAGCCCATTTAAAATAAAAAACAAGAACTACATTTGTGTGTTAGAAGTATATCTAAAGGTAATCCAATTATGTTTATTATGTCATTGCATACATTTTAGTGGTTACAAATATTATATAACTAATTACTTTATTTTGATGTTACTGTAATAAGTAATAGATTACTATTCACAGTCCTGCTCCCTAACAACTGGTGTCTCCAACCCTGTACCTGGAGAGTATTGGTTTAGTAAGGTGAATCCAGGAACAGGTTTGGATAGCCTTGCTATAGAAGATATACTCTAAGCTACCGTATCAGGTAAAGGGTAAGACAAACTTGTTCCAAAGGTACCCCAGGTACAACAGGACTTTGGCCCAACCAAGCAACACTTGTGACCAACTGAGCTAATTGATCACCTAAATTCAACACCCCTGGTCATCCCGGTCAGTCAGATCCAAAACACAAAGTACCTACTGCACTCAGGTCCCAGGGTTGACTACCCAGATTTTATCCGGCTTAAACTGTACAAACACTCCATTCATGAACTTACATTAACATCACATACAATCCCAAACAAAGGGGACAGTTATGCATCTAACTCAACATCATAAGTGCATGACAACTTGAAATAAGATGGACTGTGTCTGAACTGTTTGTTATGGCCCTTTTAAGGACAAAACCTAGAGTGAATGTCTAATGGACTCTGAATTTGTTATGGTCTTATGATGTCAACCATCATCATTTGTTTATGTCTCTGTCTTTCCTAGACGACGCATCAATCACATCCGCTTGTTCCGGGGTCCAAACAAGATCCTGCTCACCCTCGAAGATGTCACCTTTATCAACCCGTCACTTAGCAAGGTCAGCTGTGTTTGGCCCAGAAATTAGATTCAGACTCTTAATGTGATTGGTTGAAAAAGCGTGTGTTAAGGGCAAAACACATTCTAAAATTGCGATTAATCGGAATATAATGCAATTAATCGGGATTAATTATTTTCATCGTTTGACGGCACTACTTTTTATATATTTTTGCGTTCTAGTTATTTGAGATTTTATTCAACAGTGTTTTTGTATTATCTCTATTTACATAGAAAAAATTGGCTTGTGCACCATGTACAGTGGATATGAAGTCTACACACCCCTGTTGAAAAGGTTCTTGTGATGTAAAAGAATGAGACTAAGATAAATCATTTCAGAACTTTTTCCACCTTCAATGTGACCTATAACGTGAACCACAACCTGGTTGCATAAGTGTGCACACCCCTTAAACTAATACTTTGTTGAAGCACCTTTTGATTTTATTACAGCACTCAGTCTTTTTGGGTAGGAGTCTATTAGCATGGAACATCTTGAGATGGCAATATTTGCCCACTCTTCTTTGCAAAAGCGCTCCAAATATGTCAGATTGCGAGGATATCTCCTGTGCACAGCCCTCTTCAGATCACCCCACATATGTTCAATTGGATTCAGGTCTGGGCTCTGGCTGGGCCATTCCAAAATGTTAATCTTCTTCTGATAAAGCCATGCTTTAGTGGATTTGGATGTGTGCTTTGGGTTGTTGTCATGCTGAAAGGTGAACTTCAGCTTTCTAACGGATTCCTGAAGGTTTTCTGCCAAAATTGCCTGTTATTTGGAGCTTTTCATAATTCCCTCCACCCTGGCTAAGGCCCTGGTTCCAGCTGAAGAAAAACAGCCCCAAAGCATGATGCTGCCACCACCACCGTCTAGTTCTTGGTAAAGTCTCTGTTGTAACCCATTTTCTCCACTTGATGATGACTGTCTTCACTGTGTTCCATGGTATATCTAATGCTTTGGAAATTCTTTTGTACCCTTCTCCTGACTGATATCTTTCAACAATGAGATCCCTCTGATGCTTTGGAACTCTCTGTGGACCATAGCTTATGCTCTGAGATGCAACAAAGAAAATGTCAGGAAAATCCTACTAGAACAGCTGAACTTTTTTTGTGATTAATCAGAGTCACTTTAAATGATGGCAGGTGTGTAATGACTTCTATTTTTGAATGTGAGTTTGAATGTGATTGGTTAATTCTGAACACAGCCATATCCCCAGTTATAAGAGGGTGTGCACACTTATGCAACCAGGTTATTTTAAGGTTTTTATTTTTCATTTTTCCCCCTCGAAGATTTCAGTTTGTTTTTCAATTGAATTGTTCACATTATAGGGCACATTAAAACTGGAAAAAGTTCTGACATGATTTATCTTTGTCTCATTCTTTTACATCACAAAAACCTAGCATTTTAAAAGGGGTATGTAGACTTTTTATATCCACTGTAACTCCCGGGCTGAAAACGAGTCCCACTCAACACCTGCTCTCTGTTGTGTTTCAATAGCTGAGTATATGAAATGTAGGGATTGACTGTAACCTGAGTGGCTCCTTGAAAGTTGTGACCAAGTTAAGATGGCTGCCTTTTCTCTACAGAAACTGAGTATAGACAGCAAAGGGAAGACCAGCGGAATCGATCTAAGGAGCCAGTCAATGAATAGTGTCTTGTCCCCATTCTCGGATCAGTCACCTGCTACTTACGAGAACTCCAACGTAGTCCTTTTAGAGGTGAGAGAGAACTAAGTGGTTGATTGATTGATCGAATCATGGATGTGTTTCATGAACTGCATTCATTAAACACATCAACTCAGCATCTGAGGTGGAACGTAGTAAAGCCCAGTATATTGTTTCAGTATGAAATGAAGCCACCCACAACTGACTCATACTTTATGGGCTGAATATTTAAATATTCCATATCATTGAATGAATTGACCTATTCTTAATGTGTAATTTCTCTAGGGAGACTGGGCTTGGTTAAAGAGACTTCCTCATGGGACATTCCGGAGCATCAACCCAAAAACAAGTGATGTGTTTGAACTGGTAGGTTTCATCTCAACTCATCTTCATCCGCTTATCCGGTATTGGGTCGCGGGGACAGCAGGGACAGCAGCTCCAGCAGCTCCAGCAGCTCCAGCAGCTCCAGCTGTCATTGCTTTTTTTGGGGACCCCAAACTTCCCTTTCCCGAGCCACATTTGCCAGCTCTGAATGGGGGATCCCGAAGCATTCCCAGGCCAGTGTTAAATATAATCTCTCCACCTAGTCCTGGGCCTACCCTGAGGTCTCCTCCTAGCTGGACGTGCTTGGAACCCCTCCCTAGGGAGACGTCCTGGGGGCATCCTTACCAGATGCCCGAACCACCTCTACTCTACTCTACTCCGAGTTCCTCACGGATGGCTGAGCTTCTCACCCTATCCCTAAGGGAGAAGCCAGCCACCCTTCTGAGAAAACCCATTTCAGCCTCTTGTACTCGCGATCTAGTTCTTTCGGTCATGACCCAGCCTTCATGACCATAGGTGAGGGTAGGAACGAAAATTGACCGGTATATCGAGAGCTTTGCCTTCTGGCTCAGCTCTGTTTTCGTTTTTTTTTGTTCCGCGACCAGGACGGAATCTGCATTGTTCCTCTTCAATCTGAGGTTCGATTATCTGCCGAACCCCCCTTTCCAGTACCTTTGAGTAGACTTTCCCAGGGAGGCTGAGAAGTGTGATACCCCTGTAATTGGCAAACACCCTCTGTTCCCCATTTTTGGAACAACCACCCCAGTCCGCCACTCCTTTGGCACTTTTCCCGACTCCCACGCAATGGTAGTTTTCCTTCAGAAAATTTGTATTTTATGTGTATATATACAGTTATGGAAAAAATTAAGAGACCACTGCAAAATTATCAGTTTCTCTGGTTTTACTATTCATAAGTATGTGTTTGAGTAAAATGAACAGTTTTGTTTTATTCTATAAACTACTGACAACATTACTCCCAAATTCCAAATAAAGATATTGTCATTTAGAGTATTTATTTGTAGAAAATAACAACTGGTCAAAATGACCAAAAATTATGCATTGTTTCAGACCTCAAATAATGCACAGAAAACAAATTAATATTAATTTTTCAACATCAGAAAGTATTTGTTGGAATTAATCTGATTTTTAATCACAGCTTTCATGCACCTTGGCATGCTCTCCACCAGTCTGCCACATTGCTGTTGGGTGACTTTATGCCACTCCTGGCACTAACAGCTCGGCATGTTTGATGGTTTGTGACCATCCATCTTCCTCTGATCAAATTCCAGAGGCTTTCAATCGGGTTCAGGTCTGGAGATTGGGCTGGCCATGACCGGTGGTCCTCCTCTTGATCTGGTGGTCCTCCATCCGCACCTTGATTGACCTGGCTGTGTGGCATGGAGCATTGTCCTGCTGGAAAAACCAAATCTCAGAGCAGAAGGAAGCAGGTGTTCTTCCAGGATAACCTGGTACTTGGCTTGATTCATGCGTCCTTCACAAAGACAAATCTGCCCGATTCCAGCCTTGCTGATCATCACCGATTCTGCACCAAATTTCACAGTGGGTGCGATACACTGTGGCTTGTAGGCCTCTCCAGATCACCGTCTAACCATTAGATGACCAGGTGTTGGGCAAAGCTGAAAATCTGACTTGTCAGAGAAGATTACTTTACTCCATTCCTCTACGGTCCAATCCTTATGATCTTTTGCAAACTTCAGCCTGGCTTTTTGCTTCTCATTAATGAAGGGCTTTTTTCTAGCTTTGCACGACTTCAGCCCTGCCCCTAGGAGCCTGTTTCGAACTGTCCTTGCCATGCACTTCACACCTGCTGCTGTTTGCCATTCTTTTTGTAGGTCACTCGATGTCATCCTTCAATTGTTGAGTGACATTTGAATGAGTTGACTGTCATCTCGGTCAGTGGATAGTCATTTTCGCCCTCTGCCAGTCTGTAGCTTTGTTGTCCCCAATGTCTGTTGCTTGACTTTGTTCTTATGAACCGCTGTCTTTGAAATTTTCAGGATGGAAGCAACCTGACGCTCACTGTATCCCTCTGCCAGTAAAGCCAGAATTGAACCCTTCTTTTCCTCACTCAAAGCATTTATTTTCAACTCTTTTGTCATGCTGAATAGTAATTTTTTTATTCAAATTACCTTTGAGGAACTACTTGGTCATACTTTTGACCTAGTCTAAAATCAAATAGACTCTGGATTTAGCCCAGACAAATGTATAAATTATTCCAATTGGACTTTTAATATCTCACCCGGCACAGCCAGAAGATGACTGGTCACCCCTCTGAGCCTGTGTCCTCTCTAGGTTTCTTCCTAAAATTCGGCCTTCTTAGGGAGATTTCCTAGCCACTGAAATCCAACACTACTGTTGTTTGCTCCTTGGGGTTTAAGGCCGGGTGTCTCTGTAAAGCACTTTGTGACAACTGCTGTTGTAAAAAGGGCTTTATAAATACATTTGATTGATTTGACTTGCACTGTTTTTGCCATCCAGCTGATTCTATTGCAAGAGGATAGTGATGATTTTATACTTCTTTGTTAAATTAGATTTGGTTCAGGTTATCACCTAATCAGTACCGCATTAAATAAAATGAGGTGCCTGGAATTTCACAGACACTGTGAAATTCTGCATATAGAGATGCTGATTTAAGAAAAATTTGGAGTTGTCTCTTAATTTTTTCCAGAGCTGTAATATATGTATATATATGCACTCACCTAAAGGATTATTAGGAACACCATACTAATACTGTGTTTGACCCCCTTTCGCCTTCAGAACTGCCTTAAATCTATGTGGCATTGATTCAACAAGGTGCTGAAAGCATTCTTTTGAAATGTTGGCCCATATTGATAGGATAGCATCTTGCAGTTGATGGAGATTTGTGGGATGCACATCCAGGGCACGAAGCTCCCGTTCCACCACATCCCAAAGATGCTCTATTGGGTTGAGATCTGGTGACTGTGGGGGCCATTTCAGTACAGTGAACTCATTGTCATGTTCAAGAAACCAATTTGAAATGATTCAAGCTTTGTGACATGGTGCATTATCATGCTGGAAGTAGCCATCAGAGGATGGGTACATGGTGGTCATAAAGGGATGGACATGGTCAGAAACAATGCTCAGGTAGGTCGTGGCATTTAAACGATGCCCAATTGGCACTAAGGGGCCTAAAGTGTGCCAAGAAAACATCCCCCACACCATTACACCACCACCACCAGCCTGCACAGTGGTAACAAGGCATGATGGATCCATGTTCTCATTCTGTTTACGCCAAATTCTGACTCTACCATCTGAATGTCTCAACAGAAATCGAGACTCATCAGACCAGGCAACATTCTTCCAGTCTTCAATTGTCCAATTTTGGTGAGCTTGTGCAAATTGTAGCCTCTTTTTCCTATTTGTAGTGGAGATGAGTGGTACCCGGTGGGGTCTTCTGCTGTTGTAGCCCATCCGCCTCAAGGTTGTGCGTGTTGTGGCTTCACAAATGCTTTACTGCATACCTCGGTTGTAACGAGTGGTTATTTCAGTCAAAGTTGCTCTTCTATCAGCTTGAATCAGTCGGCCCATTCTCCTCTGACCTCTAGCATCAACAAGGCATTTTGGCCCACAGGACTGCCGCATACTGGATGTTTTTCCCTTTTCACACCATTCTTTGTAAACCCTAGAAATGGTTGTGCGTGAAAATTCCAGTAACTGAGCAGATTGTGAAATACTCAGACCGGCCCGTCTGGCACCAACAACCATGCCACGCTCAAAATTGCTTAAATCACCTTTCTTTCCCATTCTGACATTCAGTTTGGAGTTCAGGAGATTGTCTTGACCAGGACCACACCCCTAAATGCATTGAAGCAACTGCCATGTAATGGGTTGATTAGATGATTACATTAATGAGAAATTGAACAGGTGTAATAATCCTTTAGGTGAGTGTATATAAGGTAAGGTTTTGTCAGTATATTGTCATATGAAAGTGGTAATGGGTGATGTTATCCATCCTTAGAGTGAAAACATTTACATTTATTCCACTCAAAAACAACTTTATTTGGAAGTGTCTTTTATTTGACATTCAGTATGTGCAGTTTGGTGTGTCACAACCGATTACGCGTTTCTGCACAACATTTCTGTTAGCTAGTGTGGCCATGACATTGTGTTCAAGCATGATTGGGGATTTCTAGTTAAGAAGCACCTATCCCAATTTTGGTTATATCCAATTTCCTGTCATGGCATCACAGTGCTAGGTCAACGCAGAAGTGTTCAGCTGGTACACGTCAACTTGAGGGTTACACATTCTCCTGGTTTACTGCTTTGATAGAGATTGCAGGTGCCTGTTCTTACAAGTACCCCGGGCAATTCTGAGCCAAATTGCGTCGCACCAATGCCAGAGCCCCGAGCATTGTTTGTGTCCTGAGTCCAGGATTCGAACAGCTGGCCAGTGGCCACAGCTAATGTCATTAGCATTTAAAGCTAACTTTAGTGCTGTTAGCGTTTTTTTACTGACTACTAGCTATTATAACTGTTAGCTGGCTACAGTCCTTAGTACCGTTCTTACCTGTCATGGAGAAACATGGCAGACTCAGCGTCACTTTTCAAGTCTGAATCCGTCCCTGTATTCCTCCATCTTTCAAGAGCGATGCATAGACTCCATTTATTCTCCTTCTACCTCTAGCTTTATCCCATTTTCTTCGGGACTGGTAGCATCGTTTTTTCATGGAGCAGTACTATAACACCCTGGTGGTCCTGAACTCTTGCTTTCCATCTGAGTTTCGCTTACTCAGGAAGTGGGATGAGGTGAAAAGGGCATGCTGTACTACAACTAGGGCCAAAACATACAACACAAAAGTTTCCCGATAACATGGCACTTACGACGGTTTAACGATGCACATAGCCTTGAGATGGACTTTGTTACGATGGACCACGTACGTTGCTCTTTATAAAGTGCACTATAAGTGCCACTTTGCGGCCATTTGGAATGGAATTAGGCCATATTTGTGGTTTGGAATGGACATAGCCATGCATACCTTTTGAATAATAGCCTATTCATTGCATTTTGATATAGCTTTATTACTTATCAGAAACATATAATATCACTGGCAATATATTCTACTATTTAGGCATCAATAGGAAAATGCTTAACTCGAAGAAGTAATGAAAAGTTGGATGGATGAAACTGTTGTATTCAACCAATGGGGTGGACTTCAGTCGATCAAAACCATATCTCTGGAGATCAATCACGTGGCATCCAATTATCAGTTCCTCCAATTATCAAATTGTCAGTAGCTATATAGAATATGTTACTTAAGTCATAGCAATCAACACATGATTGATTAACTGGGAATTTAAATCAGTGGAGAAAATCCATTGTAATTGTTTGAAATAAAAATGGAACGTAAGGGAATACAATCATTCAGAGCTGAATATTTCAGCTTTCTTCTTGGAGGCACCAACACCTATCCATCAAAGACAGTACCAGTGCAATCCGGGGTTTCAAAACACTTTTTCTTCATTATTTTTTATTATTATTGTTTTACGTGCATTTTTCTTTTGCCTCAGTTGATCAATTGCGTTCAATTATGACAGATACTATTTGCACCCAGGTGTCCGTAGCCAACAATGCTATTTGCACCCAGGTGTCCGTAGTGAATTATGCTATTTGCACCCGGGGTGGAAATAGCCCATATATCTATTTACACCCAGGACAATTTGTACCCATGTGTCCGTAGCCAATTACCTGAATGTGAATACTCAAACTAATCACACCCCAATACTATTTGCATCGATCTACATGTACTACATGCACAGCCCCACCTGTTGTCAACAGAAAGAACTGCAAAAAAAAAAAAAGATTTCTTCCTATAATTTATTATATATGAATCTTCCTAAATTGCATATCATTTATGTTAGGATTTTATTTCATGTTCATTGGTCCCTGCCTTGCTGCTTCAGACTGCGTTCTGCCGATTCAAGTTCTCAGTAGTAAGCCATAGGCTAAGCATGAATGTGGGGCTAGCCTCTCTCTCACAATGCAATGTACATTGTACGTGTGAAAATATTAATACGCATGCTCAGAATGTTAGTGTGAACAATGTAGATCAAACAAATTTGATGCCAAGTGGGGCTCGCAGTCGGTAGCCCCACTACAGCGTAATTTCGTATTTCAGACCAGATTGGCTGTCTGTCTGTCTGGTGCCAACATTAGTCGGCAAGAAGAGCGAGGAGGGTAGATTGTCTTAGCTACCTTGTTAGCTTCACAAACTCCAGATAACTTGAGAAAATAAATAAAGTGGATTTCATACTCGAGCACCGGTTTGAAACCCTTAATTTGGAAGAGAAACTTGAAGTAAAGCGACTTGGTGCCCATCGGCCAGGGGATATTGTCATCACTCATACTGATGGTAAAAGTAACCGTGGATTTTACATGGAGTGGTTTTTGAAGTAAAAGTGGCTAACGGTTAACATACAAAAGAAGGCACTCTTCTGTTTTCCATGTCTGCTATTTGGTGGAGATGGTACTTGGTCGAGGATGGATTACAAAGATTTGAAACATGTTTCTGAGAGGATTTAAAACATGAGAGCAGTAGGAGTCATCTGGACAATGCTGTGAAATTGGACTTACTTGGAAGGGTAAATGTCACAGCCCAAGTTGACAGTGCATAAGGGCGCTCCATTGAGCAGCATAACAAACAGGTGGAGGAAAACAGGTACGTTCTCAGTCAGATCATAACATGTATTAAACTGTGTGGAAAATGTGAAACCGCACTGCGGGGGCACGACGAGTCGGTGGACTCCCTGAATCCTGGAATATTCAGATGCATTTTAGAGACTATGTGAGGGCAATTCGAGACTTCAGATGCACTATGACACTCAGGCCATTTTAAAAGGGACATCCAGGACTGTACAAAACAAACTGTTAGACTGTATGTATGAAGTGTACAGGGAGGAGATTGCCAAGCAAGTGGACGAGATATACGGCCACCTAGTATGACCGCACTCCGAGTAATCAAAGAATCTAGTTACAACAGGCGTCTTTGTAACTCCTTCACTGACCATGCCCCCTACTCATATTACTCACACATTGAACACAGAACAGATGCTAGGTCATTCTCTGGTCAAGTTAAGATCTCTTCAACTGATAAACAAAGGACCCTATGGTCTGTTAATTACTCATTTACCTAGGTCACAGCATACTACATGCTGAGGCAACATAGAGACGCATTCAAAGGCCACCCGCTGTACGATGGAACTGTCAATGCATTTTGGGGAAACCGCGCTGCGCTGCTCCTTTGTATGGAGGACATACGCACACAACCAGAATGGGATGAGGCCACCATAAGTGAGGCAAACTCTGGGACCGAGCCTTTCTGCAGCTGCTGGATTTTTTTTTCTTCCTTATGCCAGAACTGGATGTTTTCTATAACATTCTGCAAAAACGGAGCATCGATGCACCTGGGATTAGCAGTGCGCTAATCCCAGGTGGTAGAAAGTCCAGGATATGCGGAAGCAAACTGATGAATGGGCTGACACTGTTCATGATGGAACAGATGAGCCAGGCCGACAAGTAACCAACACAGCGCCGGTGATGAAGGAGGCATGCAACACAGTAATCTCCCAGGTGGAGCCCAAGTGACCACCTGATCGCTGGCAAGCTGGTTGACAGCTCGCTCTTCCCACAATTTGTCGGCCCTGTTTCTGTTAAGATCCATCCATGAGAACAACCTAGAGGAGGCTTTTGCTGAGACCGTCACAAATTATCATAACACCTATGATGACATCCGAGTCAGAGAAGAACTTTTCCACCTTGAAGAGGATAAAAACCTTCACTTGCAATACCATGGGACAGCCGCGATTCA